>NC_044035.1:350175713-350517221 GCF_901765095.1 Microcaecilia unicolor | reverse complement strand
GGGCTCCCCTCTTGCAGTCCTTTCTGCTCTCTTTTCTTTCTGGGTTTTTGTTCCTTAGCTGCTTCTCACCATCTTTCAGTTACACCCTCCTCTGTGTGTGTTAAGCTCTGTTTCATCTGCTTTTCATATTTTCCTTCCTTGTCAGCTGTTTTCTGTCCAAATCAATCTGCGAATAAACGTCTGTCCCTGTCTTAACGTACAGTTCTTTCTATCGCTCCTTATTGTGCTTTCGCTGAACAGCTGTTGTTTATAAAGCAAGTTTTACTTGGCTGATGGAGTTTGGGTGGGTGCAAATTTGGGGGTGGGGGAAGAGTTCAGGCAGATAAGTGAGTGGCGGGAGATCCAGGCCGCGATGCAGGAGAGCACCCAGGTTTAAGTGGTGGTTCTTTTACCAGCATATTTTGAGTTGTTAAAGGTTCGTTGCCTGCTGTTGCGTTGAGTGGGTTTCTGCTGCAAGCCACTGTGTGGTGACAAGGGAAAATTCAGTGACAGGAGCCCTGACAAGTAACAGCATACAGAGGTGGTGTTTTATGAGTCTCCTTTGCTGTCTCGCTCTTGACTGCCTTGCAGAGGGAAGGAGAGCAGGCATGGAAGTACATTGTCACGTGTGCGTGAGGGAGCCTAGGCCAGGTCGTGCTCCTTATGGAACATTCCCAGAAATTCAAGGACATCGCAGAGGTCACCTAGCTTGTAGGCAGCAGGGACCTTGCACATTGCTCCCTGGGCCTTCCAGCTCCTCTGCTTCTCACTTGCCCCCATCTGACATGCCGATGCTCCCATCTGTTAAGGCCTGAAAACTTCTGGCAGCAACTCCGAACAGCTGTCCTTTGCTGTGAAGCTTGGCACTCCGTGTCGCAACCCCCAGAGACTGCCTGTGTACAATGCATGCAAACTCTAGTCCACAGTTGCTATTAGTCAGCTGTTGACACATGGCCTCTTAAGATTCAACATCAAGGCTCTCACTTTCTCTCTCCATCCTTCATGAGAGGAGAAGGGGGTTAGACCCTCTGTCCTTGTCTAGAATTCTGACTTGAGTGTGGCCATATTAGGAGACTGGTAGGTCACCCTGATACAAGCCCTCAGGCACTGGATAGGTGTGTTGTGATTTGCCAGGCAGTATCATGTGATTGTGCATCACAGTTCTCCACTGCACTGTTCTGATAGGTCACCCTAATACAAAGCCTCAGCCATTGGAAAGGAGTGTTGTTATTTGCTAGGCAGCATCATGTGACTTCACATTTCTTCATGCCGCTGCACATTTCTCCACTGCAGTCCACAGTTCTCCCATAAGGGGGCACCAAAGAGGTTTAATTCCAGGAGACGGCATGACATCAGAAAGGTGAAGCCGACCTTCCCCTGCGCAGCCACCATATTGGTCAGAACAAAACAATCACCTGCTGTATCCACGTTGTCGTTTTTCTTTGTTATTTTATCACAGTTATAGTTAGAAACATGCCAACTTGTGCAGCGCATAGATGTACACAGAGGAAGTATCACAATGGAATAACCTTTCATCGGGTTAGAGTAGTAATTAGTTCTAAATTGTAATCATTGTGTCATTTCGAGGGGCTAGTTATAGGGCCACCCTAGCAGGCGTTGTATTGACACTGAGATTCTTTTTTACCTAGTAGAGGGCCACCAAAACAGACATCAAGTTTTTATTTTTAATTACAAAGATTGTTTTAAACCTTAATTTGGTTGAAGCCTGGGAACATTTAAAATCTATTTTTCCTGTGCCTAGGTCAAAAGAGAAAGATGGTATGTTGGAACTTGCTCCTTTTGTTTTGTGGAATGCAGTGGTATATTATAAAAATGCACTTGATTTTTTTTATTACTACTATTTAAAAGAGAGGTATTGAATAATGAGGGAAGTGCTACCTTCAAGCAGAAGTCTAGAGTCAGTCTAAATATGCCAGTTCTGTTGTATATATTTATTTCTACTTGAAGTCTGTTTGGATGTAAATGCAAGCAGCACACTATTAGCATAGCTGCCAAGTTCATTCAGTGGAAAATAAATCTGTTGGCTGCCTGTTATGTGACATCTCTGTTTCATTATTGCTACCAAGTATTTCATTTTTGGTGCATTTGCTTAAAACTTTGATGGTTTTAATTCATTTATCCAGAACTTACATGCGCACGGTATTGCTTTTTAAACCCAAAAGCGAAACCCAAGGGCGGTTGAACAATTAGGTATAAACTGTGTTGTTTCTGACTTTACTTGTTTTGGACTGCTTTGGATCCTACTGATCTATATACATCTGCTGTCTGGAATTTTGAAAGATGGAAAAGAGGAAATTTATAAACAAGTTTGGATATACTCTGTTGAAGTTGTTTACTTGTGTGGATGCCTGTTTTGGTATGTGCATGTGATAATGTTTGAATAACTGTCTATATTTATGGCTATGATTTCTGAACATGTGGCATATTTAAAGGACAGACTTTTAAATGCCTGGTTGGGTATGTATGCTAATCTCAACATTTGCTAAATGTTTCAGACATATCCATCAGCTTTCTCCCATGATGTTATTATCATCCAGAAAGAGTAGATATGAGTCATCATTTTGACTATAACACTCCCCCCTTCACAGACCCCCTGAAAACTTCTCCAACCCTACTAACTCCCCTTACACCCCCCCCCCCAAAGTCCCCTGCTAACAGAGAGAATGCAAAACCTAGGAGGTTTAATAAAACAATATAAACTTCACAAGTTTGGAATAGTTTTCAATTTGCGGTTGTTTTGTTGTGACCAATATGGCGGCAAGTTTTACGCACTGCCTTCAGCTCAGATAATAAGCCAGATAGGCTCCTGCCATTACCCGTCATTAAATCTCCTTGAGGGGCACTAACCAGTGGAAATCAGGGTGGCTTGACCAGTGCAAAATAACATCACAGGGGTACTGTGGCTCTCTGGGACTCTTGAATGAACTTCAGATAGGAAAGATTGCGCATAATTTGAATTGTCCAATCAGAATACACATTATCATAGTAACATAGTAGATGACAGCAGATAGTCCCGCACGGTTGATCCACTCTCCCCAACGGGATATATATCCCTTCAGTAACTGTCAGTAAAAATCAGATTGTTCATGCTTTGAACATTCTCATTTTTTTGCACCTAAACTGTGAGATAGGATACCCAATGAGTTGTGGGCTCGGTCAGATTTCTGGTTTTTACTAAAAGGACCAAAGACCCATCTGTATGCACAAACATATAATATGTGAAGGTTCACAGAGATCGCAGTCGAGACAGACATGGGGGAAGCCACTGCTTGCCCTGAGATTGGTAGCATGGAATCTTGCTACTTTTCGGGATACCGGAATCTTGTTACTCTTTGGGATTCCGGAGTCTTGTTACTATTTGGAATTCCGGAATCTTGTTACTCTTTGGGATTCCGGAATCTTGATACGCTTTGGGATTCCGGAGTCTTGTTACTCTTTGGGATTCTAGAATCTTGCTACTCTTTGGGATACCGCAATCTTGTTACTCTTTGGGATTCCGGAGTCTTGTTACAGTTTGGGATTCCGGAATCTTGCTACTCTTTGGGATTCCGGAATCTTGCTTCTCTTTGGGATTCCGGAATCTTGCTACTCTTTGGGATTCCTGCCAGGTACTTGTGATCTGGATTTTCCACTGTTGGAAGCAGGATACTGGGCTAAATGGACCATTGGTCTGACCCAGTATGGTTATTCTTATGTTGGTATGTTCGTGCTCAATTCTAGCGTTTATTTAGAAGAGGTTGTATTGATGTAGAGTCTTTTCATACCTGCAGGTGCACGTGTGTTTTTACCAGCAACATTTTACAGATATACACATAGATAAAATGACCGGCGTAGCTTTGGCAGCTTCCACGTGGAAATGGCAATTTCAGAACTTCTGCATGTTTTTTTTTTTTTTTCACTTTTCTAGCCCGCCTATTAACTAGGCATTTATAATAAAACTTAATTAAAATCACAGAACATCACATCAAAAAACTCATACCCTGCTCTGCATCAGGTCACTCTGATGTAAGTGGCACCACTACCATGTGTAGCTGCTTCATTTTATCTATTTATTGGGATTTATTAACTGTCTTTATGAAGGGATCCATCAAGGCAGTGTAGAGCAGGTTACAGACCTACACGTGTTAAGTGTTGCCAATTAAGTAGCAAAGCTGCAATTTTAATTTGGTTTCATTTTGGAATCAGAAATAAACAGCAGGGATTATAGTTGATGACTCCCTTAATCCCTCATGTAAAGCCCTGGCTGAAATGAGCACTTTTTAAAAAATCCGTGTGTGGCTGTGAGCTGATATAAAACCCGACAGGCTTATTTGTCCTTATATCTGTGTATTCCCTTTGTGCAATGACGTTCCTAGGGGGGCTGACACCCGGGGCGGATCGCCGATGCGCCCCGCCCCCCTGGGGGCAGAGCCCCCCCCCCCGGATGCGGCGTGACCCCCCCGCCCGGGTGCACACCGATGGGTGGGTGTCGCGCGCGCCTGTCCGTCGATCTTTCCATGCTCCCTCTGCCCCGGAACATCCTGCGAAAGAACCCCCCCGCCCGGGTGCACACCGCTGGGGTGGTGCCCCACGCGCGCGCCTGTACGTCGTTCGTTCTATGCTCCCTCTGCATGGAACGATCGACAGACAGGCATGTGCGGCATCCCCCCCCCCAGCGGTGTGCACCCGGGACGGACCGCCCTCACCGCCCCCCCCCCCCTAGGAACGCCACTGCCTTTGTGAAATGGCAAATGCACTGTAGAGTTTTGCAACACCCCCCCCCCCATGTCCAGTCCAAACCACCTTCCCTTGAAATATCTGTGTAGTGTGAATCCCAGCTTTCAAAAATCTTATGTGATCCTGTCCGTGTAAATGCTTTTAAATAGAGGCCTTAGGCGTATGTAATGGGAGGTGAGGATTTAACTGTGATTTAAACATTATGTTTGATTGTCTTGTCTTGCGACATGAAAATACCTCACTGTATCTTTTTTTTTTTGTTACATTTGTACCCCGCGCTTTCCCACTCATGGCAGGCTCAATGCGGCTTACATGGGGCAATGGAGGGTTAAGTGACTTGCCCAGAGTCACAAGGAGCTGCCTGTGCCTGAAGTGGGAATCCAACTCAGTTCCTCAGGACCAAAGTCCACCACCCTAACCACTAGGCCATTCCTCCACTGTTGCTACTATTGGAGATTCTACATGGAATGTTGCGATTCCACTAGCAACATTCCATGTAGAAGTCGGCCCTTGCAGATCACCAATGTGGCTGCGCAGGCTTCTGTGAGTCTGATGTCCTGCATGTACGTGCAGGACGTCAGACTCACAGAAACAGAAGCCTGTGCAGCCTTCTACATGGAATGTTGCTAGTGGAATAGCAACATTCCATGTAGAATCTCCAACAGTAGCAACATTCCATGTAGAATCTCCAATAGTAGCAACATTCCATGTAGAATCTCCAATAGTATCTATTTTCTTTTTGTTACATTTGTATCCTGCGCTTTCCCACTCATGGCAGGCTCAATGCGGCTTACATGGGGCAATGGAGGGTTAAGTGACTTGCCCAGAGTCACAAGGAGCTGCCTGTGCCTGAAGTGGGAATCGAACTCAGTTCCTCAGTTCCCCAGGACCAAAGTCCACCACCCTAACCACTAGGCCACTCCTCCAGTTGGAGTTTCGATTTTGATGGTTTATGTTCAGTTTTGGTTGCATCTTCTTCCCCTAATAATGCAGATACTTGTTGGTGATTGACAAATGTTGTAACCCAGAAGTTTGGAGTTTTGGTGATCAATTCTGACCTCTTCTGGAAGAATGGTTGGCAGACCTTGTATTTCTGTCCTAGTTTCAATATTTCCTTACTGGCTTCTTCGGTTCTGTCTGTTTCATTCTGCATTTCATCTGCGCCATCGTGGTTTGAGTTCAGCACCTTTTTAGTCACTGTGGCTGCTGGAGCTGACATGTTGGGGGGGGGGGGGGGTTGTGGTACTTATGGGAAGTTTCGGGAATGGCGGGATGCGGGTTCTCTGGTTTCCTCCTTTTATTTTTGGAGTGCGTGGAGGCTATTGTGATCTGAGGAGGAACTTGGCCTAGGTTAGCTGCTGAGTAATCCACACATAGTAGATGACGGCAGAAAAAGACCTTCATCGTCCATCCAGTCTGCCCAACAAGATAAACTCATATGTGCTACTTTTTGTGTATACCTGACCTTGATTTGTATCTACCATTTTCAGGGCACAGACCGTAGAAGTCTGCCCAGCACTAGCCCCGCCTCCCACCCACTAGCCCCACCTCCCACCACCGGCTCTGCCACCCAATCTCCACTAAGCTTCTGAGGATCCATTCCTTCTGAACAGGATTCCTTTATGTTTATCCCACGCATTTTTGAATTCCGTTACCGTTTTCATCTCCACCACCTCCCGCGGGAGGGCATTCCAAGTATCCACCACTCTCTCCATGAAAAAATACTTCCTGACATTTTTCTTGAGTCTGCCCCCCCTTCAATCTCATTTCATGTCCTCTAGTTCTACCACCTTCCCATCTACGGAAAAGGTTCGTTTGCGGATTAATACCTTTCAAATATTTGAACGTCTGTATCATATCACCCCTGTTTCTCCTTTCCTCCAGGGTATACATGTTCAGGTCAGCAAGGGGCTCATTTTCAAAGCACTTAGCCTCCCAAAGTTCCATAGAAACCTATGGAACTTAGCCTCCCAAAGTGCTTTGAAAATATGCCTCCAAGTCTCTCGTCATATGTCTTGTAACGCAAATCCAATACCATTCTCGTAGCTTTTCTTTGCACCGCTTCAACTGAACACAATACTCCAGGTGGGGCCTCACCAACAACTTATACAGGGGCATCAACACCTCGTTTCTTCTGCTGGTCACACCTCTCTCTATACAGCCTAGCAACCT
This sequence comes from Microcaecilia unicolor, assembly GCF_901765095.1. NCBI lineage: Eukaryota > Metazoa > Chordata > Amphibia > Gymnophiona > Siphonopidae > Microcaecilia > Microcaecilia unicolor. The sequence goes on along the minus strand of NC_044035.1, from coordinate 350,510,333 downwards.
TCTAGCTAAGGCCACCGCCTTGTCACACTGTTTTGTCGCCTTCAGATCCTCAGATACTATCACCCCCAAGATCCCTCTCCCCGTTCGTACCTATCAGATTCTCCCCGCCTAACACATACGTCTCCTGTGGATTTCTATTCCCTAAGTGCATCACTTTGCATTTCTTTGCATTGAATTTTAATTGCCAAACCTTAGACCATTCTTCTAGCTTCTGCAGATCTTTTTTCGTGTTTTCCACTCCCTCCCGGGTGTCCACTCTGTTGCAGATCTTAGTATCATCTGCAAAAAGGCAAACTTTACCTTCTAACCATTCGGCAATGTCACTCACAAATATATTGAACAGAATCGGTCCCAGCACCGATCCCTGAGGCATTCCACTACTCACCTTTCTCTTATCCGAGCGAATTCCATTAACCACCACCCTCTGGCGTCTGTCCGTCAACCAGTTCCTAATCCAGTTCACCACGTTGGGTCCTATTTTCAGCCTGACAAGTTTATTCAAGAACCTCCTGTGGGGAACCGTGTCAAAAGCTTTGCTGAAATCTAAGTAGATTACGTATATAGCACGTCCATGATTCAATTCTCCAGTCACCCAGTCAACCAATTCAATGAGATTCGTTTGGCACGATTTACCTTTGGTAAAACCATGTTGTCTCTGATCTTGTAACTTATTGACTTCCAGGAAATTCACTATCCTTTCCTTCAGCATCACTTCCATTACTTTTCCAATAGCCGAAGTGAGGCTTACCGGCCTATAGTGTTCTAAATTTGTCATCTTGTCAGTTGGGTGAGACCGTCTGATCATCCGAGTTCTAGGTGGGAGGAGGCCCATCGGTCCTTCTTGGTATCGGCTAGAAACTACCTTTCAGGAGCTGAGTTGTTGAATTAGATGTAGTGAGCCAAGCCCTGAATTCTAGAAAATTATTAGAAGTACTAGTAAAACAGGCCCGTTTCTGACACAAATGAAATGGGCGCTAGCAAGGTTTTCCTTGGAGTGTATATGTTTGAGAGAGAGAGAGAGAGAGAGAGAGAGAGAGAATGTGTGTGTGAGTGAGAGAGAGAAAGTGTGTGTGAGAGATGGAGTGTGTGTGTGAGTGAAAGAGAGAATGAGTGAGTGAGAGAGAGACAGACAGTGTGTATGTGTGTTTGTGTCAGAGAGAGAGAGTGTGTGAGAGACAGAGTGTATGTGAGAGACAGAGAGTGAATGTGTGTGAGGGGGGGGGGGGCTCAGAGTTCCATGACCTCCCTCCTACCCTCCCTCCCTCTCCTCCCCTCCAAGTTCCAGGCCCCCCTTCCATCCGAGGTGCAGGCCACCCCTCCCTCCCTCCCTCTCCTCCCCTCCGAGTTCTTGGCCCCCCTTCCTTCAGAGTTCCATGCCCCCCTCCCTCTCCTCCCCAGTGTGTTCCATGCCCCCCTTTCCGTGGAGTGTGTATGTTTGAGAGAGAGTGTGTGGGTGAGAGATGGAGTGTGTATGTGAGAGAGAATGAGTGAGAGAGAGAGAGAGAGAGACAGACAGAGTGTGTGTGTGTTTGTGTCAGAGAGAGAGAGAGAGAGAGAGTGTGTGTGAGAGAGAGTGTATGTGAGAGACAGAGAGTGAATGTGTGTGGGGGGGGGGGGCTCAGAGTTCCATGACCTTCCTCCTTCCTTCCCTCCCTCCCTCTCCTCCCCTCCGAGTTCCAGGCCCTCCTTCCGTCCGAGGTGCAGGCCACCCCTCCCTCCCTCCCTCTCCTCCCTCCCCTCCGAGTTCTTGGCCCCCCTTCCCTCCAAGTTCCATGCCCCCTCCCTCTCCTCCCCAGTGTGTTCCATGCCCTCCTTTCTGTGGAGTGTGTATGTTTGAGAGAGAGAGAGAGAGAGAGAGTGTGAGAGACAGAGTGTGTGTGTGAGTCTGTGTGTGAGAGAGAGAGTTTGTGAGAGAGACAGAGTGTGTGTGTGAGTCTGTGTGTGAGAGAGAGTGTATGTGAGAGACAGAGAGTGAGTGTGTGTGTGTGTGAGAAAGTGAAGCCTTCAAGCCTTGAAGCATTCGTGCGCTCTGTAAGGCTCCATCTCCTCAATTGATGACACGTAGTTCCAGAACGTTGCAGGAATGCTTCAAGGCTTGAAGGCTTCACTTTCTCGGCTTCAGAACGTTGGAGGTGCGTTTTATTATATAGGATAAGATAATTGTTAGTCAACACCAGTTCTTCATATCTTAGCTTCCAGTCTTTTCCTTATATATCTTCTCTTGCCTTTGCCACATACCGGTGGCTTCCAGGTGCCTATTTCAAAATTCTTCTTATCTGTCTTGACTGGATTGTAAGCTCTCTAAAGCAGGGACTTTGTATGTCTTATGGAAAGTATAAACAGTACTATAGGGATGGGGCTTTACAGAACTGTTGAGAAAGCAGCAGTTTATGTAGCCTCTGAAGGCAGGGGCAGTGACAAAGAGCAGTTCTCAGTGTGAGGAGCACATGCGGGTTCTTCGAAGTATAGAGCTTCTGTTCTGCACCAGGAGCTGGAGAAGACTTCCTTACTCCTCTCTGCAGTCAGCTGCTGATCAGAAGGCCTTTGGCTGCTTAAGAGACACCCACCACCTTTCAGCCTTTCCACATTTCAGGGGTGTGGAATTATTTCTTGTGTGATGGCAAGAGAGAAAAGATCGATTATACTGAGGTGTAGAGAAACCGTTCATCCCACCATGGGTGAAATAAGTGTTAGCAAGGGCCCAAACCTGGCTCCTGCGCCTCGGAGAGTTGGAGACATTACCCTCACTCATGGCTGTCACCTTGACAGAATCTTTTCTTCTGCTTTGAAAAATAGCAGCACCTCTTGGATATAGAATGGTGAATTTCCTTTGCACTGCGTACACAGGGATGAGCCTAGCTGTGCCTTTTTTGTACTGCTTTATCACTGAGTGATGCCTTCCTCTTCGAGGACACTCAGGCACGCTGGTGTGACTGCTTGGGTTATACACATCTCAGTGGGCTCCATCCAGACTGGACCACACTGAGCCACACACCCTCCCCTGCTGTGCGGTGGGAACATCAGCTTCACAGACACATATGCTCTGTTTCCGCTTACATGTGCGCATCAAGGGACTCCTTGTCCACCCCCGATCTGCTGAGAAAGAAGCCTGTTGCAGTACGGGGCATCCTTCTGGCCGCTGCGAGAGCTGGAACTCACTGTGGTTTTAACCCAATGCAGCCAGAATCACATTTTTGTGGTAGCAGCAGCGCTCCAGCTCCAGGGGAAGAGAAGGGTTTTCTTACTGTATGTGTTTGCAAATTGGCAGCATCTGGGGATTACAGAAACATCTGGCTTGTTTTATGATATTAAGACAAAGGAGGTTGCAGGCGCCATTACCAGAGGGGAGGGCTAAAAGGGGTGAGGAGGAAGAGGAGAGGGCTGCCTCGGTCTCTGGAGCAGAAGAGATGTCTCCCATTTCAGCCCATAGTGCAAACGTGACTCTAGCCTCCCTGTGGCCTCTTCCCATGTCAGTGCAAAGGTCTTGCAGTAAATCTTTTGTTATGAGGAATCTTTAGGGGAACAAATGAACAGAAGAATAGCTATAATGGGTCAGACCAATGGTCCTTCCAGCCCAGTATCCTGTTTCCAACAGTGGCCAATCCAGGTCACAAGTACCTGGCAGAAACCCGATTAGTGGCAACGTTCCATGCTACCAAACCCAGGGCAAGCAGTGCCTTCCTCCATGAATATCTCAATACCGGACTGTGGACTTTTCCTCCAGGAACTTGTCCAAACCTATTTTAAAACCAGGCTGCCGTTACCACATCCTCTTGCTGCGAGTTCCAGAGCTTAACAATTCTTTGCATGAAAAATATTTCCTCCTATTTGCTTTAAACGTTTTTCCATGTAATTTCATTGAGCGTCCCCTGGTCTTTGTGCTTTTTGCAAGAGTGAAAAATCTATTCAGTTTTACCCGTTCTGCACCACTCGGGATTTTATAGACCTCGGTCATATCCCCCCTCAGCCATCATTTTTCCAAGCTGAAGAGCCCTAATCTCGTTAGCTTTTCCCCATATAGGAGGAGTTTCATCCCCTTTATAATTTTGGTTGCTCTTCTTTAAACCTTTTCTAATTCCGCTATATCTTTTTTGAGATAGGCGACTAGCCCCAGGTACAAATAAGTACCTGTATATAATGTGTAAGCCGCATTGAACCTGCCATGAGTGGGAAAGCGCAGGGTACAAATGTAACAAAAATAAAATAGATACTATTGGAGATTCTACATGGAATGTTGCTACTATTGGAGATTCTACATGGAATGTTGCTACTATTGGAGATTCTAAATGGAATGTTGCTATTCCACTAGCAACATTCCATGCAGAAGGCTGTGCAGGCTTCTGTTTCTGTGAGTCTGACGTCCTGCATGTACGTGCAGGGCGTCAGACTCACAGAAGCAGAAGCCTGCGCGGTCACATTGGTGATCTGCAAGGGCCGACTTCTACATGGAATGTTGCTAGTGGAATAGCAACATTCCATGTAGAATCTCAAATAGTAGCAACAGTGGAGGAGTGGCCTAGTGGTTAGGGTGGTGGACTTTGGTCCTGAGGAACTGAGTTCGATTCCCACTTCAGGCACAGGCAGCTCCTTGTGACTCTGAGCAAGTCACTTAACCCTCCATTGCCCCAGGTACAAATAAGTACCTGTATACAATATGTTAGCTGCATTGAACCTACTATGAGTGGGAAAGCGCAGGGTACAAATGCGCAACAACAAAAAAGAACTGAACGTAATACTCAAGGTGAGGTCACACCATGGAGTGGTGCAGAGGCATTATAATGTTCTTGGTCTTATTTTGCAGCCCTTTCCTAATAATTCTTAGCATCCTATTGGCTATTTTGGCCGCTGCTGCACACTGGGCAGAAGATTTGACGGTATTGTCTACAATGACACCTAGATCTTTTTCTTGGGTGCCGACTCATAAGGTGGACCTCAGCATCAGGTAGCTACGATTCAGATTATTCTTCCCAAGGTGCATCACTTTGTATTTGTCTACACTAAATTTCATCCATCATTTGGATGCCCAGCCTTCCCGTTTCCTAAGGTCTTCCTGCAGTTTTTCACAATCCGCATGTGTTTTTACAGCTTTGAACAGTTTTGTGTCATCTGCGGATTTAATCACCTCACTTATTTTTCTGTTTTCCAGATCATTTATAAATATGTTAACTAGGACCGGTCTCGGTATAGATCCCTGTGGCACTCCACTATTCACCCTCCTCCAATGAGAAAAACGACCATTTAACCCTACCCCTCAGTTTTCTGACCAGTAACCTATTCCTAATCCGCAAAAGGACTTTGCCTCCTATCCAATGACTCCTTAATTTTCTCAGGAGTCTCTCATGAGGTACTTTGTCAAAAGCTTTCTGAAAATCTAGATACACTACATCAACCGGCTCACCTTTATCCATGTTTATTCACGCCTTCAAAGAAATGAAGCAAATTGGTGAGGCAAGACTTCCCTTGGCTGAACCCATGCTGCCTCTGTCCCATTAAACCGTGTTTGTCTACGTGTTCCGAAATTTTATTCTTTACTAGTAAAAAAGGCCCATTTCTGGAGCCAATGAGACGGACGCTAGCAAGGCTTTCCTCTGGGCCCCCCCCCCCCACCCAACGCACCTTCGTTGTTAGTGATGGCATTGCGCCGCCGTGGCCGCCGTCGATGTGTGACTTTGGCTCACCCACCCAATGCACCTTCGTCGTCAGTGGGTGGCCCATTGCGCCACCCTGGCCACCGTCGATGTGAGTGAATTGCTCCGCCCTCAATGTCACAACGTTTGACGCGAGGGCGGGGCCCCAAGACTGTGATTTTCATGGCTTCAGAGCTTCGAACTTACGAACCTTGGCTTCAGTGACGTCAGACAATAGAACGTTGAGGGTGAGTTTTATATATATAGATAATAATTTCCACTGTTTTCCCAGCACTGAAGTCAGGCTTACCGGTCTGTTGTTTCCCGTATCACCTCTGGAACCCTTTTTAAAAATTGGCATTACATTGGAAAGGGGTCCTAGTTGCATCTTTAAGGGGGTACATGTAATTACAGAACAGGATGGCCTCAAGGTTTATCTTGGGAAGGGATGTGTGTCTTTGTATGTGTCTTGGAGAATCTGTGAGAGGATGTGTCTTTGTGTGTGGTTTCTTTGTCAGTGTATGTGTGTACGTGTTTGTGTGACCCTGTGTCTGAGTGTTTGTCTTTGCATGTCTCTGTTGCGGGTTCCTGGATGGGGGTGTGTGTGTGTGTTTGTGTGAGTGGGTCCCTGGATATGTGGGTGAGTGACTGAGAGTGCCTGTGTGTGTGTGTGTGTCGGTGGGTGTGTATCTCTGTCTCTGCATAACCTGTGTCTTTGTGTGGTTTTCCATCTCTGTTTGTCCCTGTGTGTTTGTGTTTGTGTTTGTGTGTGTGCATGTGTGCCGGGTCCCTTGGTGTGTGTTTATGTGTGTGTGTGTATCTCTGTGTGACCTTGTGTCTCTGTGTCTGCTGGTTTTCTGTCTCTGTTTGTCCCTGTTTGTGTGTCAGCTCCTTGGGTGTATGTATGTGTGTGTCCCTGATCTCTTGGTGTGTGTGTCTGGGCTTGTGTATTTCTGTGTGGCCCTGTGTCTTTGCGTGGTTTTCCATATCTGCTTGTCTGTGTGTGTGTGTGTGTGGGGTCCCTGGGTGTGTATGTGTGTGTGTGTGTCAGGTCCTTTGGTGTGTGTGTGTGTATGTGTTTGTGTATCTCTGTGTGACTTCTGTGTGACTTCGAGGGGCATAATCGAATGGGGTGCCCAAGTTTTCCTGAGGGCGTCCTTGCGAAGGGGCGGGGAAACCCTTATCATCGAAACAAGATGGGCGTCCATTTTTCGTTTCGATAATATGGTCGGGAACGCCCAAATCTCCACATTTAGGTCGACCTTAGAGATGGTCGTCCCCAGTTTTCAGCGATAATGGAAACCGAGGACGCCTATCTCAGAAATAACCAAATCCAAGCCATTTGGTCGTGGGAGGAGCCAGCATTCGTAGTGCACTGGTCCCCCTCACATGCCAGGACACCAACTGGGCACCCTAGGGGGCACTGCAGTGGACTTCACAAATTGCTCCCAGGTGCATAGCTCCCTTACCTTGGGTGCTGAGCCCCCCAAAACCCACTCCCCACAGCTGTACAACACTATCATAGCCATAAGTTGTTTTTTTTTTTAAGGGTGGGAGGGGGTTAGTGACCACTGGGGGAGTAAGGGGACGTCATCCCCGATTCCCTCTGGTGGTCATCTGGTCAGGTCGGGCGCCTTTTTGAGGCTTGGTTGCAAGAAAAAATAGACCAAGTAAAGTTGGCTAAGTGCTCGTCAGGGACGCCCTTCTTTTTTCCATTATCAGCCAAGGACGCCCATGTGTAAAGCACGCCCCAGTCCCGCCTTCGCTACGCTTCCGACACGCCCCCGGGAACTTTGGTCATCCCTGCGATGGAAAGCAGTTGGGGACACCCAAAATTGGCTTTCGATTGTGCCGATTTAGGCGACCCTGAGAGAAGGACGCCCATCTTCCAATTTGTGTCGAAAGATGGGCGTCCTTCTCTTTCGAAAATAAGCCTGTTAGTGTCTTTTTGTGGTTTTCCATCTCTGCTGATCCCCATGTGTGTGTGTCCGATCCCTTGGTGTGTGTGTGTTTCTGTATCTCTGCGTGACCCTGTGTCTTTGGGTGGTTTTCCATCTCTGTTCCTGTGTGTTGGATCCCTGGGTGAATGTGTTTGTGTGTGTGTGGGGGGGGGGGGGGGGGGGTCCCTGGGTGTGTGTATGTATGTATTTGTGTATCTCTGTGTCTTTTTGTAATTTTCCATCTCTGCTTGTTCTTCTGTGTGTGTGTGTTTGTGTTTGTGTATCTCTGTGTCTGTTCGTGGTTTTCCATCTCTGCTTGTCCCTGTGTGTTTGTGTATGTGCATGTGTGTTGGGTCCCTTGGTGTGTGTTTATGTATCTCTGTGTCTGTGGTTTTCCCTCATCTGCTTGTCCCTGTGTGTTTGTGTGACAGGTTCCTTGGTGTGTGTTTATGTGTTTGTGTATCTCTATGTCTATTCATGGTTTTCCCTCATCTGCTTGTCCCTGTGTGTGTGTTTGTGTGTCGGGCCCCTTGGTTTGTGTTTGTGTATCTCTGTGTCCGTGGTTTTCCGTCATCTGCTTGTCTCTTTGTATGTGTTTGTGTGTTGGGTCCCTTGGTGTGTATTTATGTGTTTGTGTATCTCTGTGTCTATTTGTGGTTTTCCATCTCTGCTTGTCCCTGTGTGTGTTTGTGTGGGGGGTCCCTGGGTGTATGTTTTTTTTTTACCATGCTGTTCCGCTCTGGCTCTCGGAAGGCTGTGCAGTAAGCTGGGATACAGAGAGTGCCAAGTGAGAGCTGAACGCCAGCCAAGCCCGACTTGTTTGCTCGTCTTGCTGGAGCCAGTAAGTGACCTTATTAGTGTGGAGGGCAGCTGCCTTATTAACACACATCTGGCTGACGGGAATGCCAGAGAGCGTTCATATTGTCTTCCTGCCGACTCTGACCTTGTGCTGCCTTGCAAGAATGCTGACCTGGGTTTCACGCATCTGGTGAGAATTCCTGGCTGCTTCTCTTTCCCTCTCCCTTCTGTCTCGTTTTCTTGCTGTTCTCTCTCACTGTTCTGTATTTTTCTCTCTGTCTTTGGCGCTCTCTCACTTTCCTACTCGCACTATCCTTGTTGAGTACTGCAGCCACCTCTGGGACTCTTCCTTTGGCTTCACATTGCTGGACCTGGATGGTATTAAAAATGTTTCAGAGACGGGGAGGGGAAAGTAATGGCATTGCCCAGTGACAGAAAAGACTTAACACTGTCTCACAGGGTATAGGTGCTACTTGCTGTCCCCAGAGGCCTGTGCCCAGTGGCGTAGGAAGGGGGAGGGGCGGGAGGGACGGTCCGCCCCGGGTGCATGCTGCTGGGGGGGGGGGGGTGTCGGCTCCGCAGGTTCCCTGTTCCCTCTGCCCCGGAACAGGTTACTTCCTGTTCCGGGGCAGAGAGAGCAGGGTACCAGCGGAACCGATGCAGCTCCCAGCGACGTGCACTCGGGGCGGACCGGCCCTCCCTCTTTTCTACGCCACTGGTAAGAATGGACTCCGGGGGGGGGGGGGTGCGCCGTGCTGCACCCGGTGGGGAGGTGCGCCCTGGCGAACCGCCCCGGGTGGCAGCCGCCCTCGCTACGGCACTGCCTGTGCCTGCTCTGATGGCTCTGTAGAGGGATTTCTATCTGCAGCGTGTTTATCGTTTGACAAGTCCCGGTGTCCTTCCAAGCCTGTATTCCAGGTTCTTCTTTGGCTGTTCCAGGAATGCTGACATAGTGGAGTGGAGGAGTGGCCTAGTGGTTAGAGCACTAGTCTTGCAATCCAGAGGTGGCCGGTTCAAATCCCACTGCTGCTCCTTGTGATCTTGGACAAGTCACTTAACCCTCCATTGCCTCAGGTACAAACTTAGATTGTGAGCCCTCCTGGGACAGAGAAATATCCAGAGTACCTGAATGTAACTCACCTTGAGCTACTACTGAAAAAGGTGTGAGCAAAATCCAGATAAATAAATATCTCGGCTTGAAGGGCTTTTCTTGTAAGTGGAGGAGCAGCCTAATGGTTAGTGCAGTAGGCTTTGATCCTGGGTCCTTATAAAGGAGTGGGCTGATGATGTCACAAGTAGGAAAAGAAGCAGAAGCAGGGAGACAAAGTGGAGGAGTGGCCTAGGGAATGGAGGAGTGGCCTAGTGGTTAGAGCACTGGTCTTGCAATCCAGAGGTGGCCGGTTCAAATCCCACTGCTGCTCCTTGTGATCTTGGGCAACTCACTTAACCCTCCATTGCGTCAGGTACAGACTTTGATTGTGAGCCCTCCTAGGACGGAGAAATATCCAGAGTACCTGAATGTAACTCACCTTGAGCTACTACTGAAAAAGGTGTGAGCAAAATCTAAATAAATAAATATCTCGGCTTTTCTTGTAAGTGGAGGAGCAATGGTTAGTGCAGTAGGCTTTGATCCTGGGTCCTTATAAAGGAGTAGGCTGATGATGTCACAAGTAGGAAAAGAAGCAGAAGCAGGGAGACCAAGTGGAGGAGTGGCCTAGGGAGTGGAGGAGTGGCCTAGTGGGTAGAGCACCGGTCTTGAATCCAGATGGTGGCTGGTTCAAATCCCACTGCTGCTCCTTGTGATCTTGGCCAAGTCACTTAACCCTCCATTGCCTCAGGTACAAACTTAGATTGTGAGAGAAATATCCAGAGTACCTGAGTGTAACTCACCTTGAGCTACTACTGAAAAAGGTGTGAGCAAAATCTCAATAAAGAAATAGTGGCTTCAAAATCTTTTCAGAGCAGCCCTGTCTTTGCAGGCCTCTGCGTACCCTTTCTGATAAGGGAGGAGGCTGCCACTGGTGCCCTTGACCTTTCTTCTGTTTGGTTCTGGTCTGTGGACTTTCAAGTCAGGAATTACACTGGGGAAAGCCCTTGAATGGGACGGCAGGCCTGACTGAGCAACATCTGGACAGCACAGCTGGCTAAGCCAGAGACAGTGTGAGCGTGAGAGCAGCAGTGGAGCGCGTTGGACACTGTTCTCCGGAAGAAATTCCTGGGGAGGAACAGGAAGAGAGAAGAACCCAGAGTGTGGGAGAGGGAAGGAAGAGGAATGTTTACAGAACGGATTTTCAAGAAACTGCGAAATGGGGCCCCCTTTAGTCCTTGCCAAAGATAGAGGCCTTTAACTGTATGTCACACGTGGAAGAGTTGATTTGAGTTTGCTTATTTTGGGGATTCTTGGAACTTCCTAGGAAGAGTCTTCAGACTTTGTTTTACAGACTTTGCTTTTGTATACAAAGCTACATCCCCTGTCGGCTTCTAAAATGTGTAAACGTTCAAACTAATCCTAATGCAACCTAAAGAGGAAAACCATGACGGAAACATGTGACATCTTCTGGAGACTGCTGCAGAGAAGAGATCACCAGATGCACATCAGTTTCATCCAGTATGGCAGTTCAGTTCCTGGAGGACGTAGGGGTCTTGCTTTTAACGTAAGATAGGAGAATTGCTCTCATACATGAAGACTACCAACAAACTCCATTTCATTAGAGAACAGACTGAGCCGTTCCAGCTCATAGTAACATAGTAAATGATGGCAGATAAAGACCTGAACGGTCCATCCAGTCTGCCCAACAAGAGAAACTCGTTTTAGATGGTATGCGATACTTTATATGTATACCCGAGTTGGATTTGTCCTGGCCATTCTCAGGGCACAGACCGTAGAAGTCTGCCCAGCACTGTTCTTGAACTTTCCATATCTATTCAGCTACGATCAGGGTGTAGACTGCCTGCCCCGTACCGGTTTTGCTTCCCAATTACTGGTGTTGCCACCCAATCTCTGCAAAGATTCCGTAGATCCATTCCTTCTAAACAGGATTCTTTTGTGTTTATCCCACTCATGTTTGAATTCCATTACCATTTTCATCTCCACCACATCCCGCAGGAGGGCATTGCACGTATTTGCCACCCTTTCCGTGCCAAAATACTTCCTGACATTACTTCTGAGTCTGCCCCCCTTCAACCTCAATTCATGTCCTCTAGTTCTACCGCCTTCCCGTCGCCGGAAAAAGGTTTATTTGCGGATTAATACCTTTCAAATATTTGAACGTCTGTATCATGTCACCCCTGTTTCTCCTTTCCTCCAAGGTATATACGTTCAGGTCGGCAAGTCTCTCCTCGTACGGTTTGCAACGCAAATCCCATACCATTTTTGTAGCTGTTCTTTGCACCGCTTCCAGTCTTTTTACATCTTTAGCAAGATACGGCCTCCGAAACTGAAGACAATACTCCCAAGTGGAGCCTCACCAACGACTTGTAGAGGGGCATCAACACCTCCTTTCTTCTGCTGGTTATACCCAAGCTCTTGTAGATTACCATGAAGGGAGTGTGGCCCTTGAAAACTAGTGACAGATGTCTCGAGCTAGTCTAATAAAAAGGTTTCAGTTTCTTTTTCTTAAAACACACAGTGCAAGTCTGCTTTGGATGTAATCCAACACTGACCATCACTGAACACATGCTGCTCTGAGTCTGCTCCAATTCCTGATGGGGTTCAGTCACGTCTGTGCCAGACTGAGCTGTCTCACTGTACCTGGACTCGCTGGAACAGCCCCAGCTGTGGAGAAGAGGGTGATGTATGAAACAGTGTAGTATAATAAAAGGCACCTCCAACATTCTGAAGCTGACTGCATGGCTGAGGCATTTCTGCTCTCTGTATCCATCTCCTGAATTGACATCACGTACTTCCGGGTTCGTCACAAGCAGAATTGACCAATCACACGAGGTTTCTTGGCTTCCGAATGTTGGAGGTCATTCTATTAAATAGGATTGGTCAGTTCCTTGAAGCACAGCCAGAGCTCAGCGTCCTGCACAGTAACGCCCAGACACCAGAGAGAGGGGGGGGGGGGCTGACACCAGAGGGAGGGAGGGGGGGCCTGACACCAGAGAGAGGGAGGGAGGGGGGCCCGCGGGAGGTGGTGGAAATGAAAACGGTAACAGAATTCAAACACGCGTGGGACAAACATAAAGGAATCCTGTTCAGAAGGAATGGATCCTAAGGAGCTTAGCCGAGATTGGGTGGCAGAGCCGGTGGCGGGAGGCAGGGATAGTGCTGGGCAGACTTATATGGTCTGTGCCGGAGCCGGTGGTGGGAGGAGGGGCTGGTGGTTGGGAGGCGGGGATAGTGCTGGGCAGACTTATATGGTCTGTGCCGGAGCCGGTGGTGGGAGAAGGGGCTGGTGGTTGGGAGGCGGGGATAGTGCTGGGCAGACTTATACGGTCTGTGCCCTGAAAAGGACAGGTACAAATCAAGGTCAGGTATACACAAAAAGTAGCACATATGAGTTTATCTTGTTGGGCAGACTGGATGGACCGTGCAGGTCTTTTTCTGCCGTCATCATCTACTAATGTCCGGGCTTCTCTTAAAAGGAAATTTCTCTGGAGAGGTCCAGGAGGGAGAGGTTGAGGGGGACTCTACATTCTCTCTTTAGGTGGCACTTGCTCCGTGGTTCTTCTCCCCTTGTATCGTAGTGGGTTTTCGATGATCATTCTGAGCGAGGACGCACTTTTCTTGGAGATACTTACTCTCCTCTCCTCTTTCCTCTACACATTAATTGATTTGCTTGCTTTATTATTTTTTGTCCATTAGATTGTAAGCTCTCTGAGCAGGGACTGTCTTTCTTCTATGTTTGTGCAGCGCTGCATACGCTTTGTAGCGCTATAGAAATGCTAAATAGTAGTAGTAGTAGGGTTGACTGCCCTTTTCTTCATGCTATGCTACAATGCGTATAATGGACTTTTTTGTGTGTGAAAGAAGGAAATTGGAGTTGTGAAGGTAGCTAAGTTGATCAGATGGATTCCTGTACACAGATGTAGTTTAGGTGACTATTGCTAATTAAGTGTCTACAAGGTTAACTTTCCATGTTGTGGTCCATTTTAAATGAAATGAAATTAAAAAAGGCATTTATATGCTGTGTCTATCCCAGGAATTAGGTGTGTGTGAGGCAGGTTACAGATACACAAATAAAATTCAGCATCAATTTTCCTTGTCATCAAGCAGATTAATCCGTTACGAATGGGTTGTGTCCATCAACCAGCAGGTGGAGATAGAGAGCACTGAAAAACCATAGTGCCTCATGGCCAGCTAGCGCCATCTGCCTCTTCAGTATTCTCTATCTCCCCAGCAGGGTGGATGCAGCTTATTTGGCTCCTTCAGAAATCTGCCTGGGGTGGCTCCTGTGCTTTGGCCAGTTGTAGCAGGGGTGTTGTGGCTGGTGGTGCCCACTTTAAAGGCACATAGGTTCGCCCTTTCCCTGCCTTACCCGGCCCCCGATGTGGATGTAGACACATAGGTTTGCCCTGTCCCTGTCTTTTCCCACACTCTCCTTTGTGGATGCAGGCACATTGGTTTGTCCTTTCCCTGCCTTTCCCACTCTACTGATCCTCCGGAGTTGGAAATTTGCCTCTATTGCTGTTGCCTCTAACTTTCCTCACAGCGTTAAAAAAAAAAAAAAAAAAAAAAAAAAAAGTCACGTCGCGCTTTGGCGCTGCGATTCTAGAAAAGAGGTTTTCTTCTGATTGTGCAGCGTGACCGAAGCTCTGGGACTCGGTCTGGTGAGGTAAGAGCGTTTTGTAGCTCCTCCAGGGAGGGCCCACGATCTGGACATTTTTGGCACGAATCCGCCATTTTGAATTTTCCGCTGTTTTTCGGCGATAGCTGCAGAGGTTGTTAAGCGCTGTTCCCGTTGTGGCAAGCGCAGATCAGCAGCAGGGCTCTGTAAATCATGCTCTTCAGATGTCAGAGCCGGCACGAGCATGGCGAGCGATGTTTCTTCCTTCTCAGTGGAGCTGGCAGTGGGTGCCATTTTGGATGCACCGCATGGCGCGACCCCCGCAGAAGCGGAGAGGTTTGAATCTGGAGGGGAGCCTCATGTAGAGGCTAACAGGGGAGCTTCTAGCCCCGGCCTGGAACCGGGAGGCCAGGGTGAGCACTTCTCCCCTGAGTTTGTGTTACTGCTGCATAAAGCATTCATGTTAAAAAGAGCTCTCCCGCAGTGGTCTCATTCGGCCCTGCTAACTGTTCCCCCTCCAGTGGAGCCCGGCCTCGGATTGCCATGAGGTGCGTTTTCCCCTGACAGCTGGCCGCGAGACCAGCTCAGAAGGGTTAATTCCCCTTCAGAGAGTGGCACACCCCCCTTCTCCCCCCCCCCTGTGGTCAGGATGTGAGGATTCTGAGGGCTCTGGCAGGCCCTCGTGGTATGAAGAGCCAGAGGAAGGTGCAGGATTGCCACCGGATCCAGATGATCCTTCCTCGATGGGGATTTTCCACCGCGACGAGCTGCCAGCGCTTATTTCTGATGCCTTGCAGGTCCTCTCTATTGAAGATCCTGGGAGTGGCGAAGTACTAAGAAGCCTGCTCAAGCCTTTCCTTTGCACGACTCCATCCAAGAGCTTATTTCAGCTCAATGGGCTGAACCTGAGGGCAATGGGGGCAATTATACCCTCTAAGTGAGGAGCATTTGGTGCGCCTAGCAGTGCCTAAAGTGGGTGCCCTAGTCACGGCTGTGACAAAGAGAACTACCCTCCCAGTTGAAGGAGGAGTCGCCCTGAAGGACATGCAGGACCGACGCCTGGAATCAGCTATGAAACGGTCCTTTGAAATTTCAGGCCTATCCTTACGGGCGTCTGCATGCAGCTGCTATGCTGCCCGAGCCTGCCTCGCTTAGTTGCAACAGGCAGTGGAACAGCCCGGGGATGGAGCAGCTGAGGTGGGACCGCGGATGGAGTCGGCCTTGTCTTTCTTGGCTGACTCCCTTTATGATTTGGTCAGAGCTTCGGCTAAACAGATGACTGTGGCTCTTCTTGGGCTGAAACTGGAGCACTCTCTCTTCAAGAGATATGCAGTGCAGCAACATGGACTTCGAAGCTCTCTTTTGCCCAACATTACAGGCTGGATGTGGCTGCCAGGAGAGACGCGCATTTTGGAGCACAAGTGCTGGCGTGTGGTGTGGCTTGTTCCCACCCTATCTATGGATTGCTTTGATACAGCCCACTCGTAATGGATTCATTTGCTTGATAACAAGGAAGGAAAAATTAGGTTCTTACCTTGGTAATTTTCTTTCCTTTAGTCACAGCAGATGAATCCATGATCCCTCCCTGATTGACTCTGTTTCGTGTTCAGTTTTTCCTGCAGACTTGTTCCCTCATTGGGAGACGTTGGAAAACAGTCTTCAGGATTTCTGTTCTGTTACAGGAGGTTGAGTTCGTCCCTCCTTTGTGTTATTGCGCCTGTTCTGGGGTGTTCATCCGCTGTGAGGAAAGTTCATGTTATGCTACTTTGCGGTGTAATACTGCTTTGGAAGCTTCAAATACTGAAGGGGCAGATGGAGCTAGCTGACCATGAGGCACTATGGTTTTTCAGTGCTCTCTATCTCCCCCTGCTGGTTGATGGACACAACCATTCGTAATGGATTCATCTGCTATGACTAAAGGAAAGAAAATTACCAAGGTAAGAACCTAATTTTCCCTTATATACTGTTGTAAGCAGTTTACATAATCAAAGGAAAGCCAAGAAAGTCACTTGGAAATTACAGTCAATTAAAATATAAAACATATGTAAAAAGCCCAAACCAAAATAATATTAAAACAATTCTTATTCTTAAAGAGAAAATCTAGGAAATAATTAACATGAAAAATATTTCTTAAATAATAAAGGGCCTCTTTTATCAAGCTGCGCTAGCGATGCCAGGTGTGGGAGTGTGGCATTCCCTTCGAATGAGCTCTTTTGGCATTGCTGTTCGGGAACCGCTAGCGTGACTTGATAAAAAAGGCCCAAAGTTTTTAAGCTTCTTCGAAAAGATAGATAAGATTGTTCAAAAGAACCACAAACTCCCTCCCAACGTTTCTGGAGTAGGATAAGCTACTATCAAACTACTATCAAACCAAAACCTTAACCCATACATATACACAGACGACGTAACGATTTACATCCCATTTAAACAAGATTTAAAGGAAATTTCCAACGACATCAACCAAAGTCTCCATATCATGCATTCATGGGCGGATGCTTTTAGATTGAAACTTAATGCAGAAAAAAACCTAATGCCTAATACTCACATCTCAACATAACAAGAACAAATTCACAGCCATTAACACACCAAATCTGAAGCTTCCTATTTCGGACACCCTAAAAATTCTTGGAGTTACCATCGATCGACACCTAACACTCAAAAGCCATGCGAAAAACACAACCAAGAAGATGTTCCACTCAATGTGGAAATTAAAAAGAGTAAGACCTTTCTTCCCAAGGAATGTTTTCCGTAATCTGGTACAATCAATGGTGCTCAGTCATCTAGATTACTGCAACACACTCTATGCCGGCTGTAAAGAGCAAATAATCAAGAAACTTCAGACAGCCCAGAACACTGCAGCTAGACTCATATTCGGCAAAACAAAATATGAAAGTGCGAAACCCCTACGAGAAAAACTACACTGGCTCCCACTCAAAGAACGCATCACGTACAAAATTTGCTCCCTAGTTCACAAAATCATTCATGGAAATGCACCAGCCTACATGTCAGACCTGATAGACCTACCACCTAGGAATGCCAAAAGATCATCCTGCACATTCCTTGATCTGCACTTCCCTAACTGCAAAGGTCTAAAATACAAAGTGTAATGCACGCGTCAAACTTCACCTACTTAAGCACACAGTTATGGAACGCACTGCCGCGCAACTTAAAAATGACCTACGAACTAACGAACTTCCGCAAACTACTGAAGACCCATCTCTTCAGCGAGGCTTACCACAAAGATCAACCAATGTGAATATACATAAATCTCCACACGTAGTTAGAAATGTCTTATAATATCTGCTTGTCATTCTATTATCACGTCTTATCATTATCATGTTACCAAAAATTTTCTGTAAAACTAAATGCCTATTTTTCTATTATATTTCCACTATCCATGATGTATTGTAAGCCACATTGAGCCTACAAATAGGTGGGAAAATGTGGGATACAAATGTAACAAATAAAATAAATAAATAAAATAAAAATAGTGGGATTGTCCACACAATTTTGGAATGCACTGCCGCGCAACTTAAAAACGATCTACGAATTAACGAACTTCCGCAAACTACTGAAGACCCATCTCTTCAACAAGGCATACCACAAAGATCAACCAATATGAATATACACAAGCTCCTCCACACACATACAGAACTGTCTTATAATATCTACTTGTTATACTAAGATCACGTTTCATCATTATCATGTTACCCAAAATCCTTCTTGATACACTACGATTACGGTTTTTTTTTCTCCGTTTATCTCATTGCCCAAGATCCTTCTATAACACTAAATGTCTATTTTCTAATATACTTCCGCTATCCATGATGTATTGTAAGCCACATTGAGCCTGCAAAGAGGTGGGAAAATGTGGGATACAAAGGCATTAAATAAATAAAAAAAAAAAAGCTTTTCAAACATCTTGAGTCCTTTATTTCCTTTCACTGAAGGGAAAGCAGAGAGGGAAACTTTTTTTTCGATTTCTGTTAATACTAGTAAGAAATGCCCGTTTCTTGCAAAAATGAAACGGGCGCTAGCAGGGAAATCCCCCCCCCCCCGGTCTTCCCTCCCGAGTTGCATACACCCCCTCCGTGCCTCCGTTCCGAGTTGCACACCTCTCCTCTTCGTCCCTTCGTGCCTTAGTGACGTGGTTGCGAGGGCCGCCCCGCCCTCAACGTCATCGCGTTTTGACGCGAGGGCCGCCCCGCCCTCAACATCATTGCGTTTTGACGCGAGGGCGGAGCTACAGTGACTGGAGCCTGCAGGCCAAACCGGATATCTCGGGCGCCTCAAGTTTGCGGCTTGAGGCTTCAAAGTGCCTTTTAGTGAACTGAAAATGAGAGAACACCATAAACCAGACAATCTCCCTGTAAGACTTTGTAGATAACACAAGCAAACTTAAATAAAATTCTGGGTTTTTATAGGGAACCAGTGAAGCTTAGTACAGCAGCCTGAAATGCCGTTCTTTTTGTTTAATGAGTAAATCAAGCATAACGCAGTGTTCTGCGTTGTCTGCAATTTTAACAACTGTTTGGAAATTCCAGTGTAGCTAAGGTTACAATAATCTAATTTTCACAGTAATAACAATTGAACTGTAAGTCTAAATTGAACCAAACCGAAGTACTTCCTGATATGTCTTAATGTTCTCATCAGAAAAAAAGAGCTTTTCAATGTAGCATTCACTTGAACGTTAAGAGATAGGGTTTGATCAAGTTGAACACCTAAAGTCTTAATTACAGGTGACAGCGCATATCTAGTCTGATCAATGAAAATGCAGTTGATTAAAGGATCTGATTTATTATCCAATCAAAGGAATGTAGCCTCCTCCAGCATTTGGTTTCAGTTTGTAGGTCGTCATCCCAAGAACCAAAAAGTGAGATTCAATTTTTTTTAGAGCTGTTCATTAATTAAAATGTGTAATCGCACGACTGATCGCAATTAAAATGGTTAATCAAGTGATTAATCGCATAAAGTGTCCCCCTCACATTTTCGCCTGTATAATGCAAAATATAGACTGCAGATGTCAATTCTCAAAACTGACATATTGACTAACCTGAAAATAAAATAATTTTTCTTACCTTTGTTATCCAGTGATTTTATTTTTCTAATCATCTTATTCCTTGTCTCTAGTTCTATTCCTCTGTCTGTTCTTTTCTCTCCTCCTCTCTTCTTTACTTCTTCCTCTATAACATCTTTCATATTCAACTTTCTGCCGTTGTTGTTCCTCCTTTAGAGGAGAGAGGAGTATGATGCGATTAATCGAGTTAAAATTATTGGCGCGAGACAGAAATCTTAAGGCGATTAATCGCATTGAGTTGACAGCCCTAATTTTTTTTACAGTCATATTAATCTGAGACACAGTGGATCATTACTGTTATGTCATCAGCATAACTATCCACCTTATAATTGAAAGAGAAAAACACCTAGATTTCGACCCAAATCGGGAGATAGACGTTTATCTCACAAAACCGAATAAATCGGTATAATGGAAAGCCGAATTTGGACGTTTTCAACTGCACTCCATCGCGGAAGCGTACAAAGTTGACGGGGGCGTGTCGGAGGCGTGGCGAAGGTGGAACTGGGGCGTGGTTATCGGCCGAGGAGAGATGGGCGCCTTTCGCCGATAATGGAAAAAAAGTATGCGTTTGTAGCTAGAATTTAGGGCACTTTTCCTGGACCCTGTTTTTTCACGAATAAGGCCCCAAAAAGTGCCCTAAATGACCAGATTACCACCAGAGGGAATCGGGGATGACCTCCCCTGACTCCCCCAGTGGTCACTAACCCCCTCCCACCACAAAAAAATGATGTTTCACAACTTTTTATGTTCACCCTCAAATGTCATACCCACCTCCCTGGCAGCAGTATGCAGGTCCCTGGAGCAGTTGTTAGGGGGTGCAGTGGACTTCAGGCAGGTGGACCCAGGCCCATCCCCCCCTACCTGTTACAATTGTGCTGCTTAATGCGTAGTCATCCAACCCCCCCCCAAACCCACTGTACCCACATGTAGGTGCCCCCCTTCACCCCTTAGGGCTATAGTAATGGTGTTGACTTGTGGGCAGTGGGTTTTGAGGGGGATTTGGGGGGGCTCAACACACAAGGGAAGGGTGCTATGCACCTGGGAGCTCTTTTACCTTTTTTTTGGTTTTTGTAAAAGTGCCCCCTAGGGTGCCCGGTTGGTGTCCTGGCATGTGAGGGGGACCAGTGCACTACGAATCCTGGCCCCTCCCACGAACAAATGCCTTGGATTTATTCGTTTTTGAGCTGGGCGCTTTCATTTTCCATTATCACTGAAAAACAAAAACACCCAGCTCACAAATTGTCGAATAAAACATGGACGTCTATTTTTTTCGAAAATACGGTTCGGTCCGCCCCTTCACGGACCCGTTCTCGGAGATAAACGCCCATGGAGATAGACGTTTTCGTTCAATTATGCCCCTCACTGTCTGTAAAACCCCTGGTTCTCCAATACTAAACCCAGAGAATGTACAAATATATTGAATAAAGTCAGAGATAAAGGGGACCCCGGTGTAACACCACATCAGTTACACCAATTGTCAGAAAATTCAGCTTAACTCATTAGGACCGGGTAGATGTGTTAAGGGGAAAGGGAGGAAATAGTTTTAAATGATATGATAAGACCTATGAAACTGTTTATTTGGGAAGTACATTTACGGCTATTATTAGTCTTACCCTGGCCTTTGGGATTACATGGTTTTTGGAAGAGGGGCTTCTAATGCTGTTGAGGTCTCAGTGTGAGAGAGCTTTGGCAGGGTGGGGTCTTACGAGGGGAGCAGAAAGGACTCTGTGACCTATCCCTGTGTCCCTGTTTGAACCCTAATAAATTGAGGGAAGAGGAGGGGGTTTGAAATAATAAAGAAATCACAGGAGACCTCTAAAATAATCCTTATTAATAGACAATATTTAAATAACAAGACTCAGATCATGTCTGATTTGATTTTGAAGGAAGATCACTTTTTTCCTTTTTAATGTTATTGTGTCAAAGGACAGCAGTTGGTAATATTCATAACATGGCATATCGCACTGTAGCATAGTCATAAACAGATCTAATAGATTGTATAGAAAGAGAATTCTTTTCATGGAAAAGAAGTATTGTTTCACGGAGAGGGTGGTGGATACGTGGAATGCCCTACCGCGGGAGGTGGTGGAGATGAAAACGGTAGTGGAATTCAAACATGCGTGGGATAAACACAAAGGAATCCTGTTTAGAAGAAATGGCTCTGTGGAATCTTAGCGGAGATTGTGGGTGGCGACGCCGGTAATTGGGAAACAAAACGGGAGCTGGGAAGACTTCTATGGTCTACGCCCTGATTGTGACTAAATAGATAGGGATGGGCTGGAGTGTAAATTTTAAGGGGCTTCGACGTTAGCTCCAGAACTTAGTACAAGAACAGTGCTGGGCAGACTTCTATGGTCTTTGCCCTGAGAATGGCAAGGACAAAGCAAACTCGGGTATACATATAAAGTATCACATACCATGTAAAATGAGTTTATCTTGTTGGGCAGACTGGATGGACCATACAGGTCTTTATCTGCCGTCATTTACTATGTTACTCTTTGGGGTTCTACATGGAATGTTGCTACTAATTGGGATTCTGGAATCTTGTAACTCTTTAGGATTCTAGAATCTTCAGAACTTTTAATACAAGAACAGTTCTGGGCATACTTCTACGGTCTATGCCCTGATCGTGACTGAATAGATAGGGATGGGCTGGAGTGTAAATTTTAAGGGGCTTTGATGTTAGCTCCAGAACTTAGTACAAGAGTGCTGGGCAGATTTCTACGGTCTGTGCCCTGAGAATGGCAAGGACAAATCAAACTCAGGTATACATATAAAGTATCGCAGACCATGCAAAATGAGTTTATCTTGTTGGGCAGATTGGACGGACCGTACAGGTCTTTATCTTCCGTCATTTACTATGTTACTAATAATGAATAAATTCTCTGAGCTGTCTCCTCCCCCCACCTTGGAACACAACATAATTTGAATTTCATCTGACCATAACGCAAAAAGATAGAGTAGAATTGTTTAAATCTATGAAATTTTATTGCTGTAAGTTTATACATTGCAAAGATGTTTGACAAGAGTTGGAGATTTGGGGAAGAGTCTCATTACACAACGAGGCAATCTCATATCTTGATACTGCTACACGTAGGAGGGGCATCTTCAATATGAATCCAACTTTGGACATTTCCTGAAAACATCCAGAAATCAAGTGGTGAACAAGGCCATTTTCGAACCTGAAAAATGTCTTATCGTTTTGTTGGAAAAGGGCTATTTCCTAGATGTTTTTAAATATTTTGTGCTCAGTGCGTTTTGCTTTTGTGACCATTTTCGGGAAAAAAAAGTCTGAGGGAAAAATGCACAAAAACAAGCTATTTGGACCGTCTGGGGGGGGGGGGCAGTATTCTCAGTAGACTGGCCACACAGACATCCCAGCAGAGCAGTGGGGTGCCCTTGAGGGTACTACAGTGGATTTGGCATAGTAACATAGTAAATGACGGCAGATAAAGACCTGTACGGTCCATCCAGTCTGCCCAACAAGATAAACTCATTTTGCATGGTCTGCGATACTTTATATGTATACCTGAGTTTGAGTTGTCCTTGCCTTTCTCAGGGCACAGACCGTAGAAGTTTGCCCAGCACTCTTCTTGTACTAAATGTTCTGAAGCTAACTTCGAAGTCCCTTAAAAATTTACATAAAAGGTCCCAGGTACACATCTCACTATTACCCACCAAAAACCTACTGTACCCAGCTGTTCAGCACTACAGTAGCCTTATGTCTGCAAGTGTCACCTATATGTGGGAACAGTAGGTTTCTGGTGGGTTTTGGAGGGCTGACACTTTCCACCACAAGTAGATTATGGACCTGGGTCCCCTTCTCTACAGTGCACTGCACTGACCACTAGGCTATTCCAGGGACCTGACTTCTGCTTTATAAGACTGACCATAGCATCTGAAGCTGTCACAGAGGCTGGTATGTACTGTTTCTTTCACATCTTTGTGGGGTGGGTGGGAGGGTGAGGGTCAATGACCACTGGGGGAGTAAGGGGGAGGTCATGCCTTAATCTCTCCAGTGATCATCTGGCACCTTTTCAGCCCTGGAGGTTTTTGCTTTGTTCTATTATGGCAGAAAAACACCCAGATCTCGCTCCTGATAAGTCCTCTTGTGATCTGGACACACTGCAGATGAACTGCATAGAAAAACGTCTTAAAAATGTGTTTTGAAAATAGTGATTTGGACGTTTTTGCAAGAAAAACGTCCATCTGCTGCTCTGTTTTGTTTTTGGACGTTTTCTGTTTCAACTTATCATTTCTAAAGTGCTACTAGACGTACATAAGTACATAAGTACATAAGTAGTGCCATACTGGGAAAGACCAAAGGTCCATC
This sequence comes from Microcaecilia unicolor, assembly GCF_901765095.1. Lineage (NCBI taxonomy): Eukaryota > Metazoa > Chordata > Amphibia > Gymnophiona > Siphonopidae > Microcaecilia > Microcaecilia unicolor. Next base: position 350,486,829 of record NC_044035.1, on the reverse strand, counting down.
TAGCCCAGCATCCTGTCACCGACAGTGGCCAATCCAGGTCAAGGGCACCTGGCACGCTCCCCAAACGTAAAAACATTCCAGACAAGTTATACCTAAAAATGAGGAATTTTTCCAGTCCATTTAATAGCGGTCTATGGACTTGTCCTTTAGGAATCTATCTAACCCCTTTTTAAACTCCGTCAAGCTAACCGCCCGTACCACGTTCTCCGGCAATGAATTCCAGAGTCTAATTACACGTTGGGTGAAGAAAAATTTTCTCCGATTCGTTTTAAATTTACCACACTGTAGCTTCAACTCATGCCCTCTAGTCCTAGTATTTTTGGATAGCGTGAACAGTCGCTTCACATCCACCCGATCCATTCCAGCGCTGTACACTTGAACATGAAGAGACAGTCCCTGCTCGACAGAGCTTACAATCTAATTAGGACAGACAAACAGGACAAATAAAGGATAAGGACAAAGAGTAGCAAGATTCCATGCAGAATTCCAAAGAGTAGCAAGATTCTGGAATCCCAAAGAGTAGCAACATTCCATGCAGAATCCCAAAGAGTAGCAACATTCTGTGCGGAATCCCAAAGACTACTACTACTACTACTTATCATTTCTATAGCGCTACTAGACGTACACAGCGCTGTACATTTGAACATGAACAGACAGTCCCTGCTCAACAGAGCTTATAATCTAATCAGGACAGACAAACAGGACAAACAAGAGATAAGGGAATATTAACGTGAGGATGATAAAATAAGGGTTCTGAACACGTGAATAAGGGTTAGGAGTTAAAAGCAGAATCAAAAAGGTGGGCTTTTAGCTTACATTTGAAGACGGCCAGAGATGGAGCCCCATAGTGGAATTAGTAAAAATACAGAGAAGGGCGACTAAAATGATTAAAGGGATAGAGCGAAGACTGGGGGACACTTCCAAGAAGTTACATAGTAATATAGTACTTTTAAAACAAATAGGAGAAAATATAATTTCACTCAAAGCATAGTGAAGTTCTGGAACATGTTGGCAGAGGATGGGGTAATGTAACCGGGTTTAAAAAAGGTTTACAGAAATTCCTGGAGGAAAAGTCCATAAACTGTGATTAAGGTAGACCTGGGGAAAGCCACCGCTTATTTCTAGGATCAGTAGCAGGAAATCTTGCTGCTCTTTGGAATTCCAGAATATTGCTACTCTTTGGGATTCTGGAATCTGGGATTCCAGAATTTTCTTAGGATTCTGTAATCTTGTTATTTTTTCACGGAGAGAGTAGTGGATGCTTGGAATGCCTTCCCGCGGGAGGTGGTGGAAATGAAAACGGTAACGGAATTCAAACATGCGTGGGATAAGCATAAAGGAATCCTGTGCCGAAGGAATGAATCCTCAGGAGCTCAGTCAAGATCGGGAGGCGGGGCTGGTGGTTGGGAGGCGGGGATAGTGCTGGGCAGACTTATAGGGTCTGTGCCAGAGCCGGTGGTTGGGAGGCAGGGCTGGTGGTTGGGAGGTGAGGATAGTGCTGGGCAGACTTATACGGTCTGTGCCCTGAAGAGCACAGGTACAAATCAAAGTAGGGTATACACAAAAAGCAGCAAATATGAGTTATCTTGTTGGGCAGACTGGATGGACCGTGCAGGTCTTTTTCTGCCGTCATCTACTATGTTACTCTGTGAGAATCTGGAATCTTGCTACTCTTTGGGATTCTGGAATTTGTTACTCTTTAGGATTCTGGAATCTTGCTACTCCTTGGAATTCTGGAATTTTGTTACTCTTTGAGAATCTGGAATCTTGCTCTAGGTGCCTATGACCTGACCACTGTAGGAAACAGGATATTGGGCTAGATGGACTTTTGGTCTGACTCAGTTGGGCAACTCATATTCTTATGTGATCTATAAAAGTGTAAACTAATCTGCATTAATACGTGTTATCTACACCATGTCCTGTTTTATAGAATGGGACTTCTTATTTAATAATAACCACCGTTAATGGCATTAGCACACTCTTAATATAGTAGCAGACTTTGCTGAATCTAGCTCATAATCAGGGGCATAATCGAAAGAGAAGGGCGCCCATCTTTCGACACAGATCAGGAGATGGGCGTCCTCCTCTCAGGGTCGCCCAAATCGGCATAATCGAAAGCCGATTTTGGGCGTCCTCAACTGCTTTCTGTCGCGGGGATGACCAAAGTTCCCGGGGGTGTGTCGGCAGTGTACTGAAGGTGGGATGGGGGCGTGCTTAAGAGATGGGCGTTCTCGGACGATAATGGAAAAAAGAAGGGCGTCCCTGATGAGCATTTGGCTGACTTTACTTGGTCCCTTTTTTTTTCACAACCAAGCCTTGAAAAGGTGCCCGAACTGACCAGATGACCACCGGAAGGAATCGGGGATGACCTCCCCTTACTCCCCCAGTGGTCACCAACCCCCTCCCACCCAAAAAGAAAATTAAAAAGCATTTTTTCCAGCCTCTATGCCATCCTCAAATGTCATACTCAGCTCCATCACAGCACTATGCAGGTCCCTGGAGCAGTTTTAGTGGGTGCAGTTCACTTCAGGCAGGTGGACCCAGGCCCATCCCCCCCCCCATCTGTTACACTTGTGGTGGTAAATGTGAGCCCTCAAAAACCCACCCGAAACCCACTGTACCCACTTGTAGGTGCCCCCCTTCACCCATAAGGGCTATGGTAGTGTTGTACAGTTGTGGGGAGTGGGTTTTGGGGGGGGGGTTGGGGAGCTATGCACCTGGGAGCAATTTGTGAAGTCCACTGCAGTGCCCCCTAGGGTTGGTGTCCTGGCATGTGAGGGGGACCAGTGCAGTACGAATGCTGGCTCCTCCCACGACCAAATGGCTTAGATTTGGTCGTTTTTGAGATGGGCGTCCTCAGTTTCCATTATCGGCGAAAACCAAGGTCGCCCATCTCTAAGGTCGCCCATCTGTTAGGTCGACCTAAATGTTGAGATTTGGGCGACCCCGACCGTATTATCGAAACGAAAGGTGGACGCCCATCTTGTTTTGATAATATAGGATGCCCTGCCCCTTTACGGGGACGTCCTCAGAGATGGTTGTCCCTGTTCAATTATGCCCCTCCACGTGTTACATTTCTCTGTCTCATTGTTTACCTCTGGGTCATGCTGAGTTAGTAAAAATATAATTGAACCTCTCCACATCTGCAACGGTCACATCCTCAGTGAATTCAACAGTTCTGTCCCAGTATGCTGTGCCACTGGACACGCTCAGCAAACTAGACTACAGTTTCTCCATTAATTGCTGCTAATATTCACATATAATTGAACCAGTTTTGGCGATCACGTGACACCTAGAGCAAGGAGCGGAGGCAGCCTGCTTGGCTTCTCTGTCTCCCCACCAAAAACAGTCACATACTCTGTATATTCTTGCTAGATAGGGATTGAAATTGTACCAGTGCTTAGCTGCTCCCTGTGGGTTTTGTTGGGGTGCAACTTTGAATGGTACTGTCTGTGGCTCAGACGGCTCTGCCAAGTCCTTCGGTAAGCTCAGCCTGGACTTCGGATCTCGTGTCCGAGGTTTGAATGGTGGTGGGAGCTGCGCTTGATGCGAAATTGCAGCAATTGCAGAATAGAACAGAGGCTGCCCACGAACGCCTAGACAGTGTGGATTTGGAATTAGAAGCTCAGCAGCGTCAAGTCGGGGGCGTTGGAGGAAAAGGCCCCAGTGTGCATGCCATGAGGTGGATCAACTTAGACAGTCCAACAATTGGATCGCAAGGTGGACGAGATGGAGGGCAGAGCGAGACGGAAAACTTTGCGTCTGGTGGGCCTGGTTGAGCCCTTGTCAGAGTCAGCTACTGTTAAAGTACTGTAGCTTTTAGTCTCGTATTTCATTAGTTATGGACCATGTTTGTGGAGGTAAAATACAGTCTTTCATTATTTAAATTATTATATTCTGACTTGGATACTGTGGGTTTAGCAGAGGGGGGTGCAGATCCCCAGTGGCCCTCACTGCTTCACATTCACACAACCAACCTTGAGTTTTCTGTTTCGGCTTTGGCCAAAACCAGGTGATGAAATTTGATTGCAGTTTCGGCCGAAAGCTTTCCGACAGTTTCGGTGGCAGTTTTGGTTTTGGCTGAAACTGAAAAAAAAGCAGTTTTGGTCATCCTGTAGGCTGATGTCCTACCTCACAAGTTAACTTCCGTGCTGAAATCCTTTTTGCGCTGAGCAGCCAGTAATGAGCACACAGACCATTTGTTAATCCTGCCAGCCTTGATTTGAAGGAGACCTGATTGTGTGTGTATCTGTACATGAACTCGTCTGCAATCATGTGTATGTTCACATGTCTGAAATTGTGCATGTCATTATATATGTATGACCATATCCAATCTTAGCTTTTTGAATATCAATTGAACCAGCTAAGGAAAGTTTTATAGTGTTAGGCTATGAACCTACTACTACTACTTAACATTTCTAGAGCGCTACTAGGGTTACGCAGCGCTGTACAATTTCACAAAGAGAGACAGTCCCTGCTCAAAGAGCTTACAATCTAATAGATAAGAGTGAGACAAATATAGGACAATCAAGCCATTGTGACATCACTGATGAGGTTGGCTCTTAGGCATTGGTGGAATGAGGCATTATGACATCACAATCTCAGCTCTGGATACGAGACTGAAACTCTTCACACTTAGGGGGGGAAGTGGGCCAAGTATAGGACAATCAAGCCATTGTGACATCACTGATGAGGTTGGCTCTTAGGCATTGGTGGAATGAGGCATTATGACATCACAATCTCAGCTCTGGTTAAATCACTGCTATATGTACTACTACCACTACTACTTAACATTTCTAGAGCGCTACTAGGGTTACGCAGCACTGTACAATTTAACAAAGAGAGACAGTCCCTGCTCAAAGAGCTTACAATCTAATAGATAAGAGTGAGACAAATATAGGACAATCAAGCCATTGTGACATCACTGATGAGGTTGGCTCTTAGGCATTGGTGGAATGAGGCATTATGACATCACAATCTCAGCTCTGGTTAAATCACTGCTATATGTAATACTACTACTACTACTTGACATTTCAAAAGCGCTACTAGGGTTATGCAGCGCTGTACAATTTAACAAAGAGAGACAGTCCCTGCTCAAAGAGCTTACAATCTAATAGATAAGAGTGAGACAAATATAGGACAATCAAGCCATTGTGACATCACTGATGAGGTTGGCTCTTAGGCATTGGTGGAATGAGGCATTATGACATCACAATCTCAGCTCTGGTTAAATCACTGCTATATGTAATACTACTACTACTACTACTTAACATTTCTAGAGCGCTACTAGGGTTACGCAGCGCTGTACAATTTCACAAAGAGAGACAGTCCCTGCTCAAGGAGCTTACAATCTAAAAGACAAGTGAACGGTCGGACCGATAGGGGCAGTCAAAATAGGGGCAGTCTGGATTCACTGAATGGTAAGGGTTAGGTGCCGAACGCAGCATTGAAGAGGTGGGTTTTAAGCAAAGACTTGAAGATGGGCAGGGAGGGGGGCTTGGTGTAAGGGCTCGGGAAGGTTGTTCCAAGCATAGGGTGAGGCGAGGCAGAATGAGCGGAGCCTGGAGTTGGCGGTGGTGGAGAAGGGTAATGAGAGGAGGGATTTGTCTTGTGAACGGAGGTTTCGGGCGGGAACGTAAGGGGAGATGAGGGTAGAGAGGTAGTGAGGGGCAGCAGACTGAGTGCATTTGTAGGTAAGAAGGAGAAGCTTGAATTGAATGCGGTATCTGATCGGAAGCCAGTGAAGTGACCTGAGGAGAGGGGTGATATGAGTATATCGGTTCTGGCGGAATATGAGACGTGCAGCAGAGTTCTGACCAAATTGAAGGGGGGATAGATGGCTAAGTGGGAGGCCGGTGAGGAGTAAGTTGCAGTAGTCGAGGTGAGAGGTAATGAGAGCGTGGACGAGAGTTCGGGTGGTGTGTTCAGAGAGGAAAGGGCGAATTTTGCTGATGTTAAAGAGGAAGAAGCGACAAGTCTTGGCTATCTGCTGGATATGTGCAGAGAAGGATAGGGAGGAGTCAAAGATGACTCTGCAGCCGTGCCGCACTGCGTCCACCCATTCTAACGCAGACAATTATGCACTCACTTCGTCATCGGTTCTACAGCCTTCACCATCCTCAAATACTTGAATTATGTTACAAATCTTGGGGTGGAGGAGTGGCCTAGTGGTTAGAGCACCAGTCTTGCAATCTAGAGGTGGCCAGTTCAAATCCCACTGCTGCTCCTTGTTATCTAGGGCAAGTCACTTAACCCTCCATTGCCTCAGGCACAAACTTAGATTGTCAGCCCTCCTGGGACAGAGAAATATCCAGAGTACCTGACTGTAACTCACCTTGAGCTACTACTGAAAAAGGTGTGAGCTAAATCTAAAAAAAAATCTAAATAACTAGTTTTCCTTGTTAAAGTTGCTTGAATTTAATCAATGCTCATCTTAAAGGTGAAACTTCATATGTAGTCGGCAAATAGGGCTACAAACACGGCACATGTTTCGCAAATGCTTTATCAAGGAGGTCCCCTAAAAGGAATTTTAAAATTGATGTTTAAGATTTTAAATATGAATAGGGTTGGTTTAATACTTTTACCCTTATTCCTTTTAGGGGACCTCCTTGATAAAGCATTTGCGAGACAAGTGCCGTGTTTGTAGCCCTATTGCCGACTACATATGAAGTTTGAATTAAAGATTGGACTTTATGATTACGAAACTGATGACGGTTCAGATGAATCACGAGCCTGTGGTGTTCGTGTGAAACAAGTGAACACTGAGGTTTGGATCATTCAGTTAGTGATTTCATTGACCGCTGTAGGTAGCTCCTCAGTACCTCCCTACATTCCTCCCCGGGAACTCAGTTCACTGGGTAAATCTCTCTTATCTGCAACCTTCTCCTCCACCAGCTAACTCCAGACTCTGTTCCTTTTATCTTGCTTCACCATATGCCTGGAATAGACTTCCTGAGCAGGTACGTCAAGCTCCATCTCTGGCCGTCTTCAAATCTAAGCTAAAAGCCCACCCCTTTGATACTGCTTTTAACTCCTAACCCTTATTCACTTGTTCAGAACCCTTATTTTGTCATCCTCACCTTAATATTCCCTCATCTCTTGTTTGTCCTGTTTGTCTGTCCTAATTAGATTGTAAGCTCTGTCGAGCAGGGGCTGTCTCTTCATGGTCAAGTGTACAGCGCTGCGTACGTCTAGTAGCGCTTTAGAAATAAGTAGTAGTAGTGTTTGGGATTCTGGAATCTTGTTACTCTTTGGGAATCTGCACGGAATCTTGCTACTCTTTGGGATTCCGGAATCTTGCTACTCTTTGGGATTCTGCACAGAACGTTGCTACTCTTTGGGATTCCGGAATCTTGCTACTCTTTGTCCTTATCCCTTATGTGTGCTGTTTGTCTGTCCTGATTAAATTGTAAGCTCTGTTGAGCAGGGGCTGTCTCTTCATGGTCAAGTGTACAGCGCTGCGTACGTCTAGTAGCGCTTTAGAAATAAGTAGTAGTAGTGTTTGGGATTCTGGAATCTTGTTACTCTTTGGGATTCTGCACGGAATCTTGCTACTCTTTGGGATTCCGGAATCTTGCTACTCTTTGTCCTTATCCCTTATGTGTGCTGTTTGTCCTGAATAGATTGTAAGCTCTGTGGAGCAGGGACTGTCTCTTCATATTCAAGTATACAGCGCTGCATATGTCTAGTAGCGCTATAGAAATGATAAGTAGTAGTAGTAGTCTTTGGGATTCTGGAATGTTGCTACTCTTTGGGATTCTGCACAGAATGTTGCTACTCTTTGGGATTCCGGAATCTTGCTACTCTTTGTCCTTATCACTTATGTGTGCTGTTTCTCTGTCCTGAATAGATTGTAAGCTCTGTGGAGCAGGGACTGTCTCTTCATATTCAAGTATACAGCGCTGCATATGTCTAGTAGCGCTATAGAAATGATAAGTAGTAGTAGTAGTAGTCTTTGGGATTCTGGAATCTTGCTGCTCTTTGGGATTCCGGAATCTTGCTGCTCTTTGGGATTCCGGAATCTTGCTACTCTTTGGGATTCCGGAATCTTGCTACTCTTTGTCCTTATCCCTTATGTGTGCTGTTTGTCCTGAATAGATTGTAAGCTCTGTGGAGCAGGGACTGTCTCGTCATATTCAAGTGTACAGCGCTGCGTATGTCTAGTAGTGCTATAGAAATGATAAGTAGTAGTAGTATATTAATATCAGCACTGAGCATAGAATTGGTTTTATGTATGAGAACGTGCACACATCTGAAATTGTGTGTGTGTGTGCATGCAAAGGTTTCAAGTTTCAAGTTATTTTGCATTTAATATACCGCACCATAGGTACATACGAACAGCGTACAGTCTAATAATTATAAAGATGAAAAAGGAAAGCGAAGTACAATTAACAATAGGACAGAGAAGTTGGGAGCGGGGGGAGAGCAGTATAGCTAGTAAAGAGTGAGGGAAAGAGGAATTCGTAAAAGAAAAAATAATTTAAAAAATATAAATATAAATTATGCATAGTTCTTACCAGGGGTGTAGCCAGACTTCGGCAGGAGGGGGTCCAGAGCCGAGGTGAGGGGGCACATTTTAGCCCCCCTGGCGCCGCTGACCCCCCCAGCCATTATCGACACCCCCCCGCCATTTCCGACCCCCCTCGCTGCCGCCGCCAACTTTGATGACCCCTGCTGACGACCCTCTTGAACCCCCCTCCCGCCGCCAACCTTCCCCCGCCATCACCGTAGGTCGTCGGCGGGGGGTCCAAGGCCAAATCTACAGGGGCCCAGGCCCCCCCTGGCCCCACGTAGCTACGCCACTGGTTCTTACTGGACACTGGGACATGCACTACGCAGCCCAAACTGATAAATGAGCTGAAACGTTAAGTGGGCTCTTGGCCAAACGCATCCTGAAACAAGAACGTCTTTAGGCCTATTTTAAGTCTTTCGAGTACGGTGTAAACGGAGAATAAGCGTCAATGAATTCCAAAGATTAGGCCCATTTATGGAAAACAGTTTTGAACGTGTCGTATCAAAACAAATTTGTAGGAATGATGGAACGAGTAACAAATTTTGGGAAGCAGAATGGAGACTTCTGGATGGTGTGTGTGGGATAACTAACCTGGAGAGGTAAGATGGTTGTCCCAAGTGGAGTACGTTGAAGGTTAGTAAGATAAGCTTGTATGTTATCGTTAGCCAGTGCTCACTCCAGAGGAGAGGTGTATCATCGAGATGTACGTTAATATCTCCAAGAATGATTGTTAACCACCTGCTGCAAAAGCTGGTACGAGTTAACAGTCAGAGGAAGATAAAGGAGTAAAAAGTCTATCAGTTTAAAGGATAATGATCCGATTGGTTGGACTGATGGTGATTAGAGGAAAACGGTAACGGAATTCAAACATGCGTGGGATAAACATAAAGGAATCCTGTTCAGAAGACATGGCTCCTCAGGAGCTTAGCCGAGATTGGGTGGCAGAGCTGGTGGTGGGAGGCGGGGCTGGTGGTTGGGAGGCGGGGATAGTGCTGGGCAGACTTATACGGTCTGTGTCAGAGCCGGTGGTGGGAGGCGGGGATAGTGCTGGGTAGACTTATATGGTCTGTGTCAGAACCGGTGGTGGGAGGCGGGGATAGTGCTGGGCAGACTTATACGGTCTGTGTCAGAGCCGGTGGTGGGAGGCGGGGATAGTGCTGGGTAGACTTATACGGTCTGTGCCAGAGCCGGTGGTGGGAGGCGGGGATAGTGCTGGGCAGACTTATACGGTCTGTGCCAGAGCCGGTGGTGGGAGGCGGGGCTGGTGGTTGGGAGGCGGGGATAGTGCTGGGCAGACTTGTACGGTCTGTGCCCTGAAAATGACAGTTACAAATCAAGGTAAGATATACACAAAAACTAGCACATATGAGTTTGTTTTGTTGAGCAGACTGGATGGACCGTGCAGGTCTTTTTCTGCCGTCATCTACTATGTTACTGTGTTACTGATAGGAAGATTGGATAAATAAATGAGGGCGATACATCTGCCCTTCCTTTCTTGCCTGTTAGAGTAAGGTAGGAATACCCCGATGGGGTGACCTGAATCAAATATGAAAGATCTCCTTGTAAAAGCCAAGTTTCTGTAATACATGGTCCATCAATAGAATGTTGAAGATTAATGTCATGGATTAATAAGTGCTTAGCTATAATTGAGTGGGCGTTAACACCAATTTACTGTTCAAGAGAGGAGCAAAGATGTTGGAAGGGGGAGTGATAATCAATTTCGGATACCAGAGTGTTCTTATGCAAGTGTTTGTGTATGTTTATGTGCACACATCTGGAATTCTGTGTGTGTGTGGTATTGTTGCACGCATGTGTGTTTGTATGTGTGCACATCTGAAATTGCATGCATGTTTGTGAACATATCTCAAACTGTACGTGTGCATACACACATGTGCATATGACTGAATTGTGCGCATATGTGTGTATGTGCACACATCTGAAATTTTTTGTGTTTGTATGTGCATACATCCGAAATTGTGTGTATGTGTTTGTGTGTGCACACATTTGAAATTGTGTGTGTTTGAGTGTGTGTATTTGTATGTGCACACATCTGAAAGCGTGTGTGTATATATATATATGTGCACACATCTGAAATTGCACACATCTGAAATTGTGTATTTGGGTGTATACATATGTGCACATATCTGAAATTGTGTGTGTTTGGGTGTGTGCATTTGTGTACACATCTGAAATTGTATGTATGTGTACACATCTGAAATTGTATGTGTGTTTGTATGTGCACACATCTGAAATTTTGTGTGTGTTTGTATGTGCACACATCTGAAATTGTGTGTGTGTTTGTGTGTGCACATCTGAAATTGTATGCGTGCGTTTTTGTATGTGCACGCATCTGAAATCGTGTGTATGTTTGTTTTTGTGCACACATCTGAAATGTGTATGTGTTTGTGCACACATCTGAACTTGCATGTGTGTTTTGAGTGTGTGTTTTTGTGCACATGTCTGAAATTGTGTGAGTGTGCATGTATCTATAGTGCTGACGGTTGGGTACTATTTACAGTGCTCCCAGGCCAGTCCTGGCTTCCATCGGGCTTTCTGTGTTCTGCCCTTCATCTCATGCCAGAGCAGCATTCAGCAGTGCAGCCTGAAGTAACAAAAGCAGCTGGCGCCTGCAGTAAGCGACCTTAGGCTGGGATTAGGAACTTCGCTGTGAACAGGAAAGTTAACGTTAAACAGGGATGTGCAGAGGAGCAGAGTGCAGGTTTGAAGATCCTGGACACATTTTTCTGCCTTTCATTAGGGTGTGTGTGATGGATTATCATCTTGGAATATTTTCTGAATTAACTGTTTGGTGAATTTTTGTTGCTATTGGGCATTCATAGCAGCTGCATTCTGTGATGTTTAGAGTATGCACAGATGTTCTGCTGTAGTGTAGCCCTCCGGTGATTGGTCTCATTTTTAAAAGATTTCTTTGCTGGCAATATGACTTACCACCTTTCGTAACTCACTTTAACGGTCTATATATTTTTATTCTATATGGTTACTGCAGAGTAGCCATAGAATAATAAGCTTGGGATGTGTTTTTCTGGAGCAGGTGTGAAGTCGAAGGAATGATTTAAATGTCTTTACAATAATAATTCTTTGCTTCCTTTTCTTTGAAATATTAGTATAGGCTGGTTTTATTAGTAGGGAACCCAAAGCTTCTGTAATGATAACTAATGATCTAGGATATAGTTTGATGACCGACTGAGAGGTATTCTTATATGAATGTAATAAAAATAGGAAAAAGAGAAAGTTATTGAGAAATGCAGACTAACAGGGAATGATCAGTCCTTAACCAGACAACCAGGAACCAAAATAACCAAGAGAGGTCAGAAGCTCTGATGTTCGAATGTAAAACTTTACTCTGACATAACTTGCCGTCTGTGCTAACCTGTTGAAGTGCCTCAACCGTTACAGAGCTCGACCATGTGCCAGATACATGGTAACACACAGAGACAAGAGGTTGAGGTGGCCTAGAGCTCTGAAATCCGAGAGGGATGGAGCCGTCCTTGACATTGCCTGTAGCTGCTGTTCGTGTGTGTTTTTTTCTGTGCAATTAAATTTCAATGCATTGAGTAATAAACCTTGTTAATGAAAACACATTTGACAATAGCAGTCATTAATACGACATTGTTTACATTGTTCATTAAAAATGAGATGAGATTCATAACCGTTTATAAGTGGCAGAGGACAGAAGGTACTTCCACACTGAAACAGCTGAGGTGAAAGGTTAAGCAGGGTTTAGCATTCGTTGTCCCAGTATCAAAAACCTGAGTTATAGAAAATCAAACTCCAGATCTCTTGTGTACGGCGGATAGAGAAAAATTCACATAGGCTAGATTAATATAGTAGCGCTGTAAGAGGAACCAGTGCTGATCCAGTTGGATTCTGGGCTGTGATTTGGTTATCCCGTGGCCTACAGCACCAGTGAATTAAGATAACATTTATTTGGAGCTTGCTCACGCCTTTTTCAGTAGTAGCTCAAGGTGAGTTACATTCAGGTACTCTGGCTATTTCTCTGTCCCAGGAGGGCTCACAATCTAAGTTTGTACCAGAGGCAATGGAGGGTTAAGTGAGTTGCCCAAGATCACAAGGAGCAGCAGTGGGATTTGAACCGGCCACCTCTGGATTGCAAGACCAGTGCTCTAACCACTAGGCCACTCCAAAGAATCTTGTTACTCTTTGGGGTTCTACATGGAATGTTGCTACACTTTGAAATTCTGCATGGAATCTTGTTATTCTTTAGAATTCTAGAATCTTTATTTATTTAGATTTTTGCTCACACCTTTTTCAGTAGTAGCTCAAGGTGAGTTACTTTCAGGTACACACTGGGTATTTCCCTGTCCCTGGAGGGTTGACAATCTAAGTTTGTACCTGAGGCAATGGAGGGTTAAGTGACTTGCCCAAGATCACAAGGAGCAGCGGTGGGATTTGAACCGGCCACCTCTGGATTGCAAGACTGGTGCTCTAACCACTAGGCCACTCCTCCACTAGCAACATTCTGTGTAGAGTCTCCAATAGTAGCAACATTCCATGTTCCACTGCACTAACCACTAGGCTACTCCTCCACTGCCAACATTCCATGTAGAAGCCTGCCCTTGCGGACGCGCAGGCTGCTGATCTGCAAGGGCAGGCTTCTACATGGAATGTTGCTAGTGGAATAGCAACATTAACATTCCATGTAGAATTTCAAATATTTATTTAGATTTTGCTCACACCTTTTCCAGAAGTAGCTCAAGGTGAGTTACATTCAGGTACACTGGGTATTTTCCTGTCCCTGGAGGGCTCACAGACTGTTGACGTCATTCTCCATCTCCTCCTTGGTCTCATTGCTGATGACGTAATGGTAGAGCAAGCTCTGGAGCACTTCGCCGCAGGTCTGCATGGACATATTTGTCCAAGGTGCAGCAGAGAAGCCCACAAGAATCGTCAATGGTTCCCCACTTGAGTGTCTCTGGGAACAGTCCATGGGTTACGTCTTTCCTCGGTGTGCAGTCGCTCGACACCTTCAATAAGACAAAGGAGCACATGAGTTGCTTTTTTTCTTCTTTGCAGTCCCTCGATCGATACGTTCTTAGACTCCCTGCACTCATTTGCGCCTTGCATCGTCATCGGTCTCCTGGATATGAAGATCTGCCGAGCAGGTTCTGTTGGTTTAGTCATGGGTTCCTTGGTGTCCTTTGTGCGTACAAGCCTGTAGATTTTAGATCAGGCACTTGCACATGCCCACTCCACCCCCTGATAATACAGGGGTACAGGTAAGTTATAGGACAGAGACCCCTCCCTCTTGTCTTAACCCAGTCTTGTCTTCTTCAAAATAGGGAGAGAAGAGAACTGTTGGGTTATGAGGTCCCTCATGTGGTCTTAGTTGTGGCTCTGCAGTGTGATTCTGAGGTACTTGGAGGCACCGAAATTCCAAAATATGATGGTGAGATTGGGGACATAAGAATAGCCATACTGGGTCAGACCAATGGTCCATCTATCCTGTTTCCAACAGTGGCCAGGAGTACATAATTGAGAAGAAAGTCCTTTCTTAGCTTGAAGCCTGGCTATAGGTGGTACTTTTTAAAATATCCTTGTAAATGCCCCATCACACATGGAAATAATCAGAATATTTTTGGGGATCCCAGTCAGTTGAAAATGTTTCTAAATGAAAAATATGTTACTACTGCTACTACTCATCATTTCTATAGCGCTACTAGACATACGCAGCGCTGTACACTTGAACATGAAGAGACAGTCCCTGCGCCACAAAGCGTACAATCTAATTAGGACAGACAAACAGGACAAACAAGAGATAAGGGAATATTAACATGAGGATGATAAAATAAGGGTTAGGAGTTAAAAGCAGCATCAAAAAGGTGGGCTTTTAGCTTAGATTTGAAGACGGCCAGAGATGGAGCTTCTGATCATTCTTGAGGTATATCCTAAATGATTATTTTGCCGGTGAGTTTTAGTTTAACAGAGTTTAGGATTTGGTGTGTGTGGGGGGGGGGGGGGGGGGGGGGGGGGGAGAGGTTATGCACTAGTCTACATGTGTTTTAACAACATTGAATAGTTTTGTGTCATCTGCAAATGTAATCACTTCTTGGAGCATTGGAGCAAGGGAAGAGAAAACTGGAGGAGGAACCCCAGGGAGGGGGGAGGAGAGGGGAGAGCAAATCTAGAAAGGAGTTCAATCTAATTTGACTGTCAGAGCCTGAGCAGGGAGAAAGCTGTGCCAGGCTTGGGGGTGGGGGGGAATAGGCATGGAGGAGCCAGGCTTTTAGGATGTGGAATTCTCCCCTAGCAGTACTCCAATGGCCTTCCCTCACATTTATTCACCAATCACTGGCCTACTCTATCCCCCCCCCCCCCCCCCCCCCCCCCCCCCCCCCGCTAACAAATCCATAGGCCAGCTTCCTCTTCCCCTGGCAGACACCAGCTTCCTCTCTATACCCCCACCGGCTGCCAGCTCCCTCCCTGCCAGTTGCCCACCACTGCCCTGTAGCTCAGTTTCCTATGATGGGGGGAAGGGGGGGCATTTTCTCAGACTCATTCCTGGTATTTCATATGTTCGAGTGTTTCATTCACACATTCATCTTTCATCAACTCAACTGACTGCTGACAGTGTTCTCCCAACTCCCCACCCCCACCCCCAACAAGAGCCATTCAAACCAAGCTGGGCTCTAATTAACTCCCTTGTGATGGCAGGGTATGTATTGTGGGGGGGGGGGGGGGTGCTGTTGCCCTATTGAGTGGTTTAAGTGCAAGCTCAAAGTGATAATTAAGGCTCCTTTGTTTGGGCAGCTGTTCTGTACGTTTATCCTCTGTAGAGTCCTGGTCTCTGGGTCATTCCTTGTCACCCGAGAATGTTGATTACATGCATTTAATGGAGGGGGGGGGGGGGGGGGAAGGGACCATCACCTCACACCTGCACAGTTTGCAAAGGCCTGTTTTCTTGTTATCTTACCACTGCTCCACAAAACATGCCCCTTCCCTTGAAAAGTTAACAGTTCTGGGTTCAGTGCCTTGCTGGAGGTCACAGGCTGCTGGAGGTGGGAAAGGGCCAGGGGGGGGGGGTCTCTGTGTCCTCATTTCCCTACAGACAGATTCCATGGCACAGGCCCAGCTCTGGCTGCCCAGGGCTCACCCTCACTGAGCTTCCCGGCAGCTGCTGCTCCTGCAATGTCTCCACCAGGATTTATCTGAATGGAAACCGGCAGGAATCTGACTTATTGGATAATTTTCCCCTGGGCTGGAAGGGTTCGGGATAGTGACCTCCGACACAGGCTGTGGGAGGCTGCGGCCTCTGTGAGGGAAACCTGCTGTTTTCTTGGAACCGCTTCATCGGCTGGGGAATCTTCAAGATCCGTTAGCTGAAGTGGCCACCTCTTTGCCCCCTCCCTCTACCCCGGTTTGTTTATTTCTGTGTTTCTGGGTGGACAGTGGGATTTGGTGCAGACTGGAAGCATCTGTTCTGGCTTTGCAGCTGGTTTCTTTTGGGAGATCAGATCCTCCATTGCAGCAGAATAAACTAGCAAAGACCGTGCTCAGACAGTTCATTCTGATTTCCAGTCCACGCAGCTGTAAGGGAACTTACATAGTCTGTAGCCCAGCGCATCCCAGGATGCACTGGATGGGGCTGGGCGCCGCCATTTTGCTGTGTCGTCAACCAAAGGAAGGAGGCAAGCGGCGTCCCTCCTCCAACTAAGGTAGGGGAGCCGGGAGGGGGCTGTCCTTATGCTGGACCACCAGGGATCGCTCGGACAACGCTGGGGGGGGGGGGGGGGGGGAGTTGGGGTGGGCTGGAGGTCCGCCGGACCTCCAGCCTCCCCCGTCGCTCGCTGGGTGGGAGGGGGTTTTGCCGGCAGCCACTAGACCGCCAGGGACCAATTTCGTGCGGGGGGGCTGGAGACCCACCGGATCTCCAGCCCTCCCTGAACCTGGGGGGGTGGGGTGGGATTGTCGGGGGGACCGGAGGTCCACCGGACCTCCAGCCCCCGTTGCTCAGGCCTCGGGGCAGGGTGTTAGTTGACGGGGCAGGGTGTTTCACAGGTTTGGGCTTTTGACAGCCCAGACCTGTCAAACAAGTGCGGGAGGATTGTGCTGAGCGCATGCTCAGGCACAATTCGCCCGCACTTCTACCCCATGATCAGAGATAATTGCGCTGCTTAAATTTGCATGCAATATCTCTGATCATCGGTGCGGTAAAGCCCCGCGCTGTTCCAGCGCTATTTTAGTGCGCTGTTTGGAACAGTGCAGGGCTTTTGATCATGAGGGCCTGAATTTCTGGGTTTAACGCCGGCAACAGTCAGCAAAATCCTGATCACCACCAGCTAACTATTGGACCCAGTTGCTTGCACAAGTCGTAGAATAGTTCCAGTTAAACCATGTAACTCCATTTAATAATTAGCTGTTAATTGGAGTTATTAACCAATTAGTGGCTATAATTGGTGTTAATTGACACTAAATTAGCAGTTATACGCTTAATTCCCCTTAGTCGGGAATTTACAAAGTGTGCGTGCAAAATCCATAGTGCACAGGTGCAAAGGGGGTGTGGACCTGGGTGGGTCGGGGGGGGTGGGGTGTCTAGCACTTACATGTGTAGGTTCTTGAGTTAGGCCTGAGCATTTACACCAGTCTGTCAGCTAGTGTAAGTTAGCCGCGTAACTGCGGACTTAACACCGGTATTCAATAACAGCGATTAGCGCTGATCGTCCCAGCCGCTGTCTTTTGAGAATCACCTGCTCCCCCATGTGTCTGTGTGGCATGTGCTTTGGGGTTCGTGGAGGTCACCTCATCATCTCCAGCAGTCACAGAATTCCACTTCTACTCAAAAGTGGACTCAAAAAAAAACCAACCCCTGGAATTCAGAATCCAGCTCTTAATGGCCTACAGAAGGAGGGAAATCAAATCTGTTTGCATTGTCAGAAATCTGGTCCCAGCTAGCCGCAGTTTTCTACGGGCTGCACAGGCATATTGTGGCCAGCAGATGTCAGGCGTAGCATGGCCATTGAATGAGCCCCCCCCCCCCCCCCCGGGCAAGAGAGAAAGAACGGGGGCTTCAGTACTCAAAAGCCCCTCATTCACGGGCACCAGTAGCCACCTGTCAGCAGTTCCATAGCCAGGACTGATAATTTGGTGAGTACGCTGGGCAGGGCTAATGACGACACCTCTAGTTCTCCTCTCCTTGGCCTGTGCGACTACCGCCGGCTGGTTGGGCTTGATTCCAGAGTTGGTATTGGGGGGGGGGGGAAGGGGGCATGGCTCTCTCAGACCCACCTGTGACTGTGCCCCTGTTAACAAGCCATAGCTTCCCTGTGGGTTGAAAAGGTTTCTTTAGTTTCTCTGCTCTGATATTAACTGTGTTTGTTTTTCTCCTTATCTTTTATCATTGAGTGGAACACTGTGAGAATGTTTTTACTTCTGATTAACATTTATTAAAAGTAAGTAAGTAAGTAAATAAATAAATAAATTCCAACCCCTAGTGTTAGGTAAAAGTATGGTGGGTATTTAGTAAGTCTGTTTATTGGATTAGATTAATTTCTCTCTCCTGTATCTGTGGCTGGAATAGCAGTGGAAGGAAAACACAATGAGGCGCTTGGTTTATGAGCACCGGAGCCTTGGAACAAATTGCTTAAGGTTTATAATCCTTTGCAATCATCTGAGTAATTTTGAGAGGCTAAACTTGCACAGGAGGGGAGGAGACGGGGGGGGGGGGGGGGGGGGGTGGGGGTGAAGAATCAGAGCAGGTTCTGATACCTTTCCTCTGGCATGTCTGAATATATCTCTCCTTGAGCCAAATCTAAATAAATAAACAAACAAATAAGTAAATTAACATATGCCCTGTGCCCCCTGGTGGATAATAGATGGAACTGCACAGAGAGAGAGAGAGGAAGAATGGATTTGGCACTTTCGCAGCCCAAGATGTAAAACATCTCATAAATGTCACTGCCAGCTCGGGTTGGTGCAGGGAGTGGTTAGGCTGGCCTGGCATGTATGCTATGTTTGCCCACTTTGTGATGTACTGCTTTTGAGCCAAGGCCTTGGTGTTTAAGTGTGATGTGTGCATTGCCGTCAGAGGTACCAAGTTACCCAGTTCCAGGCTGGGGATTTTTGGCCAGTCTTGGTTTTGAACTTACGTCTCAAAGCAGTGTGGGATTTGTAGTGCCTAATTCTGCCCATGGAAATCAGTTTTGCGAGTCCTAAAATGCACTAGGATGGGATGGTCAGAAAATCAGGACTGTCCCAAAAATCTCCAGCCTGGAACTGGGTTGAGTTGGCACCTCTGTGCCATGTCTGTATTTGCAAGGAACGTTCACAGTCGCATGTGTGTCTACGAGTACAGTTAAAGTGCTGGCTAGACCTGTACATTCATGGAGCACATGTTTGTACATATCTGAGTGTCAAAGGCTGGGTACTGGCATTTGCTTCCTCAGCTGAATTCCAGGATAGCCTGTCTGGCCTCTGGAAGATAGGCCAGGCCACTATGGCATGTGGAAATGCAAGTGAGCAGGTCACTTCCAACTCCCTCAACTACTACTACTACTACTACTACTACTTAACATTTCTAAAGCGCTACTAGGGTTACGCAGCGCTGTACAGTTTAACAAAGAAGGACAGTCCCTGCTCAAAGGAGCTTACAATCTAATGGACAACGTGTGCAGACAGTCAATTGGGGCAGTCTAGATTTCCTGGATAGAGGTTATCAATAGAAATCAAACAAAATAAAACATGGAAAAGAAAATAAGATGATACCTTTTTTATTGGACATAACTTAATACATTTCTTGATTAGCTTTCCAAGGTTGCCCTTCGTCAGATCGGGTTCTACATGGAACGTTGCTACTCTGAGATTCTGCTGTGGAATCTTGTCACTCTTTAGCATTCCGGAATCTTGCTATTCTACATGTAGAGAGGTGTGGTAGCCGTGTTAGTCCACTCTTAAAGGTTATCACTAGAAATCAAACAAAATAAAACATGGAAAAGAAAATAAGATGATACCTTTTTTATTGGACATAACTTAATACATTTCTTGATTAGCTTTCGAAGGTTGCCCTTCTTCCTCAGATCGGAAATAAGCAAATGTGTTAGCAGATAGTATATATAAGAGAAACATCAAAGCATTACTTTGACAGTCTGACAGAGTGGGAGGGTGGGGGTATGCATGGGGACATCAAAGCATTTCATTGATTTTCTAACAGGATGGGTGTTGGTAGGTGAGAGGAGGGTGATAAACAGAAATAAACAGAGAAATACAGCTTTATGGTTTATAATGGGTTAGAAAACCCAGATCCTTATTAAGTCCTGTTTGTTGGGTGTCAAAATATTCAACCATTCTTATTTCAAAGGTCTTACATTCCTGTATTGTTTTAAAATTACCTTTCAGTATTCTTACTATGAAATCACGGGTGCAGTGTTCTGGTCTTGTGAAGTGTTGGCCCACAGGAGTGGGGGCTTGACTGGCACTGGCTATTTTCATGTGATGTCTGTGCAGATTGAATCTTGTCGTAAGCATCTGGCCTGTTTCTCCAATATAGCATCCTTCGTTACATTTTTTACACTGAATGATATATACCACATTGGAAGATGAGCATGTAAAATAGTCCTTTATGTTGAATATTTTTCCTTTGTGAATGACTGTGGGGTCCTGGATAGAGGTAAAATGATTGGGTGCTGAAGGTGACATTGAAGAGATGGGCTTTGAGTAAGGATTTGAAGATGGGCAGGGAGGGCTCATGGAGTTTGTTCCAAGCATAGGGAGAGGCAAGGCAGAAAGGGTGGAGCAGGTCACTTCCAACTCCCTCAAGGGATAGGGGACCCTATAAGGAAACACAACAGCCCTGCTGTGTTGTCCAAGACTATTCACTTGTCCTCCTTCCTTTCAAGGACCCTTGGGGTGAAAAGTTGGCCTCTCACCTTTTGGCTGCACTGGGTGGGTGGGGGGGGGGGGGGGGTCAGAGGTCAGCTGTGGAAACAGGGCCTCCCATATCTGCTTTTCCAGGTCCCCCTTCCCCCCTCTCCTCCTCTACAGTTGCTACAGAAATCTTTCAGCCTGCCACCACAGGGGACGTGTGTGTGTGTGTGTGTGTGGGGGGGGGGGGGGGGGGGGGGTTGTTAAGAACTGTCTTGCTCAGTTCCCCTTTGCACATGAAAATGTTTTCTTGTCAGCTGAGGACTGTGATATGTTGCAAAGCAGTACGTAAGGTAAATATGAACTGATTTATGAATTTTCCGCCTGTGTATTTCTAAGGAAGGAGTAGCCTGTGCCAAGAAGCACGTTTTTTTTCCTCCCTGGAGATTGTCGCTCTTCTGTGGACGCTGGGAATGTCAAAACTGGAATAAATACTAATACCAGGCAGAGGGACCCGCTGGAGGCTGTAGAGCAGGGCTTCCCAAACTGGCGCTTGTGCCCCAAATGAGCAGGTATCATTGGCCCACACCTCTGGGGGGTCCTGTGTTTTCTGTGGCCGTCAGTGGGTGAAAATCCCAGGGCATCCACCCATCTAACCCAGCAATAGAGGGTGTTGGCAGATAAGGATTCTGTTCTGGACAATGTCTCCATATTTATTTATTTATTAGGATTTATTTACCGCCTTTTTGAAGGAATTCACCCAAGGTGGCGTACAGTAAGAATAAATCAAACATAAGCAATAGCCAATTACAGCAGTAAAAATATTCAAACAACATTACAAATATACTACTTACAATGTCAACACAATACATAATAAACATTTTAATAACAGCGTAGGGGAAAAGCAAAGATGGAACATTTAGGGGACCTTTTACAAATGCGTTAGTTTTGCACGTTGTAAATAAGTAAAATAGTTTGCATTTCACAGTATCTGGTTTTACTTTTCTGTTCTCTTTGGTTCCACTGTGAACCACATGGTATCATGCCTATAATCGTTTTGTGTGGAATACATAATTGTCATTCCAGATATGCAAATAAGCCAATATGTATAAGCCAATGTTTGCTTATCACAGTTTATGCGCCAGACTTCGCTGGGAGGGGGTCCAGAGCCCGAGGTGAGGGGGCACATTTTAGCCCCCCCCCCTGGCGGCGCCGACCACCCCCGCTGCCATTGCCGACACCCGCCGCTGCTGCCAGCACCACCAACAACAACTTTGACTCCCCCCTGCCGACAACCCTCTTGACCCCCCTGCCCCCCCGCCCGCTTTCGCCTACCTTTGCTGGCAGGGGACCCCAACCCCCGCCAGCCGAAGTCATCTTCCTTTGTTTGGTTTCTGAGTCTGACGTCCTGCACGTACAACATGCAGGACGTCAGACTCACAGAAACAGAACGAAGCCTTGCGCCGGAAGAAGAGGACCTCGCTGGCTGATCTGCAAGGCTTCGTCCTGTTTCTGCGAGTCCGACGAAGCCTTGCGCCGGAAGAAGAGGACCTCGCTGGCTGATCTGCAAGGCTTCGTCCTGTTTCTGCGAGTCCGACGAAGCCTTGCGCTGGAAGAAGAGGACCTCGCTGGCTGATCTGCAAGGCTTTGTCCTGTTTCTGCGAGTCCGACGAAGCCTTGCGCCGGAAGAAGAGGACCTCGCTGGCTGATCTGCAAGGCTTCGTCCTGTTTCTGCGAGTCCGACGAAAGCCTTGCGCTGGAAGAAGAGGACCTCGCTGGCTGATCTGCAAGGCTTTGTCCTGTTTCTGCGAGTCCGACGAAGCCTTGCGCTGGAAGAAGAGGACCTCGCTGGCTGATCTGCAAGGCTTCGTCCTGTTTCTGCGAGTCCGATATCCTGCATGTTGTACGTGCAGGACGTCAGACTCAGAAACCAAACGAAGGAAGACTACTTTGGCTGGCGGGGGTTGGGGTCCTCCGCCAGCAAAGGTAGCAGACGGCGGGTTGACAGCGGGTTGGCAGTGGGAGGGGGGTTGAGAGGGTCGTCGGCAGGGGGGTCCAGGGCCAAATCTACGGGGGCCCAGTCCCCCGTGGCCCCATAGTAGCTACGCCCCTGTTATGCGCATGCAGCTCTTTTAGGTCCTGTAAAATCTCTGCACAAAATATTAATTTGGTATCTAATGCTTGCCAAATGCAGTCAATTATGTGCGTATTTCCATGACAATTAGCATGCTCTCCTGTGTTTATGCATATTATTTGCATGCGATTTGTTTACTGCATTACTGGAGAAATTATTCTATACTGTGTGCTAAGCTTCAGCCCGTACCTCTAACACGTGGCTTCTTTCGTGGGTCATATGTGCACTTTTCCCCTATAAGCTTAGCAGGAATCCTCCTATAGTTCTGTCAGTGGGAGGCGCTGTTTCACTTTCACATTTTTAATAGTGAGAAACGTGAGCTCTGCAAGACTCCAGGGAACATGCTTGTCTGTAGTGATTGAAAACAGAATATTGAAGCACTGCCCCCTACTGACAGCAGTGCAGTTGGAGGACTCAGTGCCCCTGTGACTGATAATTTATTTATTTATTTATAGCATTTAGACCCCGCTCGATAGCAGGTTCAGTGCGGCTTACAATGTATGGTACAAAGTATCACAGAGATAATACAATCCTTTCTTATTATAATACTAGCCCCTGGCCTCACCCCGTCCACCGATCCCCCCCCATATCCAGCGACCCTCCTCTTCCCTTGGCCTCCCCCCTCCCCCCATGTCCAGCAACCCTCCTCTGCCATGCTCTCACCCCAAGTCCAGCAACCATGGCCCCTCCCCCATGCCTTCCCCCCATGTCCAGCTATCCTCATCGCCGCCGCTCCCTCCCCCCTCCGTGCCGGGCCCCCTGCACTGACCTGACAGCACCTCTCACCTCCGCGTGAAAGCGCTACAGGCAGCAGCAGATCACTCTGCTGCTGCCTGCAGCGCTTCCACACGGAGGTGAGAGACGCTATCAGGTCAGTGCAGGGGGCCCGATACGGAAGGGAGCGGGGATTGGGGGGGGGGAGGTTGTTTTGCGCGATGTTCCTTTCCAGGCGGCAGCGTCATCATCCAACAATTCGACTCCGTTTCCCTCTCTGTTCCGCCCTCTGACGTCTTGACGCGAGGGCGGGACAGAGAGGGAAGTCTGTACTGCGCATTTGCAAGTGAGTACGGTCACTTGCCGTTTATATGTTTGATTAAATGAAATGCCTATTGAAAAAAAAAAAACAGCCATTAGCCAAGGAGAGAACTGTTGGTATTCACTGGTACAGGGGGCACTGCGGGGAGGAAGCTGGATCTAGACAGCGGAGCTCCGTGACCTGCACTGAACTGGTCTCAGCTCCCAGTGCTTTTCTGTTAGTGGGTGGAGAGAGAGAGAGAGGAGCTTTCCAGGTCATCTGAGGGGGGGGGGGCCTGCCCCTCCAGACAGCAGCTGGTTGCTTTGATTGTTTGTTTCAGAAGGGTAAAGAGAGGCTGTCTTCCCTTCCCCTCCCCCCCTCTTGTTTTCTTCCACTGTTCAGCAGAGTGGTAACCGTGCCTGACAGCTGAACTCTTGTCACTGCTGTGATCTGGCAGCTGATGTGCTCTTGGCTTAGGGACAGGTGGAAGAAAGCTGTTAGCTGGATGGGGGAGGGGGAGTACAGATCAGCTACATGGGTGACTTCTAGGTTGTGTGTAGTTCCTCCCCCATCACGGGCCGAGACCTTGGAAGGGTGGTCTCGTTGAGGATAGGGGAGAGCAGCAGCCGTAAGGCTGCCATAAGAGCAGGACTCATTTCTTCAGTAGGAAGCCTCCTAGAGCCTGACAGACAGAGGCTGGGGCTGATGTAATAAGACGTGTGCTAAAAAGGTTTTTACTCCTGATACGGTAAACTTGATAACTTGTGAATTAGCGAGGTGTTAAAATTTGTGTACTGATAGAAAAACCAGTGCTCACAGCCGCAGTAATATACCGCTGCTTTTTTGTGTTGGCAGAAATACTTTTTTTCTTTCTCCATGGCTCTCGGTGTGTGAGTGAATCTCCATTCAGCATTGCCTCCCACCCAGGGAAGACTTGAGGATGGGGGTCCACCAGGTGGATAAAGGGAAAGGGGATGGGACTTTATGTGTACCACCAGTTTTCATATTATATACAGGTACTTATTTTGTACCTGGGGCCACGGGGGCAGATTTAGCCCTGGCCCCCTCTACTTTCAAACCCCCCCCCCCACCACCGCCCCTCCCCCGCCACTTTCGATCCCCCCTCCTGAAGCCGCCGACCCTCCCTCGCCGCTGCCAGGTCCCTTGCTGGTGGGGGTCCCCAAGCCCTGCCAGCCGAAGTCTACTTCAGCGCCGGTCTCCGGCGCCTTTGCTGATCCGTTTCTGTCAGTCTTGACTCCTGACGTCCTGCGTGCACATCCTGTATGTAGCCCCGTGCAGGACGCGCTGAAGAAGGTACCTGGCGGCGACGGGGGAGAGTCGGTGGCGGGATGGGGGTCGAAAGTGGGGGGGGGGGTCGGTGGCTGGGGAAGGCGGGCTAAACTGTGCCCCCCACCTTGGGCTCTGGACCCCCCCCCTCCTGCCGAGGTCTGGCTACGCCCCTGCTTGGGGCAATGGAGGATTAGGTGACTTGCCCAGAGCTGCAGTGGGAATTGAACCCCTGATTCTCAGGCCACTGTAGTCTTAGGGCTACTCCCCCATTCAGCAGTGTTGTTCAGTGGGTGGATGGGCAGAAAGGATCTTTCCAGGTCATGTGGGACGGGAGCTCCTGCCCCTCCAGATGATAGCAGCTGGTTGCTTTGTCTGGTGGAGAGCCAGCCATGAGGGGGGTGCTTCAGGGTCCATTTCGGCTACCAAGGATTTTTTTTTTAATAGGGCGAGAGGTGC
Organism: Microcaecilia unicolor; assembly: GCF_901765095.1. Lineage (NCBI taxonomy): Eukaryota > Metazoa > Chordata > Amphibia > Gymnophiona > Siphonopidae > Microcaecilia > Microcaecilia unicolor. The sequence goes on along the minus strand of NC_044035.1, from coordinate 350,461,587 downwards.
TTCAAGGTCAACTGTGGTCACCAGGGGTTGTCTTGGGGGAGGGAGCTGTGAGACCACCAAGGACTTTTAAAGATGGGGGGGGGGTGCACTTTGGGTCTCACTGAGGTCACCGGGGCCTTTTTTCGCTGCCTAGGTAGTTAAAGGGTCATCTGAGGTAAAGTGCTGCATTTTACGTCTGATGACCCTTTAGTAAACAGGATGGAATTTAGCCTGGCTTTTTACACTGAGAGGAACTCTGCTCTACCCTTTAAAAGCTGCTGCGCTGACCATTACAGCAGGTCTTCTGTAAGTCAATCCATAAAGCAGTGAACCACAGAGGCAAAGAAACCATAGTAACATAGTAGATGACGGCAGAAAAAGACCTGCATGGTCCATCTAGTCTGCCCAAGATAAACTCATATCTTGAATTTGTACCTGTCCTTTTCAGGGCACAGACCGTATAAGTCTGCCCAGCAGTATTTCCCGCCTCCCAACCACCAGTCCCGCCTCCCATCACCGGCTCTGGTACAGACCGTATAAGTCTGCCCTCCCCTATCCTCGCCTCCCAACCACCACCCCCCTCTTCCCCCCACCTGCTCCGCCACCCAATTTCAGCTAAGCTTCTGAGGATCCATTCCTTCTGCACAGGATTCCTCTATGCATATCCCACGCATAGGAAAGTAAATGCTTGGAAGTGACCACTGGCTGCGGAAAGGACCCATATAACCCCAAAACGTGCACCCTTTGAGGCTCCTTCCTCTTAGAAATGTAGCATCACTGTCTAACTTCCCAGTTGGATTTCTTTTCCAACATATACAGCTAAATATTAGACCCATGGCAGTCAGCAGTTTTTAAGGGGGCTGAATTATCCCTGAATACTCAATGCTGGGCCATGACTAGCCCCCCCACCCCCCCCCGGCATTGCATTTCCGGGTATGTGTAGTCACAAAAAAGGGAAAGGGAAATGGGACTTGATCTACCGCCTTTCTGAGGTTTTTGCAACTACATCCAAAGCCGTTTATTATTTATTTAGTTATTTATTACATTTGTACCCCGCTCTTTCCCACAAACAGCAGGTCCAGTGCGGCTTACATAGTAAAAGAAAGCATCTTACATGGTAAAGAATACAGTAAAAACAAGGAAATGTAGGAACAGTATTATGAATTGTGATGATCATAACTACTTAAATTATGAAAAGTATTACAAAGGACATGTGAAAAGAACGTAATGAACTAGAATAGGGAAGGTAGACAAGGATATGATAGTCAGGGCTTTTTTTGAGGGAGTACTTGGGGGTAGTGAGTACCGGCACCTTTTCCATTGTCTGCTAAAATTGACCCAAGGACCCCAAGTTTTAATGAAAGAGCTCAGGCTCTACACACCAATTCTGCCTTGCCATAGATTCTGTGACTGGTTGCAGGGGGCCTGGCTATTTTGGGGTGGGTCACTCAGTGATCACCCCACCCCTGAAGGGTGGCCGTCCCTCACTGATCACCCCACCCCTGAAGGGTGGCCTCGCATTTGAGTACCGGCACCTTTTCCATTGTCTGCTAAAATTGACCCATGGACCCCAAGTTTTAACGAAAGAGCTCAGGTTCTACACACCAATTCTGCCTTGTCATAGATTCTGTGACTGGTTGCAGGGGGCCTGGCTATTGTGGGGTGGGTCCCTCAGTGATCACCCCACCCCTGAAGGGTGGCCTCGCATTTGAGTACCGGCACCTTTTCCATTGTCTGCTAAAATTGACCCATGGAACCCAAGTTTTAATGAAAGAGCTCAGGCTCTACACACCAATTCTGCCTTGTCATAGATTCTGTGACTGGTTGTGGGGGACCTGGCTATTGTGGGGTGGGTCCCTCACTGATCACCCCACCCCTGAAGGGTGGCCTCGCATTTGAGTACCGGCACCTTTTCCATTGTCTGCTAAAATTGACCCAAGGACCCCAAGTTTTAATGAAAGAGCTCAGGCTCTACACACCAATTCTGCCTTGCCATAGATTCTGTGACTGGTTGCAGGGGGCCTGGCTATTTTGGGGTGGGTCACTCAGTGATCACCCCACCCCTGAAGGGTGGCCGTCCCTCAGTGATCACCCCACCCCTGAAGGGTGGCCTCGCATTTGAGTACCGGCACCTTTTCCATTGTCTGCTAAAATTGACCCATGGACCCCAAGTTTTAACGAAAGAGCTCAGGTTCTACACACCAATTCTGCCTTGTCATAGATTCTGTGACTGGTTGCAGGGGGCCTGGCTATTGTGGGGTGGGTCCCTCAGTGATCACCCACCCCTGAAGGGTGGCCTAGCATTTGAGTACCGGCACCTTTTTTGCTAGAAAAGACTTCACTGATGATAGGTGAAAGGGAAGGAGAATGGGAGGGAAATGGTAAAGGATGGCGGGAAGAAGATGAGGGATTTATTATTATTGGCATTTGTATAGCGCTACCAGATGCACGCAGCGCTGAACATCTGACACAAAGAGACAGTCCCTGCTCAAAAGAGCTTACAATCTAAACAATACAGACAGACAAGACGGTTACGGTACTTCTTTTGTACCAGGGGCAGGGTTAAGTGACTTGCCCAGAGTCACAAGGAGCTGCACTGGGAATTGAGCTCAGTTCCCCAGAATCGGAGTCCTCTGCACTAACCACTAGGCTACTCCTCCACTAGCAACATTCCATGTAGAAGCCTGCCCTTGCAGATCAGCAATGCGGCCGCTCAGGCTTCTGTTTCTGTGTCAGACTCACAGAAACAGAAGCCTGCGCGGCCGCGTTGCTGATCTGCAAGGGCAGGCTTCTACATGGAATGTTGCTAGTGGAATAGCAACATTAACATTCCATGTAGAATCTCCAATAGTAGCAACATTCCATCTAGAATCTCAAATAGGGAAAGGGAAATGGGACTTGATTTACCACCTTTCTGAGGTTTTTGCAACTACATTCAAAGTGGTTTACATATATTCAGGTACTTATTTGTACTAGGGGCAATGGAGGGTTAAGTGACTTGCCCAGAGTCACAAGGAGCTGCAGTGGGAATCGAAGCCAGTTCCCCGCAAAGTCCGCTGCACTATCTACTAGGACTGGATAAGATAGGGCAGTTTGTACAGGAAGGAGGGCACAGGGTGAGCTGTAGTGACTTTTGTAAAGAATTTGATATAGCCAAGAAGGAGTTGTGTTCATATGTTGTACTGCAGGTCTAATAAAGTTCAAGTTTCACAAAATTAAAAAAGAAACGAGAGCAGTGGGTTGACTGTGTGGATCACTGTATCACTAGAAGTTCTGCTTCAGTGAGGTCTGGACATGTCACAGGGGTGATGCCTCCAGGCCTGGAGAGGGAGGAGAGGTCACTGAAGCTATGATGGTGGCCCTGGCTGGTCAGTGTGCTCAGGGGAAGCATCTCTGTAGCCCCTGACCTGGATCAATTAAAGTCCCCTGGCCCCCCAGACATTATCTGGGGGAGGAGCAAGGCACAGGCCAGTGGCGTTCCTAGGGGGGCTGACACCCGGGGCGGATCGGCGATGCGCCCCGCCCCCCGGGTGCAGCGCCCCCCCCCGGAACAGCGCGACGCCCCCCCCTGGCGAAAGTACCCCCCCTGGGTGCACGCCGCTGGGGGGGGTGGGTGCTGCGCGCCTGCCGGCTCTTCGTTTTCATGCTCCCTCTGCCCTGGAACAGGAAGTAACCAGTTCCAGGGCAAAGGGAGCATGAAAACGAAGAGCCGACAGGCGCGCGGCACCCCCCCCAGTGGTGTGCACCCGGGGGGGACCGCCCCACCGCCCCCCCCCTTGGTATGCCACTGGCACAGGTACTGCTAAGAAAGGAAAGGAGAAATGCAAAAATGTGTCTTCCCCCCCCCCCCCCCCCCCCCCCCGACAAACTAGCAATGTATCTTGGAGCAGCTGTAATGCATTCCTCTCCTCCAATGATTTCTCACCTGACTAAAAGAACAAGATTCCATTTTATAAGAACATAAGAATAGCCATACGAGGTCAGACCAGTGGTGCATCTAGCCCAGTATCCTGTTTCCAGCAGTGACCAAGTCAGGCCTCAAGTACCTGGCAGAAGCTCAAATAGTAGCAACATTCCGTGTAGAACCCCAAAGAATAGCAAGATTCTGGAATCCTAAAGAGTAACAAGATTCCATGAAGAAACCCAAATAGTAGCAACATTCCTTGCTACCAACCCAAGGGCAAGCAGTGGCTTCCCCATGTCTGCCTCAGTGGTAGACTATGGACTTTTCTCCAGGAACTTCTCCAAACCTTTTTTAAACCCAGATATACGCCAACCGCTGTTACTTTATCCTTTGGCAAAGAGTTCCAGAGCTTAATTATTATTTGTGTGAAAAAATATTTCCTCCTATTTGTTTTAAAAGGATTTCCATGTAACTTATGAGTGTCCCCTAGTCTTTGTAGTTTTTGAGAGAGAGTAAAAAAATCAATTCACTTCTACTCATTTTACACCACTCAGGATCTTGTAGACCTCAATCATATCCCCCCTCAGCCATCTCTTTTCCAAGCTGAAGAGCCCTAACCTCTTTAGCCATTCCTCATACGAGAGGAGTTCCATCCTCTTCATCATGTCTGTTGCTCTTCTTTGAACCCTGGTCCACAAAATTATCTACGGCCAAGTCCCGGAATATATGACAAACCTCATTGACCTACCAATCAGAAACATATCTAGTTCATCTCGAACATACCTAAACCTCCACTACCCAAACTGCAAAGGACTCAAATACAAAGCAACCTATGCATCCAGCTTCTCCTATATAAGCACACAATTATGGAACGCACTGCCCAAAGCTGTGAAAACAACCCATGACCACCTAAACTTCAGGAAATCACTGAAAACCTACCTATTCAAAAAGGCATACCCCACCGACCCAACATAGATACCTACACTCGGCAACACAGCAAAACCAAAGCTCGTAATGGACACTATATAACCTTTCCTCTTTTCAACCCCCATTGTACCTGATACACGTGTACCTTGATTCGACGACAATATCACCTTGTATTTGTTTCTCTACCGGACTAGGCGAAAGCCTTTACGGTACTATGTAAGCCACATTGAGCCTTCAAAATAGGTGGGAAAATGTGGGATACAAATGCAACAAATAAATAAATTTAAAAAAAACCCTTTTCTAATTCCGCTATATCTTTTTTTGAGATATGGCGACCAGAACTGATTCAGTACTTAAGGTGAGGTCACACCTATGAAAAGCCCTCCCTCCTTAGAGGCATCGATGCATTTCCTGCACAGGAGCAAAATAATGCTGACGACCATTAGCCTGGGCTACTTTTGTTTGATTGTTCCCCGGTGCCAGTCACTGCTTCGCTTTATTACTGAATGTATTTGAGCATCAGATGATGACTTTCACTTACTGTGGTTATATTTAGTTCTAAAGCAGAACGTTAGAAGCCATGTCGAGTCAGATCAAGGTCCATCGAGCCCAGCATCCTGTCTCTGACAGTGGCCAAAAGTAGATCCATTTTCCATCTCTCCCAGGCTAATAATTTTTAGGAGCGTCCCCCCCAAAACTTGTCCAGTCCTCTTTTGAATCCCACCACATCCTCTAGAAACAGATTCCACAGCTTTTAACTGCTGTGTGTATGTGGGTGGGGGGGGGGGGGGGAATTCTGTGACCCAGTGCCGCAGACCTGGGGTGACTGATTGGCGACCCCATCACATTTCTGGCTAATTCCCAGCACTCAATGCAGCCCCTGTTCTACTGCTGCTTGGTGGGAGGTGGGGAGGGTGGGGTTCAGTGGCCTCCTAGATGCACACAGGAGTGGATCCTGGCTGGCCTGGAGGCTGAGCAGCTCTGCACTGCAATATGCAGGTTGGATTCCTGCTTCAGGGCTTCTGTTTCTTAGTTCCCCCGGGGCTGGAAATATTTTAGGTAAAGGGTTCATAGTAACATGCAATGATCAGGGCTGTCATAAGCCCTAGTGTGGGACTCGGACTGTCGAAGCTGGGAGAGGACGTAAAATGTGGGAGCTGAGATTCGACATTTTCAGCTCTGTCTTCGTGTTGTGTCCATTGTCACATTCGCTGACACATCACTGTAATGCCAGCCACAGGAGCATGTGTAAGGGACATGACACGAAACGGTTTATCCTAGTTTGTCGACAACATTCATGTGAAAACCACACAACCATTTTTTAAATTTTATTTATAACAACTTAATTTTACAAGCACTAAAATAACTTGCCTGAAATACAGAGAAAGTAACACACAAGAATTATTTCAATCAGGTAATTATAAACTCTTCCTTAGACCACAAAATAGGGAGAGTGAAACAAGACAAGGAGATCAATTAAAGAACAGTAAACAAAGAAAACATGGTATTAACCTGATTATCCCCAGTTATTATTTATCTGAATCATTATTCCACATTGATCGTCTGGTTGGCTTCTTCAAACCCAAAACGGTGTGTAGTCAATTTATTTCGTTGGAAACGTACTTATTGTCCAATATTAGTGGAAATAATACACCTGATTTCATTTTTTTTCTCTTTTAAAACCAGAAATTATTGAACAATACAAACACTTCAGTCTCTAATCCAATTCCCACTGATTAAGGTAATCCCGGTTTCACAGGCTTCACTCCTTTTGAATTAATATACTAAGAGGAATCATTTCAGACAACTATTTTTAAAATGAACAAATCCTTCCTTCCTTGAGCAGGAGACTATTCTGAGGCAGTGCTCATCAATCTTTTTGCGGCTGTGACTCCATGATTGAGGCCAAATAAATTGTGCGACCCTTCAGAGATATAATAATGATACATCTATGGAAAGACCAGCCCTGCCATTTGGTAAACAAAGGTCTTTGCCCCAGAGACGTACCAAGGGGGAGAAGGTGGGGGCGGTCCGCCCCGGGTGCATGCCGCTGGGGGGGGGGGGGTGCCTGTCGGCTCTGTGCTCCCTCTGCCCCAGAACAGGTTACTTCCTGTTCCGGGGCAGAGGGAGCATGGAACGAGCGAAGCTGACAGGCGCGCGGTACCCCCCCCCCCCCCCCCCCGCAGCAGAGTAAAAATGCACCCGGGGGGGTGCCCTTTCGCCGGGGGGGTGGGGGTCGCGCTGCACCCGGGGGGGGGGGAACGCATCGGCGATCCGTCCCGGGTGTCAGCCACCCTAGGAACGCCACCGCTTTGCCCTACCCTCTGTATGATCCTACTGACTCAGGAGGGGGGGGGGGGGGGAGAGGACTCTGGCATGCTATTTCTACCTGTGACTCCCAGGTAGTCCAGATGGCTCAGAGAAGAGGACGGGGGGGGGGGGGGGGGGGGGGGGGGGAGAGGTGCTCCCAGATGGCTTTTAAGTGGAGATTGCAGTGCTGCAGATAAGAAAGCCAGGATCAATACAGCCAGCAGGCATTGATGCTCCCCCCCCCACCAAAAAAAAGGTTTAGAGAGCAGAGATTGCCAATCTGAAGCATTTTCCTAACTCCAGCTGTAATAACAGGTGCCTTCAAGTCTGTCTGGAGCCCTCCCTTGCGCTCTCTGATCCCCACTAATTAGCTAAAAGCTGCCGGGCATTAGACAGGGGGGAGGGAGGACAGAAAAAGAGGGCTTCGTTTAGGCAGTGACTGGAGCAGAGCGGTGGAGTCTTCCTGAGCTAATGGATACTGATGTGTTCCAGATGCTGAGGAGGAGGTAGCTGACATCTGGAGGGTCTAACAGATGTTAACCTTTCCAGAGTCCGTCAGCTCTCTCTCTCTCTCTGCCTCCTAGTCATTAACAGCGTCTTCCTGCATGGCGAGAACCCCAAATACCTACCTGCCTTCCTACCACCCTGTGTATTATTCTGCACCTCACTGGCACAGTATTCTTCCATCTCTCCTATAACACACAGTTCATCTCTCTCAGCGTCCTGTAGATCTTTGGCAATATTATTCATACTGTACCATGCAGCGGGAGAGAGGCAGAACAGAAGGTGTAAGGAGCACACCTTAATTGCTCAGATCAGGGGCGTATCTGGACTTTGGCGGTAGGGGGGGCCAGAGCCAGAGGGAGGGGGCACATTTTAGCCCCCCCCCCCCGGCGCCACCGATCCCCCCCTCCCACCATTTCCGGACCCCCCCCCCCGCCACTGCCAGACCCCCCCCTCACCACCAATGACACTCTCCTCCCCCTCCCGCCGCTGCCAACCCTCCCCCGCTGCTGTCACTTACCTTTGCTGGCGGGGGACCCCACCCCCCCGGCAGCCGAGGTCCTCTCTTCCATGCAGGCTGCAAGTTGCAATGCTTCCTGTTCTTCTGAGTCTGACGTCCTACACGTACAATGCGCAGGACGTCAGACTGAGTTCCAAATTCTGAGTCTGACGTCAGACTCAGAAGAACAGGAAGCGTTGCAACTTGCATCCTGCACGGAAGAGAGGACTTCGGCTGGCGGGAGCTTGGGGTCCCCCGCCAGCAAAGATCGGCGACGGGTTGGTGGCGGGCGGGCGGGAGGGGGAGGTGGAGAGGGTCTATGGTAGGGGGGTCCAGGGCGAAATCTGCGGGGGCCCAGGCCCCTGTGTCCCCACGCAGATACGCCCCTGGCTCAGATTATATAGAATCAGGGACAATGCTGGTACTGTAAGATCCAGCTTCTCTTCCCAATTTCCATCCTGGTACAAGGCCAGAGAGAGTCTGTCTCTAATTTACCTTTCATTCCCCACAGCCAAGGATCCTTTGGTCTGAATTCTCTTACTAACATAGTAAATGACGGCAGATAAAGACCTGTACGGTCCATCCAGTCTGCCCAAGAAGATAAACTCATTTTACATGGTATGTGATACTTTATACCCGAGTTTGATTTGTCCTTGCCGCTCTCAGGGCACAGACCGTAGAAGTCTGCCCAGCACTCTTCTTGTACTAAAAGTTCTGAATCTAACGTTGAAACCCCTTAAAATTTACACTCCGGCACATCCCTATCTATTCAGTCACGATCAGGGCACAGACCGTAGAAGTCTGCCCAGCACTCTTCTTGTACTAAAAGTTCTGAAGATTCTGGAATCCTAAAGAGTTACAAGATTCCGGAATCCCAATTAGTAGCAACATTCCATGTAGAACCCCAAAGAGTAACATAGTAACATAGTAAATGATGGCAGATAAAGACCTGTACGGTCCGTCCAGTTTGCCCAACAAGATAAACTCATTTTGCATGGTATGTGATACTTTATATGTATACCCGAGTTTGATTTGTCCTTGCCATTCTCAGGGAACAGACCGTAGAAGTCTGCCCAGCATTGTTCTTAGTACTGAAGTTGTCGAAGCCCCTTAAAATTTACACTCCAGCCCATCCCTATCTATTCAGTTACTGACTGTAGAAGTCTGCCCAGCACTGGTTTTGCCTGTTTCTCTTCTCTTTGGAGCTGATACAAAAAGCAATCCTGGGCTGCAGGGAGTGATTAATGAGTGGTAGACATGTGTGTTAGCCAGCAAACAATGCAGCAAGGGGTCCTGCAGGAGAGTTAACTTGTATGGTAGCCATCAGCAACTTTACATTAGAATAAATGTTAAGCAGGCAATTGGCTATAGTCCTGATGCAGAGAGGTTTTTAAGTGAGCACATACAAAAAAATGGAGGAGTGGCCTACTGGTTAGGGTGGTGGATTTTGGTCCTGGGGAACTGAGGAACTGAGTTCGATTCCCGGCACAGGCAGCTCCTTGTGACTCTGGGCAAGTCACTTAACCCTCCATTGCCTGCCGCATTGAGCCTGCCATGAGTGGGAAAACGCGGGGTACAAATGTAACAAAAATAAAAATCTGAGGCACAGTGCGAAGGTTGGCTCGCCCTCTGCAGAAAAGCTAATAAGCTGCCACTTGGGCCCCCAGACCCTGATTCCCCCCCCCCCAAAATGACCCTGACAGTAGCACCTTCAAGCTTAGCAGCCCCCAATCTGACCCCCCTTCTTCCTGACTTAATTACAAAAATATTTCCCTGATGTCTAGTGCACCCCTTGCCACTGATCTCTCCCCCAGGCCCCCCTGCCGCCCCCTCCCATTAAGGAATACATGAAAGAGGCAGGATTAATCGCATAACGCGACCCCCTCACATTGCCCTCTGTACAATGCAATATATAGATAGCAGATGTCAGTTCTCAAAACTGACATATTTCTTTTACTAATAGAAATAAAATCATTTATCTTGTCTTTATTGTCTGGTGATTTTATCTTTCTAATTATCTCTTTCCCTGTCTCTGGTTCTGCTTCCCTCTGCTCCAGCTCTGAACTCTGTTTCCAGGGCCTCCTTTGGATTCACTATTTCCTTTTCTCCTGCCTTCACGTCCTGACCTATATCCATCTTTCACATTCAATTTTGTTCCAGTTTTCTTCCTCCTTCTCAAATCTATCTTGTTTCCATCTCCTCTCCTCCTGTCTCCCTTCCCCCCCCTCCATTGGCACCATCTCCTCCATCTCTCTTCCCTTCCTCTCCCCCCCATGGGCACCATCTCACATATAAACCCCGCTTGAGACAAGATGCTTTGGTCCAGGTTCCTCCCCTCCCAACCAACACATTTTTCTCTCTGCCACAACCGCCCCCCCCCCCCCTATTTTTCTCTCCTACCCCTTCCCCCTCCCCCCATGCGCTCCGGCAGCTTTTTTCCCTTCTACTGCCCCTGCCAGGCATCTTATTTTTTTTTGTTGTTGTTTTTTTGTAACATTTGTACCCCGCGCTTTCCCACTCATGGCAGGCTCAATGCGGCGGCAATGGAGGGTTAAGTGACTTGCCCAGAGTCACAAGGAGAGCTGCCTGTGCCAGGGAATCGAACTCAGTTCCTCAGTTCCCCAGGACCAAAGTCCACCACCCTAACCACTAGGCCACTCCTCCACTCCACTCATTCTCTCTCCCCATCCCCCTGGCGACCCTTCGAAATTGTCAGTACAGGAGACCTCCCTGTCTAGCGACATGAGGTTTCATCAGAGGAAGCAGGACGCTAGAAAGGGAAGGCTCCGGGTAGAGAGAAGCAGCATGTGCTTAGCGCTGCGTCTGTACAGGCAAGTTCAAAGGGACGGCAGGGGAAAGGGGAGGTGGAATGCGATTAATGTGTTAAAATTAACGCAAGTTAAAATTTTAATGCGTTGTGTTGAAAACTGTGCTAAGTGTGCAACCATATGTGTGTGTGTGTATTTATGTATCTAAATTTATTAGGTCTGCATTTCAATTAAAATTTTTAATCACAATTAATGCACAATTAAAGGTATTCAATTTATTTCTGTATTTATTTCCCACTACAGCGTCTTGTGACTCTGGGCAAGTCACTTAACCCTCCTTTGCCGTGGGTGCAAAATAAGTGCCTGTATATGATATGTTAACCGCTTTGATTGTAACCACAGTAAGGCGGTACATCGAGTCCCATCCCTACTACTACTATTTAGCATTTCTATAGCGCTACAAGGCGTACGCAGCACTGCACAAACATAGAAGAAAGACAGTCCCTGCTCAAAGAGCTTACAATCTAATAGACAAAAAAAAAAATAAAGTAAGCAAATCAAATCAATTAATGCGAACGGGAAGGAAGAGAGGAGGGTAGGTGGAGGCGAGTGGTTACGAGTCAAAAGCAATGTTAAAGAGGTGGGCTTTCAGTCTAGATTTAAAGGTGGCCAAGGATGGGGCAAGACGTAGGGGCTCAGGAAGTTTATTCCAGGCGTAGGGTGCAGCGAGACAGAAGGCGCGAAGTCTGGAGTTGGCAGTAGTGGGGCTGGTACATAGTAGATGACGGCAGATAAAGACATATGTGGTCTATCCAGTCTGCACAAGATAAACTCATAGTATGAGGTATAATGATATACTACATCCATATGCTTGATCTTGATTTGACCTTGCCATTTTTAGGGCACAGTCTGTAGACGTCTGCCTGGCACTGGCCTTGTTCTCCAGTTACTGAAGCTGACTCTGTCCAGCCATGATCAGGGCACAGACCATAGAAGTCTGCCCAGCACTGGCTTTGCTTCCCCATTACTGGTGTTGCCATCTAATTACCAGTAAGGTTGTTTGGTTCCATGACTTCTATACAGGACTAGCCGTTAAGCCCGTAAAAACGGGCGAGATTTCCAGCTACCCTCCTCGCCGCCGCTCACTCTGCTGCTGCCTGCAGCGCTTCCACACGGTGGTGAGAGGCGCTGTCAGGTCAGTGCAGGGGGCCCGATGCGGAGGAGGTCGGGAGCGGCGGCGGGGATTGGAGGGAGGGTGGTGCGCACGATGTTCATTTCCAGGCGGCAGCGTCCGACAGTGACTCCGACTCCGTTTCCCTCTCTGTTCCGCCCTCTGACGTCATCACGTCTTGACGCGAGGGCGGGACAGAGAGGGAAGTCTGTACTGCGCATTTGCAGGTGAGTCGGTCACTTGCCGTTTATATGTTTGATTCCTTTGTGTTTATCCCACACAGTTTTGTAATCTCCCTCCTTCCCACCCCCAGATCTACCGTCTTTCCCTTTCTCAACTTTCACTCCCTCACTTCTTCTTCCAGGTCCATTATTTATCTTTCTTTCCTGGGGTCTATTAGCGCTCTCTCTCTCTCTCTCTCCTTCCTCCCATTGATCAGCACCTCTCCCTCCCTCTCCTCCACCATTATGAGCAGCGACACAAACCTGGTGGTGAGCAGTACCAAGCTGTTCTTGTGGCTTCTGGAGCTCAATGCCACGGTCATAGCTTCTATCCCTCCAGTTCTGCTTGCGGGTCTGCCGCTCACACTTCTCTCCTCACCCAGGGTTCAGCAGCATCTGCCCCCCTCTCAACTCCTAACCCTTTTTATCACCCTCACTTTAATATTCCCTTATCTCTTGTTTGTCCTGTTTCTCTGTCCTAATTAGATTGTAAGCTCTGTGGAGCAGGGACTGTCTCTTCATGTTCAAGTGTACAGCACTGCGTACGTCTAGTAGCGCTATAGAAATGATAAGTAGTAGTAGTAGTGTTTGGGATTCCGGAATCTTGCTACTCTTTGGGATTCTGCACAGAATGTTGCTACTCTTTGGGATTCCGGAATCTTGCTACTCTTTGGGATTCCGGAATCTTGCTACTCTTTGTCCTTATCCCTTATGTGTGCTGTTTTGTCTGTCCTAATTAGATTGTAAGCTCTGTCGAGCAGGGACTGTCTCTTCATGTTCAAGTGTACAGTGCTGCGTACGTCTAGTAACGCTATAGTAATGATAAGTAGTAGTAGTGTTTGGGATTCCGGAATCTTGCGACTCTTTGGGATTCTGCACAGAATGTTGCTACTTTTTGGGATTCTGCATGGAATCTTGCTACTCTTTGGGATTCTGCACAGAATCTTGCTACTCTTTGGGATTCTGGAATCTTGCTACTCTTTGGGATTCTGCATGGAATCTTGCTACTCTTTGGGATTCCGGAATCTTGCTACTCTTTGTCCTTATCCCTTATATGTGCTGTTTGTCTGTCCTGATTAGATTGTAAGCTCTGTTGAGCAGGGACTGTCTCTTCATGTTCAAGTGTACAGCGCTGCGTACGTCTAGTAGCGCTATAGAAATGATAAGTAGTAGCAGTAGTAGTACCTACACTGGTCTCTCTTAAAGGTGGTCTTCTGCTGGTCCTGGGAGTGGCAGCACTGCATATATGCTGCCAGTGGTCTACTTCAAAGCTTTCCCTCTGGCCCATCCCACCTTCTCTGACATCATTTCATGTTTACTTGGGTGGGACAGGTCAGAGGGAAAGCTTGGGATCAGGCAGCGGATGTGCAAGGCTGCCACTGGCAAGGATCAACACAAGACCACCTTTAAGGTGGACTGGCGTAGGGGGGTGGGTGATGTTGAATTGCAAATGATGGGAAAGATGTCAGATTGCACCCAGGACAGCGATTGGGACAGGAGACACTAGAATGTGATTAGATTTTAAAATCATGATTAATTGTTTTAGAAAAAAATTACAAATGCAAAATAGTCTTCTAGTCCACATATACTGTAAGGTTATCTTGTTGGGCAGACTGGATGGACCGTGCAGGTCTTTTTCTGCCGTCATCTACTATGTTCAATGTGGATAACAATGTAGAAGAATCCGATCAGTCATCGGGAAAACATGCGGGTAACAAACCAGAATTGTATAAAATTTAAGTGTCTTTCCTAAAAAAAAGATAGGTCTTTAAACATTTTCTAAACACAGGATAGGAACCAATTTCCTTATAGCAATCGGTACAGAATTCCAGATATTTACAACTTGATAATGGAGAGTAGAATAAGAAGCTGTTTTTGAACAATAGGGTTGGTTTCAGATTAGGACAAAAAGCAAATTTAAAGCGTTTCTAGGAGATCGACAGATTTCCTTCTCTGAGGAACATATATTACAGCTTAAGTAAGATGGAGCTAGGCCAAATAGTATTCTATAAACCAAAGTACAGATCTTAAACTCTATTCGTGCCGTGATTGGAAGCCAATGTAAACACCTCAGTAGTAGCGTAACTCTATCAAAATGGTGGACTGGAAAAATCTTGTACCGTTTGCAATCTTATGGCTACCAACCTAAATCATGTTGCAGTAATCCAATTGGGAGACCAGTAAACTTGGGACCATTAGTTGAAAAACCTGAGAATCCAACAAACTTCTAATTCTGCACTTTTCTCATTTTCTTTTTTGTTTAAAAATTTACCTTTAATCAGCATTTCATCAACATATTTTAATTCAAGGCCACACCGTAGGTGAGGTAAAGAAAAAACGCCTCAAGCCACACACACACACACACTTCAAAGCATACTGTATCTGAAGTGTGTGGGGGGGGGGGGGCGGAGTGCTCGTTTTAAGAGATTTTTTTTTTTTTTGGTTTAAAGTAATTTTATTGATAACTCAAAGTTAAGCAACACAACATACACAATATTGCCAACTTACAAACAATAAGATACTAGGCATGAACCATACAGCTTATAAACTGCCCATACCCCCCCACCCCTCCCCTCCCCTTCCCATCCCCTCCATCCCACCCCTGTACCACTCAATTTCCAAAACCTCCGTATGAATTCAAGGAAGTAGATTTTTTTTTTTAAAGAAGAAATCTGCAGCTCTGGTGTAAATTGACAATTAAGCAGTGCTCCTAAAATTTTTATTTGAGGTTCAAATTTAAATTTTAAGCCATCTGCTTGAAAAAGAGTATCATTCCAAATTTGATCAACTTGACTAATCAGACGAGGGCGGGCCCAGGAGGAACGGAGGGACGTCGGAGGAGGCGATCAGCTGTTCTTGCCCGTGCAGCGCCTTCACAAAGAGGTGAGAGGCGCTGCACGGGCCCGGTTTCAGACGGAGGGGGGCCCGGTGGAGGGGGGAGCGGCTGTGACGACCTCAGGGAGGGGCTGCGGGGGCGGGGCACGGGGGTGGTGGATGGTGGGAGCTGTTTTTTCTAAGAAAGGAGAAAGAGAGGAGGGCCGGAGCTGCCTAAAAATGTCACGATTTTAATGCAGGGGGGAGCAGGGAGCAGCGGTGACCTCGGGCAGGGGGGGGCAAGGCCGTCCATAAAGGACGTGTTTTTGTTTTTTACGTTTTTGGCACGCGTAGCGCAGCCAGCATAACGCTTGGCTGCTCTGCGCATGCTTTACGGGCCGATTATCGACGGTTTTAACGAAGGGTTAGAGAATGCAAGTGAGCTGCAACGAGCAGCTCATTTGCATTCCCTTTCCTTCGTGCATAGCCGTTCCGTACCGATTTGTTATGGAATTCGGTACGGAACGGCTCTAAGGAGGACTTTTGTGCATCTTGCCCTGAGGCAGCCGGGTGAGTCTGTTCAACAGTACCCTCTGTCATCCCCCATAACTTAAAAACAAAAGAAAACTTTGCAATCCTGCTCCGGAAAGTGTGAGAATGACTAGAACTGGCACAAAATAATTAAATAATTAGCTTTGGTAGTGATGTCAGGTTTATTGATCAGAAACTCACTTTTTACTCTCATAAGTAATCAAATTTTTAAAGTGAAAAAACAAACAAACAAAAAAAAAACCTAATAAAAAAAAAACAACAACCCCCAAAACCCTCTCTGTTACTTAAGAGACGTAATAAGGAAATCGGAGACAAATTCTTTCTGCCATAAATGTAAAACTCAAGACCCCAAATCAGGCAGTGAAAATGCTGCCTGCTTTGTTTTTATCTGAAGGTTGGGAAGTCACATAACTGTGACATTTTCACCCTCTGGTGTCAGAGGTCAGGGCAGTGGCATTCACAGAGAGCACTCTCCTTCAGCAGCTGAAATCTCCAAGGGAGGGAGGGGGGGGGGGGTTTTATTAATGCAGCTGAATGAAGTCCAGCCCCAGATCTGCAGCTGCCCTGTTCCCACTTTCTCTGCTTCTCTTCCTGAATAATTTATTTACACATTTAGGAGGAAAAATGTTTGTACCTGATGCAATGGAGGGTTACGTGACTTGCTCTAAGATCACAAAAAACTGCATTGAGATTTGAACACTGGATCATCACCTGTCTGTCAGTTAACTGTTCTCATTACTGGGCGCTCGGCTGTTATCTGTGCTGTATTCATGCTTTGGTGGATAAGAATATGCTCTTCAGCTTTACAAGTATCTTGGTGATAGCTGCATGGAGTGCCGAGTTTTCAGTGCCATAGTCACGATTTATGTTACTTTAATCTCTACAAGGATATTCAAATTAAACTTTGCTCTTCAACTCTCCACGCTGTATTTATGCTTTACACGTGTGGCTGCATTCACTTGCTGGGAGTTTTAGTGACGATCTACTCTTCAGCTGTCCATGCTGTATTCATGCTTTATATGCATCACCTGCAGGGAGTTTTGGCAGAAAATCTGCTCTTCAGCAGTCCATGAGCTTGGTATATTAGTTTGACCCGGGCTAGAGATGCCAAGTTACCCAGTTCCAGACTTTTGGGGTGTGTCCATTGAAATTAGTGCACCAGGACTGGTCCTAAAGCTCGAGCCTGGAACTGGGTAACTTGGCATCTCTGGGTCACCCCCTCCCCCCAGTTTTTTGTTTTTCCTGAGGACTAGCAGAGTATTAAAGGCTGTTTTCTTGTTCTGGGTGTGATGAGAGAGGACTAAAAGTTTTTTGAAAGTGGGGGGGGGGGGGGGGGTGCATTAGAGCTTTGCTTCTCCCGGTTGAACTGCGTAACCGGCTCTGCTCAGCGAGGAGGAGCCCAGCTGCCCCCCCTGCTCCTGGCCGGTGATTAATGTGCACAGGGGCGGGGAGGGCGGTGCACTGAGTGCGACCCACCCCCGGCAGGGCAGGCAGACACGAGCCTGGCAGTCGCTTTCAGTTCCAGGCTGCGCCCACATGGTTCCTCTGTTGTCCGCCTTTGTTGTGGCAGCTCAGCCGGGCTCTGTCTGATGATCAGACTCTGATTCCCTTCCCCTCCCCCGATGGAGTTTGTGGGAGGGGGCTGATCGGGAGCACGGTGCAGCCTCCGTCTTTCCGTGCTTGGGAAATAGCCGGTTCTGCATCTCTTTCTCGGCACTGGATCTCTGGAAGTCTGGACCCGAGAGGTAAGAAGCAGCAACAGCGGCGGGGGGGGGGGGGGGGGGGGGGGGGAGGATGGTGATGGTGGATCTCCCCTCCCCTCCCCTCCCCGCGATTGATACTTATTGAGAGATGAGAGTTTTAATTCAACCTTTCCTTCCTGAGCACAAGCAGCCTCTGCCCTGAACTGTGGTTAGGGGTGGGGGGAGCTGGTTGTGGGATCATTGCTGGGGGAGGACAGTGCCTTAAGAGGCTATTTACATTCCTTTCTTAAACTGTCATTTAACGGTGCAAGGTTGTAGAAGGAGTGTTGTTTTTTTTTTTTTTTTTTTTTGGGGGGGGGGGTCCTTTGTCACCAGGCCATTGCCACAGTGACCACGTGGGTCTGTCTCCCCTCAGGTGTATTTTCCTTGTTCTGCTACTGGTCTCTGGCAGGGAGGGAGGAGGGTAAACATACTTCCTGGAGCGTATGGGGGCTGGCTACCTACCTACCTGCTATATTTTAACCTCTTCAGTGCATGGTGTTCCCCTCCTCCTGTCCCGTCTGTAGGGACCAGTGCAGGTGGGAAGGTTCTAAACTGGGAGGAGTGGGTGATGAGGTGTTTTTATCTCTTCTGGCAGGTGCACAGGCTCCTGACTTGCCCCATGGGCTCTGACACTGGGTGACCCCACCCTAACCTCATGCCAGAGTCTGGCTGATGAACTCATCATGCCAGTCTGGTTATCTGCTCAATCTAGTGCTTTGGTTTCATAACAGTGAAATACAACGCAGGGGGCTGGTGGTAAAGTGTTAGTCTGCACAGAAACAGAATGGATTTATAGTGGTTCTGGGCTTCAGCCCCGGTCCCAAGACCTGTTTGGATTTGCCCTTGTCCCGGAGGTGGCGGGCTGTGCTCTCTGCTGGTGACACTTGATGACATGGGAAACTGGTTTAGCTTTTTCTACTGCTCTGTGTGAGAAATTTGTAAGGCTGCCACCTCACCCCAGGCCAGGCCAGCTCAACGAGCTCATCCAGTCCTCATTGTGCACGTGGATTTGTAGTTTTTTGATTTATTTTCCTTTCAGTTTCCAGAAGTAAACCAGAACTACAGATCTCCCACATACCCTGGGGGAAAGACAGGACTGGATTAGCATCTTTTTATGGCCCTGGAGTTGAATGGTAACCTGAGATCATGATGTCCTGTTTCTTAGCAGTAATCTCTACTTTGCCAGTGACTTTATCTGATCCTGCTGGCTCTGTATGACCCTCTGCAGGTCACCTCGCTCTGTGCTGGGCTGTTGGACAGACTGTGCGGAAGATTAATGTTTTCATGGATTAGTTTTATTTGCAAGGACTGATTCTGCTTCTGGACTTAACGTTCTGCAGCGGTGCCCATCCCTGTGCGCCTGCCCAGAGACAAGCAGAGAGGCTTAGACCAGAGTTTCTCAAGTTGTTCCAAGAGTAATCCCTAGGCAGTCTGTCATTCAGGATTTTATTTGCATTTAATTCACACCTTACCAGTAGCTCATTATGGATTTCATTCAGATACACGGGGTATTTTCCTGTCTGTGGAGGCTTTGTTCCTGAGGCAATGGTGGGTGAAGAGAATTGCCCAAGATCAAGGTGACCAAGAGCAGCAGTGGGGTATGAAAGGCCTGTGCACCGTCCACTAGGCCTGCTCCTCTGTGTGCAAACCTCTCTCATGCACATTAGAAGTAGAGGTGGCAGTGCATGTAGATATCCTGATCTTTGTTGTGGATATCCTGAAAAACTAGCTGGCTGAGATGTACTTCAGGACTGGCTTCAGAAACCCTGGCGCAGAGGAGTGGTCTAGTGGTTAGGGTGGTGGACTTTGGTCCTGGGGAACTGAGGAACTGAGCTCGATTCCCACTTCATGCACAGGCAGCTCCTTGTGACTCTGGGCAAGTCACTTAACCCTCCATTGCCCCATGTAAGCCGCGTTGAGCCTGCCATGAGTGGGAAAGCGCAGGGTACAAATGTAACAAAATAAATAGATACTATTGGAGATTCTACATGGAATGTTGCTACTATTGGAGATTCTACATGGAATGTTGCTATTCCACTAGCAACATTCCATGTAGAAGGCTGCGCAGTCTTCTGTTTCTGTGAGTCTGACGTCCTGCACGTACGTGCAGGACGTCAGACTCACAGAAGCAGAAGCCTGCGCGGCCACATTGGTGCTCCAGGGGCGTATCTGGACTCCGGCGGTAGGGGGGGCCAGAGCCAGAGGGAGGGGGCACATTTTAGCCCCCCCCCCCCGCCGCCGAGCCCCCACCGCCGAGCCCCCACCGCCACCAATGACTCTCTCCACCCCCCTCCCGCCGCCAACCCTCCCCCGCTGCCGTTCTTACTTTTGCTGGCGGGGGACCCCAACCCCCGCCAGCCGAGGTCTGCTTCCACCTGCCGCTGCCGTAAAAACTTCTTCAGCCGGCGGGGACCCCAAACCCCCGCAGCCGCCCCGCGATGTTTAAAATTCATCTTCGGCCTCCGTGGCCATGCTGCTGTGATAGGCGCTGTTGAAATCCACTTCGGAGTCTGACGTCGTTGTACGTGCGGCGACGTCAGACTCCGAAGTGGATTTCAACAGCGCCTATCACAGCAGCACGGCCACGGAGGCCGAAGATGAATTTTAAACACCGCGGGGCGGCTGGCGGGGGTTTGGGGTCCCCCGCCGGCTGAAGAAGAAGTTTTTACGGCAGCGGCAGGTGGAAGCAGACCTCTGCTGGCGGGGGTTGGGGTCCCCCGCCAGCAAAAGTAAGAACGGCAGCGGGGGAGGGTTGATGGCGGTAGGGGGGTCCAGGGCAAAATCTGCGGGGGCCCAGGCCCCTGAGGCCCCACGCAGATACGCCCCTGTGGTGCTCTGCAAGGGCCGACTTCTACATGGAATGTTGCTAGTGGAATAGCAACATTCCGTGTAGAATCTCAAATAGTAGCAACAGTGGAGGAGTGGCCTAGTGGTTAGGGTGGTGGACATAGTTCCTGAGGAACTGAGTTTGATTCCCACTTCAGGCACAGGCAGCTCCTTGTGACTCTGAGCAAGTCACTTAACCTTCCATTGCCCCAAGTACAAATAAGTACCTGTATACAATATGTAAACCGCATTGAGCCTGCCTTGAGTGGCAAAGTGCGGGGTACAAATGTAATAAAATAAATAAAAGTAAACGTGCACGCTGGAGGCCATTAGCGCTGTACTAACGCCCGCCTTTACCAGCGCAGAATGATCAGAGGGGTCTGGCTCAGCAAACAGTGAGCGCGCCAGGCCTTTGCGCAGATAGCCATTTTTGTATTTCTCTCCAATGGTCAGGAAAGAGGGCTAGGTCGGAGCGGGCATGAGGGTGTTGGAAGAGAGGATTTCCCATGATTCTCTCTGCAAAATCTACCGTTTTGATTGCTTTTGGAAGCAGAAGGAAGCCCCTGCAAGCCGTTAAGTGCTGGCTGCGAGAAACAGCAGACTTTAACGTGAAGCACCAATTGGTGTTCTTGTCCTGGGTCTAAATTTAAAATGGCCATGCTTAAAAAAAACCCCAAAACAAACAAAAAAACAAAGCATACATTGGTGTCTGTTACATGCATCTAAGGCTAAGCATTCAGAAATTTTTTTTTTTTTTAATGCTTATATTTAGGCTGCAGAAAACAAGACACCAGTGTGTGTTTCGCATTCAGTCTTCGTATGCGCACAGGAGCCGAGCTTAGGGCTGAACTCTCTAATGCTGAAAGTTGTGAGCATGCCTATATTTGCATCTTATTAGCTTTGAGCATTAGGGCGTTCTGCGCTGTTCCGGCGCTATTCAGAATAGCCCCGGAGTTTTGATCATCTGCCTCTTAGAGAACCATTTCCTCACCTTTTTGTAAAATGGGTGTAACTGGCTACTGTGTGTGGGGCGATGGGGGGAGGATGCTGTAATAGGTAGTATGGTAGGGGTCTGATGGCAAACAGTGTCCAAAACTGTTCCCAAAATTAAATGTCGATTCCAATTTGGGATTTCTTCCCAGGCTCCAGCAAAGCTAACCCTATGCATGTGTGGTGGGGGAGGAGGGAGGGGGGCATTATCTATTCCCAACTTCTTCCAGAGCCCTAGAGGAGTGATCAGTTCCTAATCCCACCTCACAGAGCAGGCTGCCTGTTTAAAGAAATGGTCTGTTCAGGTGCTGGTCTCTTAAATCACTTCAAAGTGCCGTTTATCACCACCTGACTTGTGTTTTATTTGTAGGAAGTTTATACCTTTATATGAAAGTTTTTTTTTTGTAACAAACTGTCGATTTTACACAATCAGCTATCCTATATAATAATTCTCACCTCCAACAGGATGTGCCTGGGACCGTGCCTGCCGGAAGTGGTCTGCTAGGCAGGCACGCACTGACTTCAGTGACATCAGTGACATTTTGGCAAAGCAAAACAATCTGAGTGCTGGCCATTAGGACACAGGGTAGATAGGAGAGTTTTAAAAGACAGAAGGAACCAAAAGTGTTAAATGGGGGGAGGGGGGGAGTTCTGAACAACTGAAAGACATGAACATTTGGGAAAGGAAAACAATCTGAATGCTGGCCATTAGGACACAGGGTAGATAGGAGAGTTTTAAAAGACTGAAGGAACCGAAAGTGTTCGGGGGGGGGGGGGCAAGTTCTGAATGAATGAATGAAAGAAATGAAAATTTACGAGAGGAATACAATCTGAATGCCGGGCATTTGTACACAGGGTAGATAGCACACTTTTTTTAAAAAATGAAGGACGTGAAAGTATTACATCTTGGGGGAGGGGTGAGGAGGAAAGCGGTGGGGTATCCGGATACTGGGCGTTAGGGCCACGGGGGTACATAGACTTTTGAAAGCCTTAAGGAACCCAAAGTGTGGGAAGGAGGAGGAAAAGGAGGGGAGGGAACGGGGTGAGGAGCATTAGGAACAGGGGAGGGGGCCCTGTCACACACTCTCATTCTCACACACACACTGTCACACAGACAGTCTCACTCTGTCACACACCCGCACATTCACTCTGGCTCTCTCTCTCAAACATACACACTCCCAGGAAAACCTTGCTAGCGCCCGTTTCATTCGTTCCATAAACGGGCCTTTTTTACTAGTACATCATAAAGGTAGTAGATTTATTGGAAAACACTGTATTATTTCTTAACCTTTTGTTTTTTTTTGTGTATAATATCTATTTGACAATTTGTTTTAAGTATGGTTTATTATTTTGGTTATATAACACTATATATGTATTGTTTTGTTCTCCTTTTCCTTTGGATAGGTCCTCTTATGTGTTCATATGTACTTATTATTGTGCATTATATAGTTACTACATTTTTGTGACTCATTTGTGTGTTTTATGCTTGTATACAACACCATTGTATCTTATACAAATAATATTTTAGTCACAACTTTTGTTTTATATTGTTGTATTAGTCAATTTATGTAACACATTTATACACATATATACTTTTTTAATTATGAGTTTTATAGTTATTCATGTATGTCTGCTGGATATAATATGTTTTTATTATCATATGTCCATATGCTGTTATCATTTTATACATTTATTTGTGGATGAATTTATATTGATTTGCTTGTTTATATATAAACTAGTAAAAAAGGCCGTTTCTGACACAAATGAAACGGGCGCTAGCAAGGTTTTCCTCGGAGTGTGTATGTTTGAGAGAGTGTATTTGAGAGTGACTGTGTGTGAGAGAGAGAGAGTGAATGTGCGAGTGTGTGTGAGAGAGAGAGTGAGTCTGGGTGCGTGTGTGTGTGTGAGAATGAGAGTGTGTGCAAGTGCGTATGTGAGACACAGTGTGAGAGAGAGCGTGTTTCACACAGCTACAGTGTGTGTGAGAGAGAGAGTGTGTGTGTGAGACACAGACTCTCTGTGAGACTGAGTGTATGAGACCAAGAGAGTGTGTGAGTGACTGTGTGACACATAGAGAGTGAATGTGATACAGTGTGAGACAGAGTGTGTGAGAGAGACAGAGAAAGACATTGACTGTGAGAGAGAGAGAGAGAGTGTGTGTGTGACAGAGATACCTCCCCCCCTCTGGTGTCAGGCCCCCCCTCTCTCTCTGGTGTCTGAGCGTTACTGTGCAGGACGCTGAGCTCTGGCTGTGCTTCAAGGAACTGACCAATCCTATTTAATAGAATGCACCTCCAACATTCTGAAGCCGAGAAACCTCGTGTGATTGGTCAATTCTGCTTGTGACGAACCCGAAAGTACGTGATGTCAATTCAGGAGATGGATACAGAGAGCAGGAATGCCTCAGCCATGCAGTCAGCTTCAGAATGTTGGAGGTGCCTTTTATTATATAGGAAAGGAACTGACCAATCCTATGTAATAGAATGCACCTCCAACATTCTGAAGCCGAGAAACCTCGTGTGATTGGTCAATTCTGCTTGTGACGAACCCGGAAGTACGTGATGTCAATTCAGGAGATGGATACAGAGAGCAGGAATGCCTCAGCCATGCAGTCAGCTTCAGAATGTCGGAAGTGCCTTTTATTATATAGGAAAATTATGTATGCTGTTATTTTATACATTTATTTGTGGATACATTTATATAGATTTGTTTGTTTATATATATAAAAAAATTATTATTTCTGTTGATGTTTTGATATATATGTTTTTAATTCCTATACATTTTTATTTACAAAGATATGTTTTTCAATCTACGGTATTAGGCATACTTTGATTATTTGTTTTTGTGTTTTTATAAATCTTATGTTGTAGACTCCTGAAGAAGGCGCGAGCTAGCGCCGAAACACAGCTGTGTTGAGTCGTTGTCACTTCGCTTGCAATAAAGAATTGTTTCTTAATAGACGTCTCCTCCGTTTTTTAGAAGAGCCTACCGTTCCTACTGCTTGCTTCTATCACCACATCACCTTTTACAGGAATCCAGAAGTGAGGAGAAGGAACAGGCCAGTGGCATTTACTGTACTTCCCACCCCCTCGGGGAAAGGATGTATGTGATAGATAAGAGATGTGTAGGGATCAGGAAAAGGGGCCTCAGGATGAGGAGGTGATGGCCAGAGCCAGAAGGATGCTCTGCTGCATAGAGAGAGGCATAAGCAACACAAGGTGAGGCCTCGCTGGGAGTACTGTGTTCAGTGTTGGAGGCCACATCTCACTGAGATTCAGGATATAAAAGAGGCTCAAAGCCAATCGGAGGAAAGTGATGAAAACGGTTAGAGGCCAACTGAATTTTGTTTCCAGTTTTTGGATTCGGCACTCAAACCAACCCGAAATCTGGATTTGGGTTTCGACCGAAAATGCTTGTGGCTTTGCGGCTGAAACCAAAACTCGCCGCTCCATTACTACTACTACTACTACTACTACTATTTAGCATTTCTATAGCGCTACAAGGCATACGCAGCGCTGTACAAACATAGAAGAAAGACAGTCCCTGCTCAAAGAGCTTACAATCTAATAGACAAAAAATAAATAAAGTAAGCAAATCAAATCAATTAATGTGAACGGGAAGGAAGAGAGGAGGGGGTAGGTGGAGGCGAGTGGTTACAAGTGGTTACGAGTCAAAAGCAATGTCAAAGAGGTGGGTTTTCAGTCTAGATTTAAAGGTGGCCAAGGATGGGGCAAGACGTAGGGGCTCAGGAAGTTTATTCCAGGCGTAGGGTGCAGCGAGACAGAAGGCGCGAAGTCTGGAGTTGGCAGTAGTGGAGAAGGGAACAGATAAGAAGGATTTATCCATGGAGCGGAGTGCACGGGAAGGGGTGTAGGGAAGGACGAGTGTGGAGAGATACTGGGGAGCAGCAGAGTGAGTACATTTATAGGTTAGTAGAAGAAGTTTGAACAGGATGCGGAAAACGGATAGGGAGCCAGTGAAGGGTCTTGAGGAGAGGGGTAGTATGAGTAAAGCGACCCTGGCGGAAGATGAGACGGGCAGCAGAGTTTTGAACTGACTGGAGAGGGGAGAGGTGACTAAGTGGGAGGCCAGCAAGAAGCAGATTGCAGTAGTCTAAACGAGAGGTGACAAGGGTGTGGATGAGGGTTTTGGTAGAGTGCTCGGAAAGAAAGGGGCGGATTTTACGGATGTTGTAAAGAAAGAAACGACAGGTCTTGGCGGTCTGCTGGATATGAGCAGAGAAGGAGAGAGAAGAGTCAAAGATGACCCCAAGGTTTCGAGCTGAGGAGACAGGGAGAATGAGAGAGCCATCAACAGAAATAGAAAAAGGGGGGAGCGGGGAGGTGGGTTTGGGGGGGAAAATGAGAAGCTCGGTTTTGGTCATATTTAATTTCAGGTGGCGTTGAGACATCCAGGCAGCAATGTCAGACAAGCACGCTGAAACTTTGGTTGGATGCAAGGTGAGATATCAGGGGTAGAAAGGTAGATTTGGGAGTCATCAGCATAGAGGTGGTAGGAAAAGCCATGGGATGAGATTAATGAACCAAGGGAAGAAGTGTAGATAGAAAAGAGGAGGGGACCAAGAACAGAACCCTGGGGTACGCCGACAGGCAGAGGGATAGAAGTAGAAGAGGATCCACCAGAGTGAACACTAAAGGTGCGGAGGGAGAGGTAGGAAGAGAACCAGGAAAGGACAGAGCCCTGGAATCCAAGTGAGGACAGGGTATCGAGAAGTATGCTGTGATCGACAGTGTCAAAAGCAGCGGAAAGATCAAGAAGAATGAGGATGGAATATTGACCTCTGGATTTAGCCAGTAATAGGTCATTGGAGACTTTAGTAAGCGCAGTTTCGGTTGAGTGGAGAGGGCGAAAACCAGATTGTAATGGGTCAAGAATAGCATGTGAGGAGAGAAAATCAAGGCAGCGGCGGTGAACAGCACGCTCAAGTAATTTGGAGAGAAAAGGAAGGAGGGAGATGGGTCGGTAATTAGAGGGACAAGTAGGGTCAAGTGAAGGCTTCTTAAGGAGAGGTGTGACCACAGCATGTTTAAAGGCAGCAGGGACAGTCGCAGTGGAAAGTGAGAGGTTGAGAATGTGACAGATAAAAGGAATAAGAGTAGGAGAGATGGCATTAAGAAGGTGGGTGGGAATGGGATCAGAGGAACAGGTGGTACATTTTGAGGAAGAAAGGAGAAGTGTAGTTTCCTCAATAGTAACTTCAGGAAAGGAGGAAAGGGAATGAGGGGAAGGAGAGAGAGGGGAACGGACTAGTGGAGGGAGAGCTGGTGAGGTAGAGAAAGCAAGGTTTATCTTTTGAACCTTGTTGTGAAAGAATTCAGCAAGGGTCTGAGGAGATAGTGAAGGGGGAGTTGGGGGAGGGGGCACCTTGAGGAGAGAGTTCAATGTGGTGAAGAGAAGTCGAGGATTAGAGCCAAGAGAGTTGGTCAGTTGGATATAATAATCCTGTTTGGCACGTAAAAGAGCAGATTGGAAGGAGGTCAGCATGAACTTAAAGTGTAAGAAATCAGCAAGGGCCCGAGATTTCCGCCAGAGGCGTTCGGCGGAGCGGGGTACAGGAACGTAGGTAGCGGATATTAGAAGTCAGCCAAGGTTGGGGTTTTGTACGCCTTACAGGGCGGGTCATCAAAGGTGCAAGAGTGTCTAAGGCAGAGGATAGAGTATTGTTGTAAGAAGAAACAGCCTCGTTGACAGACGTGGATGGTGCCACAGTAGAGAGGAGGTTTGAAACATGGGAGGATAGAGATGAAGGGTCAATGTCGTGAAGATTCCTAGATAAATTAGATAGGATAGGACGGGACTGGGAGGGAGGAGATTTAAGTGTGAAAGTTATAAGATGGTGATCAGAGAGGGGAAGATCGGAGGCAAGGAAACTAGAGGGTGAACAGTTGGAGGAGAAGATGAGATCAAGACAGTGACCATTTTGATGAGTGGGGGAGGTGGAGCATAGTTGGAGATTAAAGGACGACGTTAAAGCGAGTAACTTGGAAATATAAGAGTTGGAAGGATCATTAGCAGGAATATTAAAGTCACCAAGGATGAGAGAGGGGGAGGAAGGATCATGGAAGAAGGCAAGCCAGGCATCAAAGTCACTGAGAAAGGATGAAAGGGACTTATCAGGGGGACGATAAATGACCGCTATTCGAAGAGGCAGAGGAGAGAAAAGGCGGATAGAGTGGACTTCAAAGGAGGAAAAACAGTGAGATTGAGGTGGAAGAAGGGGTTGAAATCTGGAGGAGGGAGAGAGAAGTAGTCCAACACCGCCCCCACGGCCAGCAGGGCGAGGAGTATGTGAAAATAGATAACCGCCATGGCACAGGGCTGCGACTGAAGCAGAGTCATCAGGGCAGAGCCAGGTTTCTGTTATGGCGAGCAGATGGAGGTGACGCGAGATAAAGAGGTCCCCCCCTTCCGGAAGAGGGTGTGTCCTCTCACATTGGCAGGCCATGTGACCCCAACCACCACCCAGAGGCCGTCTCTGGGCCTACCTGTAAACAGCCTGGTGATCTAGTGGCAGCTTCTGGGCAAAATGGCTGCCGGCACTTTCCGCTGCAGCTTTGCGAGACTGCCACAGGAGGTCTCAGTGGACAAATGTAAGCGGCATAATCAGGGAACCAAACCTTGAACTCCGACTCCTTGATTTTTCTGCTGTCGCATTCCAACTCCTACTGATAATTAGGTTAAAAAAAATTTTTTAGATCTAAAATACTGGCAAATATAAGTTATATTTACTAGTACTTTAGATCCTGGACCAAAAGATAAGTGTTAAATGATAAATTTACCATCAATTGTAAGTTTTTATTTTGAAGCTGGACTCCAACTCCACCCAAAATTACTTCTGACTCCGACTTGATGCCCAGATGATCAAAAACCCCGCACTGTTCCAAACAGGGATCTAAAAGTAGTGCTGGACCCTCTAGCCCTTCCGACCCCCCCCCCCCCCCGATAGAATTTCACCCCCTCCCAAAGAAAGCCACAAACTAAAGCACTCCTCCCCCAAAACCTGGTGGTCTAGCGGCCCACCCCCAGTACCTTAACGGTGGAAGAGGTAATAGTACACTCCCTCCTCTTCCAGAGCCGCCTTGAAAATGATGGCGCCCAGCCCTGCCCAGTGCATCCTGGGATACTCCCTTATATGATGGTGAAGCCCCGCTCGGCGCATCACAGGATAAACTGGGCACAGGGGCATAGCCAGACCTTGGTGGAAGGGGGGTCCAGAGCCCGAGGTGGGGGGCACATTTTAGCCCGCCTCCCCCAACCGCTGACCACCCTACCACTTTTGACCCCCCCCCGCCGCAGACTCTCCCTGCCACTTTCGACTGCCACCTCCGCCGCTGCCTCTCCCCCATTGCCGCCATCACCGCCAGGTACCTTTGCTGGCGGGGGTCCCCAACCCCTGCCAGCCGGTCATCTTCAGCACCGGTCTCTGGCGCGTTCACTGATCTGTTTCTGTGAGTCCTAAATCTTGACGTCCTGCATGCACGCAGGACGTCAGGAGTCAGGACTCACAGAAACAGATCAGCGAATGTGCCGGAGACCAGCAGGGGAGGGTCGGTGGTGGCGGCAGGGGGGGTCGAAAGTGGTGGGGGAGGGTCGACGGCAGAGGGTTGAAATTAGAGGGGGCCAGGGCTTAATCTGTGGGGCCCATGCCCCCATGGCCCCACCTAGCTACGCCCCTGACTGGGCAGGCTGGGGCCTGCCGTTTTCAAGATAGCACTGGAAGAGGAGGGAGTGTACTACTACACACTCCCTCCTCCACTGTTAAGGTACCAGGGACGGGCCACTAGACCACCAGGTTTTGGTGTTGCTTGAGTTTGCGGCCACCAAAGATTTTTTTGTTTCGTGAAATTGTCGGGGGGGGGGGGGAGTTCGGGGGACAGGAGGTCCACCAGACCTCCAGCCCCTGTGTCGCCAGTTTGGGGTGGGGGCTTGGGGCTCCTGTAGGTGGGAACGGGATGGGGGGGCCTGCTAACATACGAATGCGTGCTGAGCAGGGCTCTCCATTTCTCCCCAATATTCCACAAACCCTAACGGCAATTCCAAGCTGGCATAGGGTTTGCCACGTGCAGTGTGCCAATGTTTGGCATCCATTTGCATGCTACTTGGCGGTCAGAGCCCACGAGTACATTGTTCATGCGCTCGGGGGCTCTGATCTGGGACGGTAGCAAATGTGGTCACTGGTCTGGCTCTAATAACCTCTAGCGCCCATGTTTGCTTCTGATCATCGGCCCATGAATGTGTGTATCCTGGAGGAGAGGAGGGACAGGAGAGAGAGAATGAAACACTTGAAAGATATTGATGAACAAACAAACCTTTTCCAAAAACAGGGAGGCTATTGAACTTGAGGACGTGAAGCTGCAAGGGGGAGCTTATTTTTTTATTTGTAGCATTTATACCCCGCTCTTTCCCGCTGTTAGCAGGTTCAGTGCGGTTTACAGAGTTACAATGTCTGAAGGATTCGTTCTGTTTCTGACGTCGTGCAGGACGTCAGACTCGCAGATACAGAACGAAGCTGGCTGACCTGCAAGGCTTCGTTCTGTTTCTGTGAGTCTGACGTCCTGCACGTTGTACGTGCAACGAAGCCTTGCGCGGGAAGAAGAGGACCTCGGCTGGCGGGGGTTGGGGCCCCCTGCCAGCAAAGGTAGCCCACGGCGGGAGAGGGTTGGCGACGGGGGGAGGGGGGTCGGCAGGGGGGGGGGGGCTAAAATGTGCCCCCTCACCTCGGGCTCTGGCCTCCTCTCCCGCCGAAGTCTGGCTACGCCCCTGGTATCAATAAAAAGGCATGGAGGATGATAACCTTACAGCCATGGCTACCTTTCTGGCAGACTGGGCAGGTCAGGCTGGTCTTTACACGCCGTCATTTACTGTGTTACTATGTTAAAATACCTGCCGGGCCTGTCCTGTCGGCAAAATGATGCATAATGAGCCTGATCGGTACCATGGAATGTTGCCACTATTTGGATGTCTGCCAGGTACTGGTGACCGGGGCTGGCCACTGTGGAAACGGGGAGAGCGAGCTAGATGGACCCTTTAGCTCTAACCCACTATGGCTATTCTTATGTTCTTTCAGCATGGGAAATCCCTGGGGGGGGCCAGGCGCTGACTGCTTTATTGCAGCTCTGCCCCTGCTATTGCATCAGTGCAGAGTCAGCAGCGTTTAGGGGAAGGAGGAGAGCTCTCAAGGGCTGTTATCTTCACTTCCAGACCTGGAAGGCCTCCCACGGCTCAGGTTTTCAGGATGTCCCTGCTGAATATGCATGAGGGGAAGTTTGTATGCCTACTGTTTCCATCCTAATGCAGGTCTCTCTCCTGCATATTTGTGAGGGGCATCCTGAAAACCTGATCTGTTTACAGTCCTCGAGGATCAAGAGGTTCTGGGGGGATCCGTTTGGGGTTTCAGGTCCCTTGTTTAGTAACGAGCACAGTCCTGCCCCATCTCCTCCCTTTTTATCGTTTTCCTTGGTCAGGTCTCTGTGAAACTCCTGTTTGACAGGTGCGTTGATCCTGTTTTAATTGCTCGTTCAGACACTTCCCTATGTTTGGTTTGCAGCAGGAGAATGGGGAGTTTGGGTTCATTTTACAGGATAGGGTTGAGTTCCAGGATACCCAGTGTATAAGGAATTTTCAAGAGGATGTGAGGGCTGTCACGTAGGCAAAGGTTGGAGGGGAAAATGACCCCTCACTGTGTACTGAGAAAGTGCCAAACAAAGGGACAGGATCCTTCCTAGCTAAAGCATTTTTAATTTGCATTTCGGAGAGGATGAAGAGCGGGGTGCCTATTGTTTTATTTATTTTATTTAATTATTAGGATTTATTTACCACCTTTTTGAAGGAATTCATTCAAGGCGCTGTACAGTAAGAATAGATCAAACATGAGCAATAGACAATTACTGCCGTAAATATTCAAATAGCAATACAAAATATGGTATAGTTACTACTTACAATGTCAACACAATACGTAATAGAACATTTTAAACAAGGGTGTAAACAAAGATGGAAGGGGCTCCAGACTGCCCGGGGCACGGCAGCCGGGCTGATATTTGGTGGAACATGTTTCGAGGGTGCTAAACCCCTCCGAGAGGAGCTGCACTGGCTCCCGGTCAAAGAAGGGATCATCTACGGAGTCTGCCCTTTGGTCCACAAGATTATCTGCGGCATAGTCCCAGGATACATGATAGACCTCATGGATCTACCAACCGGAAACAGAGTCGGATCATCACGATCATACCTAAACCTACATTACCCAAATTGCAATGGACTTAAATACAAAACAACCTACGCATTCTACTTCTCATACATAAGCGTACAACTATGGAATGGACTCCCAAAAGCTGTGAAGACAATCCAAGACCATCTAAACTTCAGGAAATCACTAAAAACCAACCTCTTCAAAAAGGCCTTCCCCACCGATCCACCATAGATCCCCACACCCAGCAACACAGCATAACCAATGATCGTACTGGACAATATACTCCAGTACGATCATTGGAGTGGAGGAGTGGCCTAGTGGTTAGGGTGGTGGACTTTGGTCCTGAGGAACTGAGTTTGATTCCCGTCACAGGCAGCTCCTTGTGACTCTGGGCAAGTCACTTAACCCTCCATTGCCCCATGTAAGCCGCATTGAGCCTGCCATGAGTGGGAAAGCGCGGGGTACAAATGTAACAAAAATAAAATAGATACTATTGGAGAT
This sequence comes from Microcaecilia unicolor, assembly GCF_901765095.1. NCBI lineage: Eukaryota > Metazoa > Chordata > Amphibia > Gymnophiona > Siphonopidae > Microcaecilia > Microcaecilia unicolor. The sequence goes on along the minus strand of NC_044035.1, from coordinate 350,429,669 downwards.
TCTACATGGAATGTTGCTATTCCACTAGCAACATTCCATGTAGAAGGCTGCGCAGGCTTCTGTTTCTGTGAGTCACAGAAGCAGAAGCCTGCGCGGCCACATTGGTGATCTGTAAGGGCCGACTTCTACATGGAATGTTGCTAGTGGAATAGCAACATTCCATGTAGAATCTCAAATAGTAGCAACAGTGGAGGAGTGGCCTAGTGGTTAGGGTGGTGGACTTTGGTCCTGGGGAACTGAGGAACTGAGTTCGATTCCCACTTCAGGCACAGGCAGCTCCTTGTGACTCTGGGCAAGTCACTTAACCCTCCATTGCCCCAGGTACAAATAACTACCTGTATACAATATGTAAGCCGCATTGAGCCTGCCATGAGTGGGAAAGCGCGGGGTACAAATGTAACAAAAAAAAAAATCCTCACTCCCTTCGACCCTCATGTTGCCTGATACACACCTACCTCTTGCAACCACAATGTAACCTTGTGTTTGTTGTCAGCCGACTTGGCGAACGCCATTACGGCACTGTGTGAGCCACATTGAGCCTGCAAATAGGTGGGAAAATGTGGGGTACAAATGTAAAGAGAGGAAGAGGAGTTAGAAAATAAGGTGACTAGAGAAAGTTGCACATGAGGTCAGAGAGATGGTTAAATATTATCTCAGCTAGGGTAGGAGTGGATAAACATGTCCTGCTGCAGTATGTGCAGCCCCAGTCACTCCTTGTGTGAGTGAGACTAACGAGTTTAAAAGAAAATAGAAAAACAAAACTCCACACTTCAGAAGAAAGCACAAAAAAACAGTGGAGGTGACAGAAAAACAAACCAATTGATGGTGCACAAAAGTCCTTTAATGAGTGTCTTCCAAACCGACCGGTGTTTCAGCTGTTTGGCCTGCATCAGGAGTCTGAGGACAATTTTAATGAGCAGTTGACGTGGTACCCAATTTTCTTGGTAAACGACTGCAGAAAGTCTAAGCGGTACAAATGGGGTTTCAGGCTGCACCGCGAGGCTGAGTTTACAAAGCGCATTTGTATTGCTGAGATTTTCTGCAGTCGTTTACTGGGAATATTGGGTTCCACAGGTATCGTATCAGTTGCTCATTAAAGTTGGCTTCTTCAGCAGTCTGAGGACAATCGGCCAAAACATGGCCGGAGTCAAGTCCGATTGGTTCGGAAGCGATGGGGCAAACCCATGAGCCCCTGAACCAGGACTAAGGAGCATCACCCGGAGCAGGTTTGAGGATCTTTCACTGACTACCGGTATACAATTCATAATGATACACCACAATGTTCTCAATATAGGACCCTACAAACAACAGATACTCGAACACGTGCTCAATATAATTTCTGTTGTTCAACATCTACTGCTTATATCGTGTATCTTTTTTTAAGGTAATCTGGACCGTCAGAGGTGACCTTCCAATAAGCATAAAGCTTAGATCAACATTTATTTATTTATTTATTGCATTTGTATCCCACATTTTCCCACCTCTTTGCAGGCTCAATGTGGCTTACCATACATCATGAATAGTGGAAACATTTAAAAAAATATATGTTTAGCATGCAGAAGGATCTTGATAACATGATAATAAGACATATTAGTAGTTTAACAAGCATAAATTATAAGGCAGTTCTGGATATTTGTATAAGAGTTCATATTTGTTGATCTTTGTGGTATGCCTCGTTAAAGAGATGGGTCTTCAGTAGTTTGCGGCAGGTAGTTAGTTCATAGAGCGTTTTTAAGTTGCACGGCAGCGCATTCCAGAATTGTCTGCTCAGGTAGGAAAAGGTTGACGCATTATTAGTTTGTATTTTAGACCTTTACAGTTGGGGAAGTGAAGATTAAGGAATGTACGGGATGATTTTTTTGCATTCCTAGGTGGTAAGTCTATCAGGTCTGACATGTATGCCGGGGCGTCTCCGTGAATGATTTTGTGAACTAGGCGATGCGTTCTTTGAGTGGGAGCCAGTGTAGCATTTCTCGTAGGGGTTTCGCACTTTCATATTTTGATTTGCCGAATATGAGTCTAGCTGCAGTATTCTGAGCTGTCTGAAGCTTCTTGATTATTTGCTCTTTGCAGCCAGCGTAGAGTGCATTGCAGTAATCTAGATGACTGAGTACCATTGATTGTACCAGATTGCGGAAGACGGTCCTTGGGAAGAAAGGTCTTACTCTTTTTAATTTCCACATTGAGTGGAACATCTTCTTGGTTGTGTTTCTCGTGTGACTCTCAAGTGTTAGGTGTCGATCAATGGTGACTCCAAGAATTTTCAGGGTGTCCGAAATTGGAAGATTCAATTTTGGTGTGTTTAATGGTGGTGAATTTGTTCGTGTTGTGTTGCGAGGTGATTATTAGGCATTGAGTCTTTTCTGCATTGAGTTTCAGCTGAAATGCGTCCGCCCATGTGTGCATGATATGTAGGCTTTGGTTGATGTCATTGGAAATTTCCTTTAAATCTTGTTTAAATGGGATGTAGATCATTACATCGTCTGCGTGTATGTATGGGTTAAGGTTTTGGTTTGATAGCAGTTCCGCCAAGGGTATCGTCATTAAGTTGAATAAGGTCGGTGAGAGGGGGGATCCCTGTGGAGCTCCACATTCAGGTATCCATGTAGCTGATGTAATCGAATTAGATGTCACTTGGTATTTTGGAAGTAGGTGTATTGCACCTTAATTCGTCATCAGACCGATTTGTTTTTTCTTGTATTAATAACGTGTTAAATTTACTTGCTCTGATTACTGCAGTAAATTAATTTATAAATTGTATAGCACGCATATAGCTTCCAAAATTGAAAAGTACTTATCTCCAATGAATATCTTCATCAGGGGAAAAGTCCTGCCTCGTGTTTCCTGATGATGAATTAAGGTGCAGTACACCTGCTTCCAAAACGTTGATCTAAGCTTTGTGCTTGGAGGGTCACCTCTGTTGATCTAAGCTTTGTGCTTGGAGGGTCACCTCTGACGGTCTGGATTATCATAAAAAAAGATGTGGAAGTTATGGAATATATTTAAAGATTTTTGTATTAAGTAAAAAATGAGTTTCAAGCATAACTGATTGTTATTGCATATTAATCATAAAGGGTGCAGTTATTTTAATTATATAATTTAGCCCGGAGTTGAGTTTTGCTAATAAAAAAAAGATAGGGTATAATCGGGTGATGTTAAACAACAGAAATTATATTGAGCATATGTACAGTTCATAATAGCAGAAGACACAGACCTATGATTTCCTTCAGGAGACACTCATTACACATTTCTGCACCATTGATTGGTTTGATATTTTGTGTGTGTGCCTATTGTGTACCCATGTTCACTGTGCATCACCCCAAAAAATTGATTTTGACTATGCTGCTGCCTCAAATGATTGCGAGACGGGGATCAGAGAGTGGGGAAGAAAGCCTTTGAATGAGTGTCGCACACGCCTAATAAATGAGACCTGGCATCTTTGCCCTCCTTCCGCTGAAGTTTACTTTTAGCTTTCATCAGCCAGTGATTTGTCTTAATATGATGAAGCCTACACAGAAGTGCGACAAAAGTGATAAAGGGGATGGGATGACTTTCCCACGAGGAAATGCTGACGCGGCTAGAGCTCTTCAGCTTGGAGAAAAGACGGCTGAAGGGAGATATGATAGTTGTCTACAAAATAATGAATGGAGTGGAACGGGTACATGTGAATCACTTGGTTGGGAGGCGGGGATAGTGCTGGGCAGACTTATACGGTCTGTGCCAGAGCCGATGGTGGGCAGCGGAACTGGTGGTTGGGAGGCGGGGATAGTGCTGGACAGACTTGTACAGTCTGTGCCAGAGCCGGTGGTTGGGAGGTGAGGATAGTGCTGGGCAGACTTATACGGTCTGTGCCAGAGCCGGTGGTTGGGAGGAGGGGCTGGTGGTTGGGAGGCGGGGATAGTGCTGGGCAGACTTATACGGTCTGTGCCCTGAAGAGCACAGGTACAAATCAAAGTAGGGTATACACAAAAAGCAGCAAATATGAGTTACCTTGTTGGGCAGACTGGATGGACCGTGCAGGTCTTTTTCTGCCGTCATCTACTATGTTACTATGTTACTTGTTTACCCTTTCCAAAATACTAGGACTAGGGGGGACGCGTTGAAGCTGAAAACTAGTAAATTTAAAACGAATCGGAGAAAACCTTTCTTCGCTCAACATGTAATTAAACTCTGGAATTCGTTGTCAGAGAATGTAGTAAAAGCGGTTAGCTTAGCGGAGTTTAAAAAAGGTTTGGATGGCTTCCTAAAGGAAAAGTCCATAGACCATTGTTAAAATGGACTTTGGGAAAATCCACTGCTTACTTTTAGGATAAACAGCAGAAAATGTATTGTACTTTTTTGGGGATCTTGCCAGCTACTTGTGACCTGGATTGGTCACTGTTGGAGACAGGACGCTGGGCTTGATGGCCCTTTGGTCTGTTCCAGTATCGCTAGGCTTATGTACCCCATGGCACAGCTGTAAATGTGGTATCTTTGTACTCCAAAAGCCCCATTTAGTAAACCGCGATAGAGGCGCGTTAGTACTTTTAGCAATATTCCTATGGGCGCCAACACAGTTAGTGGGCCCTAATTGTGTGCGTGCACTAAAAATGCTCGTGAATCTTAGTAAACGGCCCCAAATTCAGTACTGAACATTTCAGATGTACATTTCCCTTGTGATTGGCAGTGTTCAGTTCCCTGTACAGGTAGAGACCAAGAAAATGTGGCAGAAAGATACATGAATATTTCCCATTTTGCTGGTAATCAATAGAAATAAAACACGGAAAAGAAAATAAGATGATACCTTTTTTATTGGACATAACTTAATACAGTTCTTGATTAGCTTTCGAAGGTTGCCCTTCTTCGCCAGATCGGAAATAAGCAAATGTTGGAAGATGACGGTATATATAAGTGAAACATCAAAGCATTCCAGTGACAGTCTAACAGGATGGGGGTGGATAGGTGAGAGACAGGAAGAGTCAGGTGGATGAGGGACAGGGAGATATGCATGGAGATAGGAGGGTGACAAAGCAGTACAATTTTATGGCTTATAATGGGCTGGAAAACCCAGATCTTTGTTAACTCCTGTCTGGGAACCGCAGATCTGATTATGAAATAATTTCCAAGCACACCTTGATATTTTGTTGAATAAAGAGATGTTAATGTGCAGAGGCATTAATTGGTCTGTAGTAATGTCTGTCTGTCATCATCCTTATGTTACTACTACTACTACTTAACATTTCTAAAGCGCTACTAGGGTTACGCAGCGCTGTACAATTTAACATAAAAGGACAGTCCCAGCTCAAAGAGCTTACAATCTAAAGGACAAATGTACAGTCAGTCAAGTAGGGGCAGTCATGTTCTGTTGCTGTGATGTTATTGGAATCTATATGACTGTATGTTCTTTCAGCACCTATTGCAATGAGTAGCTTATAGATCATAGGTTGATGAGTCATCAGTTTGCAATCTTGGGGAACATTACTTAGCTGTCCTTTTGGAATGAGACACAAAAGTTGGGCAGCCAGACCAGTTGCCTTTGCTGGGTCTTGGTAGAGGAATGTTAACTGTGTGGGCCACAAACCGTACAAGTCTGCTGGGCAGACTTATAGAGCCAGTGGTGGGAGGCGGGGATAGTGCTGGGCAGACTTATAGAGCCAGTGGTGGGAGGCGGGGCTGGTGGTTGGGAGGCGGGGATAGTGCTGGGCAGACTTATAGAGCCAGTGGTGGGAGGCGGGGATAGTGCTGGGCAGACTTATAGAGCCAGTGGTGGGAGGCGGGGCTGGTGGTTGGGAGGCGGGGATAGTGCTGGGCAGACTTATAGAGCCAGTGGTGGGAGGCGGGGATAGTGCTGGGCAGACTTATAGAGCCAGTGGTGGGAGGCGGGGCTGGTGGTTGGGAGGCGGGGATAGTGCTGGGCAGACATACGGTCTGTGCCAGAGCCGGTGGTGGGAGGCGGGGCTGGTGGTTGGGAGGCAGGGATAGTGCTGGGCAGACTTATACGGTCTGTGCCCTGAAGAGGACAGGTACAAATCAAAGTAGGGTATACACAAAAAGTAGCACATATGAGTTTATCTTGTTGGGCAGACTGGATGGCCCGTGCAGGTCTTTGTATACATTGGTGACTCTGTCTGGGCCATTTGGGGTTGGCTTTAACCTGGTTTCCAACTCCTTTCTGATATTTCAGGTTATTGCCTACCTTTGATGTTTTTTTGTCTTTTCCAAATTCTCTTGGTAGTCATGTCTCTTCTCGGTCGTGCATCGAGCAGTCTTGTCGCTCCTCAGCTGTCCTCTACAGGATCTTCATATAAATGAAACCTTAAGGGGAGTTTTTGTCTTTCTCCCACATGGAACGGTGAAGCTTGGGTGCATCCCACTTTTCTGAATTGGTTAATCGGGAGGATATAAAGGAAATAAAACTTGAACGTAACCTCTTAATTTCCTTTCCTTGCGTCCTGCTAGACCAGTGCAGGTTCTGCCCTGAAAGACTATGGAGTACCTGAAGGATTCCCTCACTTCTTTTGAGTTCCGGCAGGGCAGACTGCTAAAGTTTTGCTGCCAGAGGTTTGAGACTAGTGTCTTGAGTTCATGAAGGGTTCTGTTGTTGACGTATTGGATCCTCGTTTTAGTGTTTACTTGATGGGTTAAAATTTGTGTTTGCTTTGGCAAAAGTATACTGACAAATTCCAGGACAGCACCAGGCCTTATATTGGTGATGACATGTCTGCCTCCCATCTGTTCATTGGGGAGCACAACCCACTTGTCTGGACTGATCTAGCAGGATTCAAGGAAAGGAAATTAGCAGGTAAGTCCAAATGCCACCGTTACGCGGGTACTTCCCCCCCCCCCCCCCCGTGTTTGTTTTTGTATATCTTTACTAAAAACGTTGACAGCGTGCAGCATTGCCTCCGAGACATCAGATCAGGCCTATAGACTTCGCCGTATCATGGGCTGCGTGAGCAGTGCTGCTGCCCATGGTGCAAATGTGGAGAGACAGAAAAATTGCTTCCAGCCTGTTGTCTCCTCTCATTGGTAGTGACGGTGGTGAACGCTTGGAATGCCCTCCCGCGGGAGGTGGTGGAGATGAAAACGGTAATGGAATTCAAACATGCGTGGGATAGGCATAAAGGAATCCTGTGCAGAAGGAATGGATCCACAGAAGCTTAGCTGAAATTGGGTGGTGGGGTGAAGAGGGGTTGGTGGTTGAGAGGCTAGGATAGGGGAGGGCAGACTTATAGGGGGTCTGTGCCGGAGCCGGTGATGGGAGGCGGGACTGGTGGTTGGGAGGCGGGAAATACTGCTGGACAGACTTATACGGTCTGTGCCCTGGAAAAGACAGGTACAAATCAAGGTAAGGTATACACATATGAGTTTATCGTGGGCAGACTAGATGGACCGTGCAGGTCTTTTTCTGCTGTCATCTACTATGTTACTATGACAAAGCAGGCAGGGTGGGGGTGGGGCACCAGAGTGTTACTATAGCTCTGTACGTTCTGTCAACACATGAGACAGTTACAACTGTGCTCCATACAAGAATGTCATCTAGGTTCAAAAAACTCACGAATGGTTTCCCTTTCTAAAAATGTTGACTGCAGGTGGATTTTATAACCACAGCTACCGTTTTCCTGTGGCTGATTTGTCAAGGTTCTGTGGCGTTTTTGTGATACATCTTTCCTACATTTTTCCTATATTTACATATTTAAATTTAGGATTTTCACTTTTTCTAGAATAATTTTCTGGCACTTTTTGTATGCTTGGTTTCTTGTTTGACTCTTGCCCCCCTACTTGTCCCCTTCTGACTTATTGGCAGTGCTCTGTTTTCAGTTGCATTGTCCTGTCTCCCCTTCTTCTGGGTCCAAACTGTCACACTTTGACCCATGCAGTTTAAAGTGTGATGGGGAAAGATGATATAGTTTACCAAAAGGGATTGCCATTGCTGGGATTCTGACCCTGGGTGATTCCGAGGGGAACTGGAAATTCTACAGGAACAAGCTCGATATTGCGGTGGAATCACAGGGGACTGGGAACCTGGATTATAATCAAACTAGCAGTCAGCTAGTGTGGGCCACTGTAAACTTGAAAAGTACACGCTTTTGCGGCCAACCCTTTCTGGCCCTCAGTGTTAACCCTCACATCTTCTTCTCGCCCCACCCCAGAGGATGAAACTGGGGAAATCTTGGGTAATGAGTGGAGTAGAATGGGTAGACGTCAAGCTCCATCTCTGGCCGTCTTCAAATCTAAGCTAAAAGGCCACCTTTTTGATGCTGCTTTTAACTCCTAACCCTTATTCACTTGTTCAGAACCCTTATTTTATCATCCTTACTTTAATATTCCCTTATCTCTTGTTTGTCCTGTTTGTCTGTCCTGATTAGATTGTAAGCTCTGTGGAGCAGGGACTCATGTTCAAGTGTACAGCGCTGCGTGCATCTTGTAGCGCTTTAGAAATGATAAGTAGAAAGAGAGGGGATGGGATTAGAGGGGGGGCGACAGGGGGGGGGTTCGTAGGGGAAGGGGAAATATAGTAAAACAAGTAAAACCTGGCACTCCCCCCCCCCCCCCCCCCTTTTTTTTGTAGTGCTAATGTTACTGTCATTGTCTTGTGGTGAGTTGCATTGGTATCGGTACCTTTTCATGTACAATATTATGCCAATAAAATAGATTTATAAAAAAAAGAAATGATAAGTAGTAATAGTAGTTTTCACTTTTGGTCCTTGGCTGTTGAGTTGTTCGGTGACAGGGTCTCATAGTGCTGCTCGTGTTTGCATTTGTCAGGACCGGAGGAGCCTAGAGGCCACACAATGGTCCTGTGGTGAATGTCTCAAGCTTAGCATAGGGGCGGACTGAAAGTACTCTGGGCCCCCCGGCACTGAGACTTCTCTGGGCCCCCCATCGCCATGGTGCTGCTGCCACCAGTGCCCCCACCCCTGCCATCCTGCCTCCCTCCCACCGTGTTGCTGCTGTCCCCCCCCCCCCCCCAACTTGCAAGGCCCTGGTGGCCTAGTGGCTGTGGCTTCTTCGGGGGCAGGAAATAAACCCCTCTTTTCCTGGCCATCTGCTGGTTCTACTCTGCCCGGCTCGGTGCCAGCAGCCGTTTCGTAAACACAGCGGTGCAACCAGGGAGAATAGCGGCAGCGTCCACTAGACCACCAGTGGGGGCTGTAGTATGCGGCGACGGGCAACTGGGCAGAACCTCTGGGCCCTCGGGCACTGCCCAGTTACCCAAATGGTCAGTTCACCCCCGGCTTAGCATCATCCCTGCTCCTCCCTCCCAACCTGGAGGGCTGTCTGTAGGGTAAGGAAACCCCTTATCTGCTTCACTTGGTTTCCAATAATGGACAGAGAACACCCTGACTGTGAGCAAATAGCAGAGTGTTCTGGAAGGCCTGCCTGAGTCACAGCGTAGAGCACAGGGCAGCCGGGTAAGAAGGTCCAAGCAGAAGGAAGCAAAGGTCTGTCTCTCTCTTCAAAGGGAGGGGGGCTGCTTCTTCCCCCACCGAGTCCTTCAATCCCAGGTATGGTGACAACTTGGCTAGCTGTTCCCTTGCAAAGCCACACCGCTGCTGGTGTCAGAGGCCTGAGGTGAGGGAAGGTCATACAAGGTCCGCTGTGCCAGCCCGCTGCTGCAAAGATTCAGCCATTTGTGTTCCTGCTTCCTTCGGAGAAAAGAAGGGCTTTGTGATTTCTGTAAGTTAAAAAGTAGAATGTGATTGGGTGAAGGTGGTGTAAAGGGTATCTTCGCCCAAGGGAAGCGGAAAACAGTCTACGTGTTACGGACCCAGCAGGGCTTATCTTCATGAATGCTGGCAGCCTGTTCAAGGGCTCTCTCAGTGCTGGCAGGCAGGCAGAGCTGGGCTTGGCTGTGATGGAAGTGTGCGTGCTGAAATACCAGCCCTTAAATCAGAGAGGTTAGTAAGCCTTTGTTGTTAAAAGGGATTGCACTGTCCTTAGCTTTACCTAAGAAAGGGAGATGGGTAAGGTGTGGGCAGGATGAATCACAGGTATGATGAGTGGAAAACAAGGATGTTATATTAGGAGGAGTCCAATTTGTGTGACACCAAATTTATCGCTTTGCTAGTTAGGAAATGTTGTGTAAACGTATTTTGATGTAGTCCTGGTTGGAACAGTGCTGGAAGCACTATGTTCACTACTACTACTACTACTTAGCATTTCTATAGCGCTGCCAGGGTTACACAGCGCTGTACAAGTTTAACATGGGGAAGGATAGTCCCTGCTCAAGAGAGCTTACAATCTAGAGGTTACAAACTCTGTAGTCAGTGTAGGTATCATGAATTGGGAAGGTGGTTATGCGCCAAAAGCAAGGGAGAAGAGATGGGCTTTGAGTAAGGACTTGAAAATGGGCAGGGAGGGCGCATCGCGTATGGGCTCGGGGAGTCTGTTCCAGGCTTAAGGTGATGCGAGGCAGAAGGGGCGGAGTCTGGAGTTAGCGGTGGTGGAGAAGAGTACAGATAGGAGTGATTTGTCCTGAGAGCGGAGGTTACGGGCGGAAACATACGGGGAGAGGAGTGTAGAGAGGGTACTGGGGGGCTGCAGATCGAGTGCATTTGAAGGTTAAAAGGAGAAGCTTGAACTGTATAAGGTAGCGGATCGGGAGCCAGTGAAGTGACTTGAGGAGAGGGGTGATATGAGAGTATTGGTTCCCGCGGTAGATAAGACGTGCGGCAGAATTTTGGACAGATTGAAGGGGGGATAGACGGTTAAGCGGGAGGCCAGTGAGAAGAAGGTTGCAATAGTCAAGACGAGAGGTGACGAGCGAGTGGACGAGGGTTCGGGTGGTCTGTTCAGAGAGGAATGGGCGAATTTTGCTAATGTTCAGGATTGAGGGCCTGCAGATCAGCTCCTCACCGTTGCATAACCCTGGGGCTTGGTGGCTGCTTGGCTTACCACAGGTCTGCAACTCCTACTTGCAGTGTGGTCACACTGCATTTCCCTGTAAATCATGTGGCCCATGCCAGCAGTCATTCAAAGATTAATCTCTCTGCTTGTTTTGGCTGTAGACCACTTGTCGATGAAAGAGTTGGCCTCGGTACTCAGCACGATTGTGTGTGGTTGGGGATTAGCAGGGTGGAGCCCTGAGACACCTCCGTGCCGCTCTTCTGATCTGGCAGCACCGGTACAGCTTGCCCCGTTTTTTTTTTCCTGTTTCCATTTGGCTTATGAAGTACTACAAGGAAAAACATCTTACCGTCGGGCAGCTTCACTGCCTTTTTCTTAAGAAGCTCAGGAAAAGCTTTCCACTTAACGTAGGAACAGAGAAAAAATGAAGGCAGATAAAGACCCTATGAGGGGAGATATGATAGAGGTCTATAAAATAATGAGTGGAGTGGAACGGGTAGACGTGAATCCGTTTGTTTACGCTTTCCAAAAATACTAGGACTAGGGGGCATGCGATAAAGCTACAAAGTAGTAAATTTAATACAAATTGGAGAAACTTTTTCTTCACTCAACGTGTAATTAAACTCTGGAATTCGTTGCCAGAGATTGTGGTAAAGGTGGTTAGGTTAGCGGGGTTTAAAAAAGGTCTGAACGGCTTCCTAAAGGAAAAGTCCATAGAACATTATTAAATTGGCTTGGGGAAAATCCACTGCTTTCTTCTTGGATAAGCAGCATAAAATGTATTGAACTTTTTTGGGATCTTGCCAGGTATTTGTGACCTGGATTGGCCACTGTTGGAAACAGGATGCTGGGCTTGATGGACCCTTGGTCTGCCTTAGAGATCCTACATATGTGTCCCAAGCGTTCTTTGAAACAGTTATGGTAGTTATGGTCTTATCTCTGTCACCGAGACACCATTCAACAAATTCATCATCCTTTCTGTGACGCATTTCCTCAGGTTACTCCTGAGTCTGTCCCCTTTCATCTTCATCCTATGCTCCCTCATTCCAGAAACTTCTTTTCTAGATGTGTTCCCATTAATTTACTTACCACAGAGGTCATACTTAACCAGCCAGCCTTCTCCTTACTTCTGCTTTTGTAACATAGTAGATGACAGCAGAGAAAGACCTGTACGGTCCATCCAGTCTGCCCAACAAGATAAACTCATATGTGCTACTTTGTGTGTATACCTGACCTTGATTTGTATCTGCCATTTTCAGGGCACAGACCGTAGAAGTCTGCCCAGCACTAGCCCCGCCTCCCCCCACCGGCTCTGCCACCCAATCTCCGCTAAGCTTCTGAGGATCCATTCCTTCTGAACAGGATTCCTTTATGTTTATCCTACGCAGGACCTGTAGGAGAAGCGGTGGTGTCTCGGTGTTGCAGTCACTCAGATCCTGGAGATATAAGCAGGGATGTCCCCTGGGGTTCAGAACCCCGCTGGAAACCAGGAGCGTATGACAGGCTGGAAAAATCTGTACAACAGCCCGTTTCTTAACCAGATCCTCTCTGTACCTGCTGTTGGCTGATACTGGACATTTCAACTCTCATCATGTCTCCTGCCCTTCTAAGCTCAGAATCTTGCTCTCCAGTTCCTAGGGGGAGGGGGAATGGGACTTGATATATTGCCTTTCTGTGGTTTTTGCAACTACCTTCAAAGCATTTTACACAGTGTATACAGGTACTTCTTTGTACCTGGAGCAAATGGAGGGTTAAGTGACTTGCCCAGAGTCACAAGGAGCTGCAGTGGGAGTCAAACCTGGTTCCCAGAATCAAAGTCTGCTGCACTAACCATTAGGCTACTCCTCCACTAGCAACATTCCATGTAGAATCTCAAATAGGGAAAGGGAAATTGGATTTGATATATTGTCTTTCTGTGGTTTTTGCAACTACATTCAAAGTGGTTTACACAGAGGGGCATAATGGAACGTCGCCGGCGAAATAGATTGCCGGTGACACAACAGCTGGCCGGAACTGTATTATCGAAAAAAAAATGGCCGACCATCTTTTTTTTTTCGATAATACAGTTTAGCCCGGAGAAATGCCAGAGTTCGCCGGGTTTGAGATCGCCGGTTTTGTTTTTCAGCGATAATGGAAAAAAATGCCAGCCATCTCAAACCCGGCGAAATCCAAGGCATTTGGTCGTGGGAGGAGCCAGCATTTTTAGTGCACTGGTCCCCCTGACATGCCAGGGCACCCTAGGGGGCACTTCTAAAAATGTTTAAAAAATACAAAAAAAGCTCCCAGGTGCATAGCTCCCTTACCTTGGGTGCTGAGCCCCCCAAATCCTCCCCAAACCCACTCCTCACACCTCTACTCCATTACCATAGCCCTTATGGGTGAAGTGGGGCACTTACATGTGGGTACAGTGGGTTTTGGGGGGGGTCTGGAGGGCTCAACACTTAGCACCACAAGTGTAACAGGTAGGGGGGGGGGGATGGACCTGGGTATGCCTGCCTGAAGTGCACTGCACCCATTAAAAACTGCTCCAGGGACCTGGGTGTGACATTTGAGGCTGGCATAGAGACTGGCAAAAAAGTGCTTTATTTTTATTTTTTTTCGTGTGGGAGGGGGTTGGTGACCACTGGGGGAGTACGGGGAGGTCATCCCCCATTCCCTCCAGTGGTCATCAGTTGGGGCACCTTTTTGAGGCTTGGTCGTGAAAATAAAAGGACCAAGTAAACCCGGTGAAATACTGCTTAATGCCGCCTTTTTTCCCCCATTATCCGCAAAAGCAGGCCATCTGGTAGCCACGCCTATGCCCCCCATGTCCCTCCTTCGCTTCACCGGCGACACGCCCCTTTGAACTTTTGCCGGCGAGGCGACGGGAAAGCGGCGATGCTGTCAAAAAAGCAGCTTTCGATTATACCGATTTCGCCGCTTTTGCGAGATCGTCGGCCATCTCTCGATTTATGTCGGAAGATGGCCGGCGATCACTTTCGAAAATAAGCCCGACAGGTACTTAATTGTACCTGGGGCAATGGAGGGCTAAGTGACTTGCCCAGAGGTAGTGTGATGGAGTCCCTGTGATGATTGGTAGGTGGTGACTTACAGGAAAGGGGAATCTCCTCCTGCCCTGATCTATTGGTCGAATTGTGTGTAGTAGAGGAGGGAGCTACTAGGATTATTATACCACTGCATGTGCAGGAGCATTACTATTGGATGACATGACATGACGGGAGAGAGTGCTTATCCTGCAAATGAAGTCTTGCCACAGTCAGAACCCCAGGGAATGAAAGAACCCCCCCTTCCCCCGTGAGTGTCTGAGGCTTTGATGTGTAGTAATTATGCAGCCTGGTCTTTAGGGAAGTCTCCCAGGCTAGTCTTAATACTAACTAGTAAAAAAGGCCCGTTTCTGGAACGAATGAAACGGGCGCTAGCAAGGTTTTCCTGGGAGTGTGTATGTTTGAGAGAGAGAGAGAGAGCCAGAGTGAATGTGCGGGTGTGTGACAGACTGAGACTGTCTGTGTGACAGTGTGTGTGTGAGAATGAGAGTGTGTGACAGGGCCCCCTCCCCTGTTCCTAATGCCCCTCACCCCGTTCCCTCCCCTCCTTTTCCTCCTCCTTCCCACACTTTGGGTTCCTTAAGGCTTTCAAAAGTCTATGTACCCCCGTGGCCCTAACGCCCAGTATCCGGATACCCCACCGCTTTCCTCCTCACCCCTCCCCCAAGATGTAATACTTTCACGTCCTTCATTTTTTTTAAAAAGTGTCCTATCTACCCTGTGTACAAATGCCCGGCATTCAGATTGTGTTCCTCTCATAAATTTTCATTTCTTTCATTCATTCAGAACTTGCCCCCCCCCCCCCCCCCCCCCCCGAACACATTTGGTTCCTTCAGTCTTTTAAAACTCTCCTATCTACCCTGTGTCCTAATGGCCAGCATTCAGATTGTTTTCCTTTCCCAAATGTTCATGTCTTTCAGTCGTTCAGAACTCCCCCCCTCCCCCCATTTAACACTTTCGGTTCCTTCAGTCCTTTAAAACTCTCCTATCAACCCTGTGTCCTAATGGCCAGCACTCAGATTGTTTTGCTTTGCCAAATTGTCTGTCACTGAGGTCAGTGCGTGCCTGCCTAGCAGACCACTTCTGGCAGGCACGGTCCCAAGCACATCCTGTTGGAGGTGAGAATTATTATATAGGAAGACCTTCCTCTCCTCACCAGGGGCGTAGCCAGACAACAGATTTTGGGTGGGCCTAGGCAAGAAGTGGGTGGGCACCAAGTGTTCTCCACACCACTACCACCAAAAAAAATATCTAAGCTGGCAGGAAAACGCTTCTTTCCACCTTGGCAATCTGCAGAAAGCATGCACTGAAAACTGAGCATGCGCAGCTTCCGGTGTCGTTGCGAGTAGCTTTTTTGGTACCATTAGGCGGAAGTCTTCAGCTGACGGAGCTTTGGATCCCCACCAGCTACCACTAAATGTGTGCTACTGTTGGGTGGGCCCTGGCCCACCCAGGCCCACCTGTGGCTACGCCACTGCGCCTCACCCCTTTTCGGCCTGAGGCAGGGGGAGAGTGGGGTGAGATGTCACTGTGGTGCAGCCCTTCAGGTAAAGCATGATTGTCGCTCTCCTCTGCCCTGACCTTCCAGCTCCCTATGAAAATGTCTGCGATGTGATTAACTGTTCCTCCCCTCCCTCCAGTGATGGGTTGCACTTAGCTGAGTGCAATTTGGAAAGCAAGGTTCACACCTGAAAGAGAGAGAGAAAATAGGGTAGTGTTCTTCATTGCAAGTTTCAGGGGCCAGTGGTGGCCCCTGACTCTTTTCCCCGGTACACAATCTCCCTCGGCTCTTCTGCTCTCACACCCGTTTAATATCTATACCACACAGCTGTCCTAGAGTTTCAGCTATGTGTTGCTGAAAATCGCATCAAAAGGTGGCACCACAAAGAAGCCTCCAAAGATGGGAGTGGGGGGGGGGGGGGGAGATAGAGACAGGATGGTGCAGGTTGATAGGGTGTCTGCCACTTTGGGGCACACAGTGGGCTGATGACAACTTGCTGCCTTTTCTTGATAACTTTAGAACAGCAGGACCACAACTAGTTCTGTATCCCAGCCTGTCCATATCATTGCAACTGTTCTGGAAACAGCTGTGTGGGGAACACTGAGGACTAGAATCTCTCCTTCCCCCTCTCTTTTGGATTTTCCCATGTCCTCTTTGCTGATCAGCCCCTCCCTCCCTCCCTGGAGTGGAGGAGTAGCCTAGTGGTTAGTGCAGTGGACTTTGATCCTGGGGGACCGAGTTTGATTCCCACTGCAGCTCCTTGTGACTCTGGGCAAGTCACTTAACCCTCCATTGCCCAGGTACAAAATAAGTACCTGAATATATGTAACCGCTTTGAATGTAGTTGCAAAAACCTCAGAAAGGCGGTAGATCAAGTCCCATTTCCCTTTCTAGCTTCTCCTCCTAGCTGGGTTCACCTGCATGTCCCCTGGGACCTTCCCGCTTACTGCTGACAATGTGAGATAGTGATGAGGACTGACTGTCTCTAGTCCTGCTGGAGTGGATGGATGTGTCGTGTGTGGATTACAACAGGGCTGTGTAGGCTGTGGTGCACTTGCTGGATCTTTCTGTGGCTCAGGGTTTACTGACGTACATTGCTTCTGCTGTGTGTCCTCTGTCCTTCCGTCTCCTGTATTTGAGGAGCAGCCACAAATGCGGGAAGAACTCAGTAAGTTCATTTAACATTCAGATGCACAGCAGGAAGGCTGGAAGTTTACCATTATCCCTCTGAAGAAGCAATGAAAAGATTTGCTGACATTCCTGCCTATTGCAGATGCTCACACACATGGCTCCTGCTTGCCATATACACGCATACCGACTCCCACTGCACACGCACAGCTCCTGCGTACCACCTCCCACTGCACATGCACGGCTCCCACCTGCCATATACATATGTACCAGCTCCCACCTGCCTGATACATGTGTAGTGCCTCCCACTGCACACACTCATGGCTCTCGCCTGCCATATATCTGCATACCGCCTCTCGCTTCACACGCATGACTTCCACTTGCCTGATACATGTTTACTGCCTCCCACTGCATGCACACAGCTCCCAGCTGCCCGATACATGTGTACCACCTCCCACTGCGCACGCACAGCTCCTGCGTACCACCTCCCACTGCACATGCACGGCTCCCACCTGCCATATACATATGTACCAGCTCCCACCTGCCTGATACATGTGTAGTGCCTCCCACTGCACACACTCATTGCTCTCGCCTGCCATATATCCGCATACCGCCTCTCGCTTCACACGCATGACTCCCACTTGCCTGATACATGTTTACTAGCTCCCAGCTGCCCGATACATGTGTACCGCCTCCCACCGCACATGCACGGCTCCAGCTGCACTACCGTGGCTCCCACTCCCTCACACTCCTAGACACACACTTGGGTTTTCAGTTGAGTTCAGCTTGATTCTCTCCTTTT
The DNA here is from genome assembly GCF_901765095.1 of Microcaecilia unicolor. Lineage (NCBI taxonomy): Eukaryota > Metazoa > Chordata > Amphibia > Gymnophiona > Siphonopidae > Microcaecilia > Microcaecilia unicolor. The sequence continues at coordinate 350,412,364 of NC_044035.1, read as the reverse complement.
TCAGGTGGAGAAAGTATTTGGCCTTTTTCATGCAGCAGAAAGAATCTCTCTCAGACCCTCATGAACAAAAGGCTCGGGCTGCTTTGTGGCCTGTCTGGCCGCTGAATGAGGCAATTGTTAGTTCAGGGCAGCCTTGGGGTCAGGGGGAGAGTCTGGGTTGGCTCCGGTATAGTGTGATTCCTCCATTCCGATCTGTTCAGAAGCTGCCAGTGTGTCTGGTTTGGCAGGAATTCACTTGTGTAACTGCTTCATTACTTGATTGTGACAGAGCTGGGCACAAGTGTGAGAGGCCAGGAGATTCTTTGATTTCAGCTCCACATAGGTTATTCCATTTCACTTGATTTTTCTTCAGACATGTCAACCAGTGTTTAAAAGAAGTAGCTAAGTGGTTAAGGAGAGTAGATTTGAACCAAATCCCAGTAGATCAGAGGTAATTGTTTTGTGATCTGCATGTGTTTCTTGCACTCGGTCGGACCAGGCTGGGAACTGAGAACAGAACCTTAATTTTCACTATAAACCCCCCCCCCCCCCCCCGTTCACTCATTTGGGCTATTTACATAATAACATAGTAGATGACGGCAGAGAAAGACCAGTACGGTCCATCCAGTCTGCCCAACAAGACCTGACTTTGATTTGTATCTACCATTTTCAGGGCACAGACCGTAGAAGTCTGCCCAGCAGACAATCCTGGACCGTAGGATATGTGGCCTCAAGCAACTGTGAGTCTCTAATCGACCATCTAGGTCTCGCAGTGCCTGGGAAGTGGAATCCTACCCGTGGAATTGAGCTATGGATTTCCCTCATGTAATGTATGAGCCACCAGCCAGCCCAGGTCAAAAGTAATTGTGATAGAAAAGGATATTCAAAACCCAAAAACTTTGTTGATGGAAATACTGATTTCCACAATAAGTTAAAAACAAACAAACAAACACACACACACCAAGAACAAAAAGCAAAACAAACAAACAAAAAAGCCCAAACCCGGGGGGGAGGGGCTAAAATGTGCCCCCTCACCTCGGAATTCTGGACCCCCCTCCTGCCAAAGTCTGGCTACGCCCCTGCTTGTGACCAGCACAGGTTACAGAGAACACGTTAATTCTGGCTGCGATGCCCTCTCTTAACCGTCTGTCATCGTCTTTGCCTATTTTAAGTTGCTGTTACAGACTGAGCCCTTAATATTTACAGGACTGATTAATGCCGTACATCCCATCTTGCTTGCTTATGTCTTCATGAAAAAGACTATTAACTCCGCAGGGCTAATGATTGTACGAGACAGACCGTGTTCAGTAATGGTACCATTAGCAAAAGACCCGAGACTGAGAAACAACCTAAGCAGGTTGTTCAGGCAGGCTTTCAGCCTTATAAAATAATGTCTAGACCATTTCTGTGCAAGCTGTGGTTTTAGTTTTAGAGAGTTCATAAATGACTAAGGAATATGGGACTTATGGTATGTGGAGGAGCAGAGAGGAAGTGGGAAAAGGATTCTCTTGGCATGTTAAGTGTTGAAACCATCTTCACCTGAGAAAAGAAGTACAAGTGAGGGAGAGCCGCCTATAGGACCAGCTTAGTAAAGCCCCGGGGGATGCGCAGAACCTCCTCGAAGCAAATTGTAAGAGGAGTGAAATCATGACGACAGTGGAAGGGGAGAAAACGTTGACGCTTCTCTCTGTCATCTTTATGCACAAAGGGCTCTGTTTACTAAGGTGCACCCATCGGAATATTGTGGGCGCCTACACAGCGCACGCTCAAAGCGCTAATGCGCCTCTAGTTTGGCTTAGAAAACGGCAGGGGCGTAGCTACTATGGGGCCACGGGGGGCCTGGGCCCCCGTAGATTTGGCCCTGAACCCCCTGCCAGTGACCCTCTCAACCCCCCCACCCCGCCGTCAACCCGCCGTCGCCATCTGCTACCTTTGCTGCCGAAGTCGTCTTCCTTCGTTTGGTTTCTGAGTCTGACGTCCTGCACGTACAGCGTGCAGGACGTCGGACTCAGAAACCAAACGAAGGAAGAAGACTTCAGCTGGCGGGGGTTGGGGTCCCCCGCCAGCAAAGGTAGGCGACGGCACGGGGGGGGGGGTCGAGAGGGACGTCGGCGGGGGGGGGGGTTAAAGTTGTTGATGGTGGTGCTGGCGGCAGTGGGGGGTGTCGGCAATGGCGGCGGGGGGGGGGGGGGGGGGGTCGGCGGTGCCAGGGGGAGCTAAAATGTGCCCCCTCACCTCGGACTCTGGACCCACCTCCCGCCGAAGTCTGGCTACGCCCCTGGTAAACGGGGCCCAAAATCTAAAATTTAAGTGTATCAGCAGCCTTAAACCGTAAACTTGATAAGCCACAGTTGGTTCTGGCTGAGATTTGGGGTTTGATTACTCTTACGTGACTGGGTGAAGTACAGGGCAGAATTTCAGCTCGGGAGTACACGCGAGTCAGCAGAATCGCCAAAGGAGAATGCTTGACTGAGCTTGTAAAATAAGGAGAATTGCAGCAGATGAAATAACATTTGTCTTATTGAGCAGCTGGAGTCGGATGTGGAGTTGGTGAACTTCTACAAGACATTGTTGCTGGAGAGATTAAAACCTGGCAGTGTCTGGGGCCTCCATAAGTTGTGAGAGAGTACTTTACAGTGGGGTAAGCTGTGATCAAGACCTGTGGCCAAGGCCAATTATCGGAGTGATTTTTTTGGAACTGGGTGGGAAAAGAACGCGTAGGGAAGGTGTACCAGAGCAGCAATGATTCATCCTACCGAGGCAGCAAACTTATGTTGTTGCGTGTTTGTTTAGCGCAGTTTGCCATGGCTCCAGTGTGCTTGGAGCTGCATCATAGAGGTGTGGCATTTTGCTTTGCTGTTCCCTGCTAAGCTGCGGGTGGTATATTGCAGCAGGGAAAGAGGGATGAAGTTTCCTGGACCAGCTCCATTGCCCCTGGTACAAAATAAGTACCTGAATATATGTAAACCGCTTTGAATGTAGTTGCAAAAACCTCAGAAAGGCAGTATATCAAGTCCCATTTCCCTTTCCCTATTTGAGATTCTAGATGGAATGTTGCTACTATTGGAGATTCTAGATGGAATGTTGCTACTACTGGAGATTCTAGATGGAATGTTGCTACTATTTGAGATTCTACATGGAATCTTGTTACTATTGAAATTCTGTTGCTACTATTGGAGATTCTACATGTAATGTTGCTATTCCACTAGCAGCATTCCATGTAGAAGCCTGCCCTTGCAGATCAGCAACGCGGCCGCGCAGGCTTCTGTTTCTGTGAGTCTGACGTCAGACGTCAGACTCACAGAAACAGAAGCCTGCGCGGCCGCGTTGCTGATCTGCAGGGGCAGGCTTCTACATGGAATGTTGCTAGTGGAGGAGTAGCCTAGTGGTTAGTGCAACAGACTTTGATCCTGGAGAAGTGGGTTCAATTCCCACTGCAGCTCCTTGTGACTCTGGGCAAGTCACTTAACCCTCCATTGGCCCTGGTACAAAATAAGTACCTAAATATATGTAAACCACTTTGAATGTAGATGCAAAAAAAAAAAAAACAACAAAAACCTATCATGTCCCATTTCCCTTCCCCTTCCCTTAATTGGTGGCTGCGGAGGAGCAAGTACTGACCCTCTGACGGTCTGAATATAGAACCACGGGCGGTACGGAGAGGCAGTTGTCGAGCTCTTGTGAGTGTTGGCCTGTGCTTGCAGTTAATGTTGCAGGCTACTGAGTGTAGCACGGCTCTGTCTGTGGCTTATAAGAAGGAAATGTAGTGATCTATAAAGGGGGTAACTCAGGACAGATACCTTGAACTGAGCTCTATTAACTGCTCATGGGGTCCTCGCCCACAGTGGAGGTTGAATTGGGGAAGGCAATGTTTGAGGCGGTGATCATCGTGGCTGGTGAGTAGAAACACCTGGAGTGTCTAGCAGTTGGGATGTCCATAGAAGTCCGTAGGCACCTGAAGATTTGTGCTGGGCATAAAAGACTGCGGGAAGGGGTGGGTGGGGTGGACAATATGGGATACTGCATGGGTGTGGAAGGGAAGTGTGGAAGACGCAGGGGAGGATCATCTGGAATAAGAAGTATGGATGGTAGGGGGTTATATTGCGTGTAGATTAATGAGTCTAAAAGGACTGAGGAGGTTGAATCCTCTAGGTGGATGGTGGTGGGATGAGGCGCAGGGGATACCAGGAAAGTATATGGCAGTGGGTTGGGTATGGACAGTGTGAGTAGAGGGGAAGTGTGGTACAGCTATTCTGATCCACAGGCAGTTGCCCTTTTGAACTGGAAGCCGAGATGGGCAACGAGGAGGGTAGGTATGTGTTTATGACTGGGAAGCTTTTACTACCGTGTTTCCCCGAAAATAAGACACTGTCTTATATTAATTTTTGCCCCCCAAAATGCGCTAGGTCTTATTTTCAGGGGCTGTCTTATTTTTCGGGGAAACATCGGGGTTGGATCGGGGTTGGCCCGCCCAATCTCCGTCGCTCCCGGAACTAACCTTAAATGCCTCCTTTCACCTTCGCAGCAAGCAGCAGCAGGGCAGGCCACTCCTTCCTTCCGTGTCCCGCCCTCGCCTGACGTAACGTCCGCAAGGGCGAGGCATGGAAGGAAGGAGAGATCTGCCCTGCTGCTGCTTGCTGCGAAGGTGAAAGGAGGCGTTTAAGGTTAGCTCTGTCGAGCAGGGACTGTCTCTTCATGTTCAAGTGTACAGCGCTGCGTATGTCTAGTAGCGCTATAGAAATGATAAGTAGTAGTAGTAGTTCCGGGAGTGACGGAGGGTGGTTGGAGGGGGGGCCTGGCGACCAAGGGTGGGGAGGGGGCGGCCTTGTCCGGCTCTCGGCGGCCCTGCTTTCAAACAAAAATTTGCTAGGTCTTACTTTCGGGGGAGGCCTTGTATCTACCAATTCAGGAAAACCTCTACTAGGTCTTATTTTCGGGGGATGTCTTACTTTCGGGGAAACAGGGTAGGAAACGTCTATTCCCCCCCCCCCCCTCCCCGGCAGACATTCTGCAGGGTTCTTTACCAGGCTGATGGACGTGGTGCTCAAGTTTCCTGACTCTCAGCTGGTATCGGTATCTGAGCAAACTAAGGTGGGCCAAAAAGATGTATCTCCAATTCTATAAAGGGAATATATGTATGTTCAAAACGGTGTTCACCACCGGGTTTTGCAGTGGTTCAGATGGCACGCACAGAAGCTTGTGAGCCTACTAGGGACTGAAAAAGTACCTGTATATAGTATGCAAACTGCTTTGAAAGGTGGCATGTCAGATTCTCGACCCTTTTAAAGAAGTGCTTGTTTTGTTCGGGCTAGGGTTTTACACCTGGGATTAAGGGAGTTGTAATTTCTGCCTCCAAATGAAAATAAGAGTTTGTCTTCACTACTTAATTGGTGGCACTTTGAAATGTTTTATAGCCCCATTGCATGTAGATTTCAGGACATTTCTACGTGGAGGTTGCTGAATTGGTGCCATTCTTTTGCGCCCCTGCGTATTTGCTTTTGCTGAATGTAGCAACAGATAAAAATGTACATGTACAATACAGTTCAAACTCCTCTTATTGACCTATAAGTGCATTCACTCTGCAGCTCCTCAGTACCTCTCCACTCTCATCTCTCCCTACATTCCTCCACAGGAACTCCGTTCACTGGGTAAATCTCTCTTATCTGCACCCTTCTCCTGCACCGCTAACTCCAGACTCCGTTCCTTTTATCTTGCTGCACCATATGCCTGGAATAGAGTTCCTGAGCCGGTACGTCAAGCTCCATCTCTGGCCATCTTCAAATCTAAGCTAAAAGCCCACCTTTTTGATGCTGCTTTTAACTCCTAACCCTTATTCACTTGTTCAGAACCCTTATTTTATCATCCTCACTTTAATATTCCCTTATCTCTTGTTTGTCCTGTTTGTCTGTCCTAATTAGATTGTAAGCTCTGTCGAGCAGGGACTGTCTCTTCATGTTCAAGTGTACAGCACTGCGTACGTCTAGTAGCGCTATAGAAATGATAAGTAGTAGTAGTAGTCTTTGGGATTCTGGAATGTTGCTACTCTTTGGGATTCTGCACAGAATGTTGCTACTCTTTGGGATTCCGGAATCTTGCTACTCTTTGTCCTTATCACTTATGTGTGCTGTTTCTCTGTCCTGATTAGATTGTAAGCTCTGTTGAGCAGGGACTGTCTCTTCATGTTCAAGTGTACAGCACTGCGTACGTCTAGTGGCGCTACAGAAATGATAACTAGTAGTAGTAGTGTGTCTGCACATCCTTTCTGAGATATCTTCTGTATCCTAAAGCTGGTTCTCCCTCGCCATGGTCTTAGTTTTAACCAGTTTCTGTAGTAATAAAGTTCACATGAAGCCCCCTGAACCTCTTGCGGGTGTCAACTGGATTGTAATCTCTAGGAAGCAGGTACTCTTGCAGGCCAGTGAAGCACTGTGTATACTCTGTGTACTGCTATATAAAACAATGAGAAAGAAAAATGATGAGAACAAGGGTGTCGAGGTCTCAGCCACCCTTTGATCAGCGTCTTGATGTACAAATGATTAATGTGTTTATACGTCTCACCTTCCTGTCCTGAAAGTCCCTGATTTTTTTTTTTGAAACGTAATTCACACGTTGGCCAGATGCCATGTCCTAGGTTGTTCCTGGTGGTCAGATCTCTCATTCTATCATCAGCTGTTTCTTTGGGCTTTCAGCTCAGTCAGAACGAGGGCTACGATCTGGCCCCATTAGCCTTCATCCAGACTTACCTGGGGATTTCCCCTCTCCCCCATTTTGTGTCCCTTTCCAGCTTATTTATAAATTCAGTCATTGCACCGATGGGCCATGGGGGGGGGGGGGGGGTGCACTAGGGCTACTTCCAGAACCTGCAAAGGCCCTACATCTGGCCACCAGGAGTCGCTATTGCATAACAAGATGGAGCACTCCTCAGAGATGGCAAGTGCTGCTCCTGCATAATCTTGTTTCTCTCCTAATCCCACTGTTGCTGTTTCTGAAGGGAAGGGAATTGGGACTTGATATACCGCCTTTCTGAGGTTTTTGCAACTACATTCAAAGCGGTTTACATATATTCAGGTACTTATTTTGTACCAGGGGCAATGAAGGGTTAAGTGACTTGCCCAGAGTCAGAAGGAGCTGCAGTTGGAATCAAACTCGGTTCCCCAGGATCAAAGTCCACTGCATTAACCACTAGGCTACTCCTCCACTAGCAGCATTCCATGTAGAAGCCTGCCCTTGCAGATCAGCAATTCGGCCGTGCAGGCTTCTGTTTCTGTGAGTCTGATGTCCGTCAGACTCACAGAAACAGAAGCCTGTGCAGCCATGTTGCTGATCTGCAAGGGCAGGCTTCTACATGGAATGCTGCTAGTGGAATAGCAACATTCCATGTAGAATCTCCAATAGTAGCAACAGAATTTCAATAGTAACAACATTCCATGTAGAATCTCAAATAGTAGCAACATTCCATCTAGAATCTCCAGTAGTAGCAACATTCCATGTAGAATCTCAAATAGTAGCAACAGAATCTCAATAGCAACATTCCATCTAGAATCTCCAATTGTAGCAACATTCCATGTAGAATCTCAAATAGGGAAAGGGAAATCGGACTTGATTTACCGCCTTTCTGTGGTATTTTGCAACTACATTCAAAGCGGTTTACATATGTTCAGGTACTTATTTTGTACCAGGGGCAAGGAAGGAAAAGAGAGAGCTAACTTTTGTCTGTTCAGAAGTCAAGTTCTCAGTTTCTGTGGCTAGGTGCCTCAGTTGATGATGGCAGATAAAGAGCAGTTGGTTCACCCAGTAACTTTTGCAAGAATATCCCAGCTACTAACTGTTGGCACCTTGGTACTCGCAGGATCTGCTTATCCAAGCCTGCCTTTGTGGTTTCCCTCTTTTTTGGTGCCTGTGTTTACAAGTGTTTTTAGGTAAACTATCCTGGGCATTTCGATAAGATGAATTTAATATTGAGAAATAAATAGTCCAGCCTGTGTAGATCAGCTTGCTCTCCCAGTACCCAGCCCCATCTTCCTCGCCTTCCTACCAACCTCTGAGTTATTCAGACAGGTACTAGAATTAGATATTTCCTAAAAAAAAATTTGGCCACCTTATTTCCCGTGACCTTGCCAGATGGTACCGGGGCCACCACTAGCCTGCTGGCATCAACTTGATTTTGGAGGGTTTTAACGTGTTGCTACCAATCTGGCTACCCCCCATACATAGTGTTACTAGGTCCTGCTTCCTGCACTCACCCTTTGATTTTCACCTTTATTACCCCCCTACCCTTGCCTCTGCTTTAGAAGAAGGGTGGTCTGTTTTGCAACACCACATCCCCCCACACACACACCCCAAACTGGGTTTGAACCTAATTCAGTCCCTCAAATGACGCACTGATTACGATTTATAACAAATTACTACTTTACCTATGAAAAGTTATTCTGTTATTATATGTCCTCTGTGCACATCTGCTACTATTGGTAAAAAAAAAAATGCTGGGGAGGGTGGGAAAATAACAGGGGGGAGGGGGAGTTCTTAGTGGGAATTGTCCCCCTTAAGTGGGAATTGGCCCTGTGGGGAGGGGAATGTCCTAGGGGGTAGTTGGTGGGTGGGAGCTGTCCAATGGGAACTGTCTGGGTGAGAACTTGCTTTATACCAGCAGCTGGTATCATCTAGTCTGGGAACCTGTTATCCCCAGAGCTGTTCCACTAGCTTCTGGCTTGATCTTGGCGCTCTTTGGTAGATGCTCGAGTACAGGAAGTAGCCTAAAAAATACGGGAATTGTAATCTATTTCATTACCCAGTTGTTTTCTTGAAACTGCAGCCCCCCTCCAGTATGGATTTGACACTGAGTGACCTGAGTATCTCCCTTCCTTCCGTGGTTCCTGGGATACATACATTGTGCATGTGTGTGAACATGTGAATTCCCTGGAAAGGCGGGAACTTGGCCTCTCACTAAAGAATATAATTTTATAATTTTATCCAGGGGCATAGCTAGGTGGGGGCATGGGCCCCACAGATTTAGCCCTGGCCCCCTCTACTTTTGACCCACCCCACAGCCGACCCTCCCCTGCCGCCGCCAAGTACCTTTGCTGACGCGGGTCCCCAACCCCCGCCAGCTGAAGTCTTCTTCAGCACCGGTCTTCGGCGCGTTCGCTGATCTGCTTCTGTGAGTCATGACTCATTACGTCCTGCACATATGCACGCAGGATGTCAGGAGTCAGGACTCACAGAAACAGATCAGCGAACGCGCCGGAGACCGGCGCTGAAGAAGACTTCGGCTGGGGGTAGGGACTCCCGCCAACAAAGGTACCTGGTGGTGGTGGCGGCAACTGGGGAGGGTCGGCGGCGGGAAGGGGGGTCCAAAAGTGTTTAGAGAGGGTCGGAGGCGGGGGGGGGGGGTCAAAAGTGGCGGGGGATTGTCGACGGTGGCTGAAAGTGGCGGGGGAGGGATTGGCGGTAGGCTAAATTGTGCCCCCCACCTCGGGCTCTGGGCCCCCCCTCTCGCCGAGGTCTGGCTACACCCTGATTTTGTCACAGCACTGTCTCTTCTTCCTGCGGTTCTCCCCTCCCGCTCCCCCTTTTCTGGAAAAGACCAGCACTTGTACAAAAGCCTTTGCCACCTTGATTCTCTGTACCCGCATCTTGCATTTCCTTTCCAGATTTTGAGTTTTCTCCATATATCCATAATGGATGAGGAGACAGGTGTAAGTCATTACAGCATATGGCCCTGTCTTCATGCGAAAAACGCTGATGGAACACTTACGAGTAAAATCGTTCAGGCGTTCTTCCGTACACTTGCCATTATTCATGCAATTACAGCCTTTGGGCCAATGCAGAAGGCTACCGTGAGCAGAAGCGAGCAGTTATCACAAGACGTACCCGCACGTTATTAGGTGGACAGCGCAGGAGTTGATTTGCGCAGTCTGCGGGGCTGCCCTGCCTATTGAAATGATTGGTCATGAAGCCTCTAGGTGCTCATGCGCAGTGCACAGAAATTAAAAAGGGAAAACCAGGCCTGAGGTAACATAGGAGGATTTTACCATTGAGAGGATGAACTTCCAGTTTTTTTTTTCTGAGACGTAGCAAATACTTGCAACTTAAGATGATAAAACAGTAGATGACGGCTCTGTGCATGTGTCTGAAGAAAACAAAAGTGCCAGCCCACATCCACGCATAAACCGGAATCTTCTGCACATAATTATTAGCCTTGCAAACATTTTATACTCGACAAATTTTTATGAGGGTAGCATTTTTATGGTTCAATATTTTTATTGATAATACGTATTTCCGTACTACATTCACATGTTACAGAGAATCCACATTATTTAATGTTTCAAACTAACATCTTTGACTCTTCTCTCTCCTTCTCTGCTCATATCCAGCAGATCACCAAGACCTGTCGTTTCTTTCTTTACAACATCCGTAAAATCCGCCCCTTTCTTTCCGAGCACTCTACCAAAACCCTCATCCACACCCTTGTCACCTCTCGTTTAGACTACTGCAATCTGCTTCTTGCTGGCCTCCCACTTAGTCACCTCTCCCCTCTCCAATCAGTTCAAAACTCTGCTGCCCGTCTTGTCTTCCGCCAGGGTCGCTTTACTCATACTACCCCTCTCCTCAAGTCGCTTCACTGGCTCCCTATCCGTTTTCGCATCCTGTTCAAACTTCTTCTACTAACCTATAAATGTACTCGCTCTGCTGCTCCCCAGTATCTCTCCACACTCGTCCTTCCCTACACCCCTTCCCGTGCACTCCGCTCCATGGATAAATCCTTCTTATCTGTTCCCTTCTCCACTACTGCCAACTCCAGAATTCGCGCCGTCTGTCTCGCTGCACCCTACGCCTGGAATAAACTTCCTGAGCCCCTAAGTCTTGCCCCATCCTTGGCCACCTTTAAATCTAGACTGAAAGCCCACCTCTATAACATTGCTTTTGACTCGTAACCACTTGTAACCACTCGCCTCCACCTACCCTCCTCTCCTCCTTCCTGTACACATTAATTGATTTGATTACTTTATTTTTTGTCTATTAGATTGTAAGCTCTTTGAGCAGGGACTGTCTTTCTTCTATGTTTGTGCAGCGCTGCGTACGCCTTGTAGCGCTATAGAAGTGCTAAATAGTAGTAGTAGTAAGTGCCAACTATAACAGTGTCGTCACATTTTGAACAGATTTTTCTCCCTGTCCCCTTCCCCCCCCTCCAGTTCTGATCGTCCCCTCCCTCCTTGAGCATATATCCGATACCAGTCAACTAACATCCAGTAGACATGTATCATGTGATAGACCTTGACCCAGATCTCCCCCCCCCCCCCCGATCCTACAATCCACCCGCCCATCTGACCCCCCACCTCCTCATATCAGTTCCCCTCTCTCTCCTCCCATCCTGTGCCCACTCTGCTGTACTTTATTGGTTGTACATTTGTATGGTGTATGAAGCTGCGGGCTCTACCGCTAAGCGATTGAATATAGGCTCCCAAACTGCCCAGTACCCCTTTTTCCGTTTTGAAGTTCCTCTAGCATCTTTGGCCTCCCACGCGGCGAATACATGTAAACTGTTGTGCCAGAGGCTAGCATTTTTAGTACGCAGAGCAACGTTTCAGTTCCAGCGCGGACGTGGGCAGGTACTTTCGTTTTCTTTGGATGCACGCAACGAAGCAGACCTTACGGTTAAAGTTTTGTGCCCATGTATCCGTCAAGCTTTTCCTGATCAGTGCTAAAGTTCTGCGCGTGTTGAATTTGCGTCTCGTTAGCTGACTGCATCACCACGTTGGTCTCGCGGTAGAAGCCAAGCGCAGGGCCATCAGCGGGTGGCTGTACCACGTGGCTTTCTGCATTTGACGTCTCGGTCTTTATCAGCGCTCGCTAACGTCGCGGTTACACGCGGCTGCTTCAGCACAAGGCCTGCTGGATTGGGTCCGTGTCTTGGTGTGCTCATTGCTGGACAGAGACGAGGATCTGCCCCCCTCTAAACCTCAGGAGTTATGGGTGGAGATCGGTCCCTGGATTTGCCAATTTGTTGTAATTAAACAGTTAAGAAAATCTGTGTCCAGCAGAGCTGGTGAGCGGCCAGGCTGCGGTGGAGGGTGTGCAGGCATCTGTTGTGCCCGAGGGGGCATGATTAGTTAGTCTAAAGCATTGAAACGAAATAAATGGGCTGGGCTGGTGCAGGTATTAGTCGGTTCACGCTCTCGCTGTGCAGATGGTGTATGTATAATCCAGGGATTACTTGAACAGTGCTGTCCCCCTGTGCGAGTTTGGCTGCAGACTGACGGAAGCAGCAGGTTAGGTTCGTCTCATCTGGTTGTTGACCATCATGATTGAGGAAATGAATGATCTGTTTTGCTTTTGTGGATTTCTTTACGAAATCCGTTGATAGGACAGTTTGAGAGAGAGAGATCAGATCCACCATCAGGGCTGGCTTCCTGAAGTTGGACACTTCATTTTCTCCAGTTAATTAATATTGTGCTTTCTCTTAGTTTTTCCCAGAGACAACCAAGCTGAAATTTGAATTTAAAATCTTAATTCCCTTTTTTTTTTTTTAGGAGGGCCATCGGGGGAGGGAAGGGGCAACAATAGGAGAGAAAAATATGCCAGAGGGGGGAAGAGTCTGGGAGAGGAGGAAAGAGAGAAAGATAGGTAGCGGAACCAGGAGCAAGCAGCTTGACGTGATCTAACGCATTAAAATTATTAATGCAAGTTAAGAATTTTAATGCATTAATTGTGTTAAAATGCATTAAATGTACAGCCTTACTTTATATATATCTTTGTCCAGTAGTTTAGATTTAGATAAAAAAAACATTTTGAAGCCTAGTGTCAGTAGGAGTTGGAGTCAAATGGTTGGCGTTGAAGGTTTGGTGTATTGTAAGCTCTGTCGAGCAGGGACTGTCTCTTCATGTTCAAGTATACAGCGCTGCGTACGTCTAGTAGCACTATAGAAATGATAAGTAGTAGTAGTAGTAGTCTTTGGGATTCTGGAATCTTGCTGCTCTTTGGGATTCCGGAATCTTGCTACTCTTTGGGATTCCGGAATCTTGCTACTCTTTGTCCTTATCCCTTATGTGTGCTGTTTGTCTGTCCTGATTAAATTGTAAGCTCTGTTGAGCAGGGACTGTCTCTTCATGTTCAAGTGTACAGCGCTGCGTACGTCTAGTAGCGTTATAGAAATGATAAGTAGTAGTACCATTTCCAGAGCCATGGTTTCAAACTGAGCTGGATGCCCAAAGTTTCCAGAGGAAACTGCTGGTCCCCCAAAATTTAAAAAAGGGACAAACTAAAGCGTACTTTAAAATGAGAGAATGTGGGGGGTGGGGAAGGCGGATAAAAGGAAGACAAGAGAGAAGACTGGAAATCAGGTTGGGTCTGCTACAGGAGCAGTAGGTGGGAGTAGCTGATCAGTGCAGGAGTCTCCAGTGAGCAGCAGGTGATCAGACATCTGCCCAGATGAGCCTTCATCACCAGGCTGGGCATCACCTTACTAAACAGTGCCTTTCTTCTTTTCTTGATTTATCTATAATCTTTCTCATCTGTTCTGGGGCCTGTACATCCACTTTACCTGTTTAAACTGGTTTAATTGTAATCCTGCTGGTTCACATCACCCTAAGCAGCAGCTAACGTTTGGCCAACAGATGTGCTCTGGCTGCAGCCCAGGCACCACTCTGTACCAATTTAATCTGTGGAGAGATTAAACCAGTGAAGAACGAGCTGGATGTGAATTGTGCGTTTTGTAGCCGTAGAAGGAATGAGTGGATTAAACCAGTTCTCAAACTGTGAATGTTTTTTTTTTTCTTTTTTAAAATGTTATTCTGAAGGCACAAATATATTTTTATAGGTCAGCATTATCCAAGAATGCCTGCTGAAGAAGTTTAAAAGCAAGATTTTAGGAGATCTCAATCCATCCTTTCCTTGGGATCTGCTCAGTGGATACCAGTTCTACATTTTCCCTGCAGATATGGGGAAATGTTCAAGGAGGGTTGGGGCTTTTCACTTTGATATTCTTGACTTCCCTTCATGGACCTGGTTATTTGCAGATGTTTGCCACACCCTTGTCAACTCTCATTTAGACTACTGCAATCTGCTTCTTGCTGGCCTCCCACTTAGTCACCTCTCCCCTCTCCAGTCGGTTCAAAACTCTGCTGCCCGTCTCGTCTTCCGCCAGGGTCGCTTTACTCATACTACCCCTCTCCTCAAGACCCTTCACTGGCTTCCTATCCGTTTTCGCATCCTGTTCAAACTTCTTCTACTAACCTATAAATGTATTCACTCTGCTGCTCCCCAGTATCTCTCCACACTCGTCCTTCCCTACACCCCTTCCTGTGCACTCCGCTCCATGGATAAGTCCTTCTTATCTGTTCCCTTCTCCACTACTGCCAACTCCAGACTTCGCGCCTTCTGTCTCGCTGCACCCTACGCCTGGAATAAACTTCCTGAGCCCCTACGTCTTGCCCCATCCTTGGCCACCTTTAAATCTAGACTGAAAGCCCACCTCTTTAACATTGCTTTTGACTCGTAACCACTTGTAACCACTCGCCTCCACCTACCCTCCTCTCCTCCTTCCCGTTCACATTAATTGATTTGATTTGCTTACTTTATTTATTTTTTGTCTGTTAGATTGTAAGCTCTTTGAGCAGGGACTGTCTTTCTTCTATGTTTGTGCAGCGCTGCGTACGCCTTGTAGCGCTATAGAAATGCTAAATAGTAGTAGTAGTAGATCCATGCAGTTGAGGAGGAAATATTTTTCCTCCAATTAAAAGGGAGAATTGTGCAAGCAGGTGGAACTTTCTCCTTTAGTATTGATAATGATTTTATAGCAAGGCAGCTTGTTTAAGAGAGCAAATGGGGTACCCATGTGTTCTTATAAAATACTAGGTTAAGTGGCGGAAACAGTGCTTAGCTTTCAGATGCAGGCATGTCTAGCTGCTCTTGTGCAGGTGTAAGATTAGATTAATCACCTGTGTGTGTATAGATTAGCATAGTTTATAATGTATTTGCAAAACTCCCCCGTGCTCCGCCCCTATACGCGCCTACTGGCAAAGTATGCACCATGGGCCTAGAGGTTACCGTATGGCTCCAGGAAAAAGGAGGACACATTGATCCAGTCCGGGTTTTGCATCCATTGAAAGCATTGGAAGTAAAACCCAGACTGGCTCAATCTGTCCTCCTTTTTCTGGAGCCATATGGTAAGGGCAATGGGCATTGATATACCACCTTTCTGAGGTTTTTGCAACTACATTCAAAGCGGTTTACATATATTCAGGTACTTATTTTGTACCTGGGGCAATGGAGGGTTAAGTGACTTGCCCAGAGTCACAAGGAGCTGCAGTGGGAATTGAACTCAATTCCCCAGGATCAAAGTCTACTGCACTAACCACTAGGCTACTCCTCCACTAGCAACATTCCATGTAGAATCTTCAAATAGTAGCAACATTCCAGAACCTCAAATAGTAGCAACAGCAACATTCCATGTAGAATCTCAAATAGTAGCAACCACTAGGCTACTCTTCCACTCCACTTCACCCTAACTATGGCCCTGATGATCAGAAGCCCCACACTGTTCCAAGCAGCGCTCTAAAATTAGTGCCGGAGCAGCTCGGGGCAGTAACACCCCAATGATCAGAACTAATAGCATGCAAATTTAGGCACTCTTATTAGCTCTGATCATAAGGGAAAAGTGCAAAAGCCCGGACCAGTCAAACAAAGGAGACAGAGGTCCATAGGACCCCTGGACCCCCACCATCGCTCAGCCCTGGTGGCCTAGGGTCCCCCTCCCAAGCCCCCACCCAGACAGCGACACAGGGGCTTGGAGGTCTGTTGGAACTCCAGTCTCCCTGCCCCTCCGACACAAGAGATTTGTATATAATTTTATTTATGACATTTATATCTGACCAGAACTGGGAATCTTTTCAACCACTAACAGCTGAGGATGTAAGTTCAATACTGTTGAAATGCTCCCAAGCCAACTGCTCACTGGATCAATGCCTAAAACACCTACTCGAATCTATCCCTGTGGAAGCAGTTAGCTGGTTACTCGATGATCTCAATGAGCTGTTAAAAACTGGCTTTCTTCCTCCTGATAGAGGCAAAATTGTTCTACTGAAGGGTTCTGGGCTAGATGTAACATTGCTTGCAAAGTACCGTCCAGTGGCAGGCATACCCCTTTTCACTAAAGCATTAGAAACCTACATTAGTAAACAACTCTCTTTTTATCTGGAAAAGTTTTTTTTTCTGTTTTACACAGGTCACAATTTGGCTTCAGATCGTCACATAGTACGGAAATATTCTAACCATGTCGAACAACACCTATGCAAAGGCAACCAAGTAATTTTTCTCCAATTCAGTATCTTGGCGGTGTTCGATGTGGTTGACCAGACATTGCTACTTGAACGCCTGGATCAGACAGGTGTAGGGGACTGTGCTCAAATGGGTTCAGTGAATTCCTTTCAAATTGTAGCTGTTCCGTCAAGCAGAACAACCAACTTTCCAACTACTGGTCTACTAGTTGTGGGGTCCTGCAGGGATCTCCCCTCGCACCTATCCTGTTCAATCTCTTTTTGTCATCCCTTGCCTCAGTGCACCTGAGACTTAATGAAATACCGTTATCCTACGCGGATGACATCCTGTTGCTCTTACCATTGCAAAACAAAAACGTATCAGTGTTGTAGAGCACAATTTTCTCTTTCAGATACATAGTAACATAACATAGTAGATGACGGCAGAAAAAGACCTGCACGGTCCATCCAGTCTGCCCAACAAGACAACTCATGTGTGCTACTTTTTGTGTATACCCTACTTTGATTTGTACCTGTCCTCTTCAGGGCACAGACCGTATTTCAGGGCACAGACCGTATAAGTCTGCCCAGCACTATCCCCGCCTCCCAACCACCAGCCCCGCCTCCCAACCACCGGCTCTGGCACAGACCGTATAAGTCTGCCCAGCACTATCCCCGCCTCCCACCACCGGCTCTGGCACAGACCGTATAAGTCTGCCCAGCACTATCCCCGCCTTCCACCACCGGCTCTGGCACATACCGTATAAGTCTGCCCAGCACTATCCCCGCCTCCCAACCACCAGCCCCTCCTCCCAACCATCAGCTCTGGCACAGACCGTATAAGTCTGCCCAGCACTATCCCCGCCTCCCACCACCGGCTCTGGCACAGACCGTATAAGTCTGCCCAGATGATACTGTTCACAAGCTGGTTCAGGCAGACTCTTTTTTTAAATAATTGGCTTTGAACTTTGGTACATTTTACCATTTGCGCTGACAGCGCCAACTTTGAAGAGATCCTGCAGGGCAGTTATAGATGCTGGTTAGTTGCAAATCTGCCAGTATTATGTCCAGCACAAGCATAATGCTTGTTCAAAATTTCAAGTCCGTATCTTTGTTTGCATGGAAGTTGTTGCGGTCTGAATGTTGGTCCAGATATGTTCCGATGAGTCGCGACCAATTTTGATGCACACTTTGAGTCAACTTGTTTGACTGGATTTTGCATCCATAATGTTAAAATGTGTTTCATCGGAATTAGCATCAAAAACTGTACAGGATTTGAATTTTTTAGCCATTCTTATAAATGTGTTTGGATTTTATTAGACCCCAAAAATGACGTTTTGGTAAATGTCGCGCGCTCATAGACTGACAACCTTTCAGAAAAGGGGGTCTAGATCTGCAACTATTGCAGTTAGAGACCTCAAATTTTGGGAAACTTCGTTTAACACCTGACACGTGCAACAGATAAAATTTGAACAAAATTGGAGACATGATGGTGGGAACTTTTTTTAATTTTAGACCACTTGGCATGGAATGACCCATATACAACAGAAGACGAAAAACAAATCCGTCCTTAAAACAATAAGGAGCTTAAACGCCCATATTTAAACCACCATTCTATTTATGGTGCCCAGACTTGTGAGCTCAAATTTTGCCCCCCCCCCCCCCGGGATACATGCATAAATTAATTGACTAACGAGCTAACCATCAGTAATTGGGTGCTAACAACCAATTATTGATTGTTAATTGGCACACAGTAAAATTTGCGCACACATCTGGCTGCGCATTATTCTATAAGGTATCTCAAAAGAGGACGTGGCCATGGGCGTATCAGGGGCATTCCACAAAGTTAAATGCGTAGTTATAGAATACTGGGTCAGTTCCCAACTTGGGCGACAGCATTTACACCAGGTTTCAGCAGACGTAAGTCTGACGCCTAATGTTTGGGCAGTGCTTAGCGTAATTCTGTAAAAGAGCACGCGCCTCTTTTTCATTGCCCATTTTTAAGCGCCGTTTATAGAAGTTCCTCGCTGTGTCTGTAGGCCGCGAGCTTGCTCGATATCTGGTCACCGGGGCCCCCCTGCTGCGTGCACTGGATTGTAGGGCACGTTTTCAAAACGGTGGATTTTATTCCTCCTGCCGCCCCTGGTGACATGGAGTTACCTGATAATCCTAGAGACAAGGTGGCTGGAGCAGAGACTGTTACTGTTTGGGAATGAGGTGGAACTAAAACATCGGTCGGCTGGAGAATATTGGAAATCAAGGCTCCTTGCAGTGAAGGGGAAACGGATGCAGACCTGATTGGAAAGCTCAGGAGACTGTATACAGCTTGAGAGAGCCCTCGGAGGTCTGAGTCCTGACTGAGCCCTGTGCCGTGTGCGCTATACGCTTTTTATACGGCCCTCAGCGTTCACACCGGAAAAGAGACACTGATCCGTGCACGGTGCTTTGACTGTGAGCTTTCAAATGACCCAATTAATCATAGTTAATTTAATCTACTGTGAATAGGAGTTGTACTGACAGAGATCAGCCGCCATTTATCCCACCTACTAAGAGGTGACTTTATTGGAAGCTAGATGAATCCATCATTGCGTTAAGCAGGTGTGTTAATGAGGGCTTTTTACTCGGTGGTGGAAGCATTGCTAAATGAGAGATTTCTCCCAGGATTTACCGAACAGCCATGACTGTAGCATAGTACTGTGTGCTGCGGTCTAGTACCTCTTTGGTTTATAAAAACAAGAGAAAATGACGAATGGATCGGCCACGTAGTCTTTATCTGTCTGCCCAGCCATGCCATCTACTACTGTCCCTTCCTCTTCCTTAGGGATCCTATGTATTTTGTCATTGCTAGAATTCCACTAACTCACCACCCTTTCCATGAAGAAATACTTCAGGTTACTTATGTCCACCTTTTACCTTCATTCTGTGTCCCCCTCTTTCCAGAACTTCCTTCCAGTTGAAAGGAACTCACCTCCAGTGCAATTATGCCACGGAGTTATTTAAATGTCTCTATCATATCTCCTCTCGCCTGCCTTTCTTCCAAAGTATACATATTGAGATCTTTGAGTCTGTCTCCATACGCTTTGTGATGAAGAAACTGTATTCCATAAGATATTATTAGATCTCTGGTTGGTAAAATGACTATGGAGTTGTCACAGAGAGAGTTCCTTCCATAGGTATCCTATCCTATATAATAAAACGCACCGCCAACGTTCTGAAGCCGAGAAAGTGAAGCCTTCAAGCCTTGAAGCATTCCTGCAACGTTCCGGAACTATGTGTCATCAATTGAGGAGATGGAGCCTTACAGAGCGCACGAATGCTTCAAGGCTTGAAGGCTTCACTTTCTCGGCTTCAGAACGTTGGAGGTGCGTTTTATTATATAGGATGTGCTCGGTGCTTTTCTGTAGCACAAGGGGGGAATTTAATATATGCTGATTAAAGAGGAGGAGTGGCTGGAGGGGGGGCAGGGGAGATAGGACAATCGCTGGGTGGCTGGAGGGGGGGCAGGGGAGAGAGGAGAAGTGCTGGGTGGCTGGAGGGGGGGCAGGGGACACAGGAGAATCGCTGGGTGGCTGGAGGGGGCAGAGGAGAGAGGAGAATCGCTGGGTGGCTGGAGGGGGGCAAGGGAAAAAGGAGAATCGCTGGGTGGCTGAAGGGGGGGCAGGGGACACAGGAGAATCGCTGGGTGGCTGGAGGGGGGGGGGGCAGGGGACACAGGATAATCGCTGGGTGGCTGGAGGGGGGGGTAGAGGAGACACACTCGCACCCAGCAGTCTCACTCTCTCTCTGTCACACACACACACTCGCACATTCACTCTCACACACACACAGTCAATCTCACACACACTCTCTCAAACATACACATTCCGAGGAAAACCTTGCTAGCGCCCGTTTCATTTGTGTCAGAAACGGGCCTGTTTTACTAGTGAGATAATAGAACTGCATATACCACTAGCCTGCTGGCATCAACTTGATTTTTGAAGAGTTTTAATGTGTTGTTACCAATCTGGCTACCCCCCATAGTGTTACTAAGTCCTGCTTCCTGCATTCACCCTTTGGTTTTCACCTTTATTACCCCCCTACCCTTGCCTCTGCTTTAGAAAAAGGGTGGTCTGTTTTGCAACACCACATCCCCCCACACCCTCCCCCAACTAGGTTTTAACCTAATTGAGCCCCTCAAAATGACACACTGATTATGATTTATAACAAACTAGGATAAAAGGCCCATTTCAGAAAGGAATGAAACGGGCGCTAGCAAGGTTTTCCTCAGAGTGTGTGTGTTTTACAGAGTGTGTGTGTGTGAGAGAGAGAGAGTTGAATGTATGAGTGTGTGTGACAGAGTGTGTGTGTGTCTCTCTCCCCCCCACATGAAAAGTTATTCTGTTATTATATGTCCTCTGTGTACATCCGTCTGCTGCTCTAACTTCCTTTTTCCAGACCTGATACAAGAAAGAATCTACGGTTGGTTAAAAAAAATGCTGGGAAGGCTGAGAAAATAACGGGGGAGTTCTTGGTGGGAATTGTCCCCCTGGGCAGACTGGATGGAACCATACAGGTCTTTTACCTGTCGTCATTTACTATGTTACTATGTATGTTATATCATGACATACGCACTCCCCCATGCTTGTAAAGACATTATATGGAATGAGAGCTCAGTATAACACTCTGGGAGCAGCAGAGGTGTCCACAGGCCACCCGAGTTAGTCTGGCCCTTGTTCCCTAGTTTAGGTAGGCTGGTGGCAATTCAGATTACTTGCGGCATACCGATTTTACTCTGTGTTCAGTTGTAAAATTTCTTATTTTGGCAGGCGTATATTTTATGTTGATCTACACACAGCCTAGTCTTTCTGAATGAATACGTGGTGGGGACTGTGCCAGCAGCCCGTTGACTGCATTGGCAGATTTAGCGAAAGTATTGTATGCACGGCAGTTACAAGGCAGATTCAAGTGGAGGGTAAGCCAAGGTGGATGTTGGACTTCCAACAGATAGACTGGGGCATGGGAATATTACATAAATGGAGTAAGGCGACAGGCGAGGATCCCACTGAGTTGTGATGGAATTGGTTGTTCTAATATTGTTAAACGGGGTGGTGCGGGGTGTCTGTGAAATCTACACAGGCAAGAGCAAAATAATCCCTCCCCCTACCACAGTTTGTGTGACCACCGGAACAAGCTGCCTCATAAACTGATACTAACGTGTGTCCACGTGTTCTGGTCATGACACCATTCAAGGCGCTCCGTAGAGTAATGAGTTTAATTGCTTACTCCAATATCAAGTCCGAGACCCTTCATGGTAAATGAGATTTATTGTAGGCCAAAAGAAGAGACAAGGGCAGTAGTGGCAAATACTTACCAAAGAAAAGAGATTAACTGGGGGTAAAGAAGAGCTTTTGAGGCGTTGGACACAGGGTAACATCAAGGAGCTTCCATAGAATAAGGACCCCCCAAAGTAAACAGTTCGTAAAAGAGAAAAATGCCAATATTAGAAAAAAGGGGGCATTTTACTGGTGAAGAAGGCCCAAGTTCTAAACAGGTATCAAGCTGGGGCTGGAGGATTTCTACAGCTGAGAGATCCAGCATGAATATATTTGATAGAAATCTGCATACATCAGAACGCCAGTATATGCCAATTTATGCTGTATATGTTAATTGTGGATACCCTTGGGGGGGTGAGTGATTTTAAAGCTAGACAGCCATTTAAATGAAGTTTCCCCACTCTGCTACTTTTAACATATCTCGAGACCTGATAACAGATCTGGTCACTGAAACATGCTGGGAATTGATTTAGTAAATTACTTTAATAGAAGACACTGAGAGGCTTGAAGGGGACTTGCTGATTCCTGAGGCGTCATTGAAGAGATGGGAGCCTAGCCCGTATGCTTTCACCTGCAGGGAGTTGAGGGCGGGCCAGGGAGGAAAGGAGGGAAGTCCGAAGGGAGGCAATCAGCTGTTGCCTGCTGCAGCGCCTTCACACGGAGGTGAGAGGCGCTGTGAGAGCTCGGCCCGGTGGCAGACAGAGGGGGGGGGCGGGTGGAGGGGGAGCGGTGGCGGTGACGACCTCAGGGGGGGTGGCGGGGGCGGTGCCTCGGGGGTGTGGAGGATGGCAAGGAGGCCGCGGCTGCGGGAAGCTGTCATTTCAATGCAGGGGGAGCGACGGCGATCTTGGGGGGGGGGGGGCGAAGGACGTCCATAAAGGCCGTCCATAGGCACAGCTCGTCTTTTTTTATATATATGGTGAAGGACGTCCATAAAGGACCTCCTTGGCATGCGCAGAGCAGCCAGCATATCGACCGGCCGACTGGCCGACTGTTTAACGATGGAATAGAGAATGCAAGTGAGCTACAACGAGCAGCTCATTTGCATTTCCTATTCCTTGATGCATGTCCGTTCCTTACCGATTCGCTAAGGGAATCGGTAAGGGAAGGGCTCTAACGATTTTTTAGTGCATCTTGCCCTCTGTATTTTCTGGTGAGGTGATTGGTTGATAAGTTTGTGAATGTGGATTCTAGAATATCTCATTTGGATAAACGTTTACAAGGGGTGGAAACTCAAGTAATCAGCCTGCAGGCAATGTCTATTTCTTCAATTAAGGATTCCCATAGTCTTCATTTGAAGCTAGAAATTATGGAAATTACTGACAGAGCTGGGAACTTGTTTCCTTAATTTTCCATCTATATATTTATATTATCTCCAGAGATCTTACTAAGGAACTATCTTAAAGAAGTATTGGGTTTAGCAAATTCTGCTACTATATCCCTCTCGAATTTATTTGTCTACTAAGAAAGTTGTTTCTGCCCAGGAAGTAGCTCAGTTGGTATCACCAGAGGTTGATTTGATGGCTTTTCTTGAAGGCTGGCAGGATGTGATACTGACATGATCTACTTTACCGGTAACCTTTGTAAATGAGAGTGATAAATCTCAGATCATGAAACGTTACCTTAAGAAGAAAGACAAAAATGTCTGGTGCTAAAATCTGATATGTCCAGAGCTTCGTAACTCAGACGAAAAGCCTTTTTTGGCTTTGAAACATTGAGTTGCGGCTCTGGGAGACCATTTTTTTTTCTTAAATTCCCACGCAAGTGTTTGCTTTCTTTTCAGAATAAAGGTTACGTTTTTTGGGACCCACTTCAGTTAGAACAATTTCTTAAGGGTAACGGGAAATAAGAATTTAAAGTGAGACACTGTCTTTATTATTAGGGTTATCCTGATTGTTTTCTTGTTAATTGTGGTGTATAATAAGTATCATCAGCTCTCATGATGTGGGCTAGTTGGTTTTCTTTTTGATTTATCTTGCGTTATTTAAAATTTGTAATTCCTTTTGTTTGTCCTTTGTTGGATTGTAATATTTTAAAACCTAATTTAAAAAAAAGTCTCAAAGATGATGTGATGCCATACGCACCACTAACACTACTCATACCCTAATCCTCTCCCCCATGTCTCTTCCTATTGTCCTACTCTATACAACTGTGATACTTTGTACCATACCTTGTAAGCCGCACTGAACCTGCTATCGAGTGGGAAAGAGCGGGGTATAAATGCTATAAATAAATAAATAAATAAAGGCGCTGATACTATTACTACTACTTAACATTTCTAGAGCGCTACTAGGGTTACGCAGCGCTGCACAGTTTCACAAAGAAGGACAGTCCCTGCTCAAAGGAGCTTACAATCTAAAGGACCAAATGTCAAGTTGGGGCAGTCTAGATATCCTGAATGGAGGCATAACGGTTATGTGCCGAAGGCGACACTGAAGAGGTGGGCTTTGAGTAAGGATTTAAAGATGGGCAGGGAGGGGGCTTGGCGTATGGGTTCAGGGAGTTTATTCCAAGCATAGGGTGAGGTGAGGCAGAAAGGGCGGAGCCTGGAGTTGGCGGTGGTGGAGAAGGGCACTGAGAGGAGGGATTTGACCTGAGAGCGAAGGTTTCGAGTAGGAACGTAAGGGGAGATGAGGGTAGTGAGGGGCTGCAGATCGAGTGCATTTGTAGGTAAGTAGGATCCATATCGTTCTTCAAGTGGCTTACTCGCTTCGGTTTATAATACCCGAACGTACACTGTTTCAATAACTTTCAGGCTTGCTGGTATTGTAGAAGAAATTAAAATAATAAATAAAAAGTTTAATTCTTGTGCTCAGGCCCTGCAACTCCTTCCTGCACTTCCGTTTATTCAGACCTGCGATTGCCTGTGGTGAATTTACCTTAGTGCTATGCACATCTGGCTCACTTGGCATCACTTACCACAATTTTATTTCCCAGTCAATCCATAATCCAGTCCATCAATCCTATTTCTCATCAGAAACATTCAGACTATTGGTAACATTCATTAACAGCCATATTTTGCAGGCTGTAAGGAGTACCTGTTGAAAAAACTCCAAACAGCTCAAAATACTGTGCAACCAGGTTCATATACAAAATCAAATTACACTGGCTTCCCATCAAAGCCAGAATCACCTTCAAATTATGTACCTTTATCTTTCAAATACTAAGTGACACAGCTCCAGACTATAGGGTACCATTAATAAACCTACCTCAAAGAAACATAATATGAGGCAAGAAACTATCTCAGACTACATCTACCAAATTGCAAAAATGTGAGCTACAAAACTGTCCACTCTGCAGACTTCAGAGTGGAGGAGTAGCCTAGTGGTTAGTGCAGCGGACTTTGATCCTGGGGAACTGAGTTCGATTCCCACTGCAGCTCCTTGGGACTCTGGGCAAGTCACTTAACCCTCCATTGCCTCAAGTATAAATAAGTACCTGTATATACTATGTAAACCGCTTTGAATGTAGCTGCAAAAACCACAGAAAGGCAGTATATCAAGTGCCATTAACAAGATTCCAGGCACAATCTCAAAGAGTAACAACATTCCATGTAGAACCCCAAAGAATAGCAAGATTCCGGAATCCCAAGGAGTGGAAGAGTAGCCTAGTGGTTGCTACTATTTGAGATTCTACATGGAATGTTGCTAGTGGAGGAGTAGCCTAGTGGTTAGTGCAGCGGACTTTGATCCTGGGGAACTGGGTTCAATTCCCACTGCAGCTCCTTGGGACTCTGGGCAAGTCACTTAACCCTCCATTGCCCCAGGTACAAATAAGTACCTGAATATATGTAAGCCGCTTTGAATGTATTTGCAAAAACCTCAGAAAGGCGGTATATCAAGTCCCAATTCCCTTCCCTTCAGAAACAGCAACAGTGGGATTAGGAGAGAAACCAGATATGCAAGAGCAGCACTTGCCATCTCTGAGGAGTGCTCCACCTTGTTATGCAATAGCGACTCCTGGTGGCCAGATTTAGGGCCTTTGCATGTAGTTGTAAAAAAAAAAAAACCCTCAGAAAGGCGGTATATCAAGTCTCATTTCCCTTTCCCCCTTTCCCTTGCATAGGAACCAAACGGTGGAACTCCTTGCCGCCCAAAATAAGAAATATACAGGAATATACTAGATTCCGCAAAATCCTCAAATCGTTCCTATTCAAACAAACCCTCACAAAGAACAACCACATCTCAAACAACTAATTATTACCTGAATTGGTTTTACTCTATTTACCATTAACCTTCTCTTTGCTTCATGTTCAATTTCTCATTCGTAATAGATTTTCTACATGTTTGTTTATTTGCTGCATTTGTATCCCACATTTTCCCACCTCTTTGCAGGCTCAATGTGGCTTACGTTATGCAGTAATGGCGATCGCCATTACCGGAATGAAAAATACAGAGTATTATGCATTTAAAGTATAGAAAATATAATATAAGTTGAACATGAATAGATATTCAATTCGTTAAAACATTCAATAATGTCAATGAGATTAAAGTAAACAGATAAAAATAGTTCAGTGTTAGCTTGTTCTTGTAAAGTTGTGAAGTCAGTTCATTTAAGAAGGGTCCAAATGATAAGTCTCTTTGAACAGGTTAGTCTTTAATAATTTCCAGAAGGCTGCCAGATCGTGTGTTGTCTTTATGGCACATGGTGGTGCATTCCACAGTTGCGTGCAGATGTAGGAAAAGTTAGATGTATATATTGATTTATATTTAAGTCCTTTACAGTTGGGGTAACGGAGGTTCAAGAATGTGCGTGATGATTTTTTTGTGTTCCTTGCTGGTAGGTCTGTGAGGTCTGACATATATATGGGGGCCTCGCCATGGATAATTTTATGAACCAGGGTACATGTTTTGAAAGCAATTCGATCTTTTAGTGGGAGCCAATGTAATTTTTCTCTGAGGGGTTTGGCTCTTTCGTATTTCGTCTTTCCAAATATGAGTCTGGCTGCAGTGTTTAACATTCATAGCTATCCCGATATGTTTATGATACTGTATTGTAAAATTGGATTCTTACAACAAATTACTTTCTCATTACATTATTCTTTGTTATGTATCCTACACTGTTTATTGTAAGCCACATTGAACTCAAACTTGGGATAATGGGGGGGGGGGGGGGGGGGGGGGAATGGGACTTGATATACCGCCTTTCTTAGGTTTTTGCAACTACATTCAAAGCGGTTTATTTTATTTTTCTTTTTTTGTTACATTTGTACCCCGCACTTTCCCACTCATGGCAGGCTCAATGCGGCAGGCAATGGAGGGTTAAGTAACTTGCCCAGAGTCACAAGGAGCTGCCTGTCCGGGAATCAAACTCGGTTCCTCAGTTCCCCAGGACCAAAGTCAGGTACTTATTTTGTACCAGGAGCAATAGAGGGTTAAGTGACTTGCCCAGAGTCACAAGGAGCTATAGTGGGAAGGGAATCGAACTCAGTTCCCCAGGATCAAAGTCCACTGCCCAGAGTCACAAGGAGCTGAGGTGGGAATCAAACTCAGTTCCCCAAGATCAGAGTCTGCTGCACTAACCACTAGGCTACTCCTCCACTAGCAACATTCCATGTAGAAGCCTGCCCTTGCAGACCACCAATGCGGCCGCGCAGGCTTCTGTTTCTCTAAGTCTGATGTCCTGCACGTACATGCAGGGCGTCAGACTCAAAGAAACAGAAGCCTGCGCATCTGATCTGCAAGGACAGGCTTCTACATGGAATGTTGCTAGTGGAATAGTAACATTCCATATAGAATCTCCAATAGTAGCAACAGAATCTCAATAGTAGCAACATTCCATCTAGAATCTCAAATAGGGAAAGGGAAATGGGACTTGATACACCGCCTTTCTGTGGTATTTTGCAACTACATTCAAAGCGGTTTACATATATTCAGGTACTTATTTGTACCTGGGGCAATGGAGGGTTAAGTGACTTGCCCAGAGTCACAAGGAGCTGCAGTGGGAATCGAACTCAGTTCCCCAGGATCAAAGTCCACTGCACTAACCACTAGGCTACTCTTCCACTCCATATATAAATGTCACAAATAAATAACTAAGTTGAGAATTAGTGCAGTTAAGCACATTTGACTCCTGATGTAGGCATTCATGCCGAAAATGTGTCTTTACTACCTTCAGCTCAGAATAAATAGGAGTTATTGTGACATCCTTTGGACTCCTTGGCTCATTTGTCTTGGCCCTTATTTTATTTTTGCCCTGTTTTAACACAACAGGGAAAGAACGTCTTCAGATATTCTCAGATAGGGTCTCTCTCCTGCCCAGAAGCCATTAGAATTTTTCTGTGGCAGTGTGGGGGAATATGCAGTAGCCGGGCGGTAACTCCGAATTGATGAGCGTTGGGCGCGTGTGGGCACCTACGTGGCTTAGTAAAAGGGCCCCTTGGGTAATTGTAAGCTCTTTGAGCAGGGGCTGTCTTTTTTGTGTATGCTTTGTAGCGCTGTAGAAATGATTAGTAGTAGTAGTAATTAATGTCGCTATCTCTGGGATCAGAAAACTCTGGTTTTAAATTGATTTTTCTTTGCTGAGGAAGTACTTCCTGCCTCAGTGGAGTTTGATTTGGGCTTTTAAAAATATATTTAGGCTGCTCTTCCCACATCCACTGACTTGTGAGGGCTTGGGAGACTGTCCAGCCACCTTCAGGTTGCGTTGGAGCCTTTTAGCTTTTTCTGCTGGCCAGTCCTAGGCTAGTTTGCATTCGTGCTTGGCTGCAGCCTCAGTGGAGTTTGATTTGGGCTTTTAAAAATATATTTAGGCTGCTCTTCCCACACCCACTGAGTTGTGAGGGCTTGGGAGACTGTCCAGCCACCTTCAGGTTGCGTTGAAGCCTTTTAGCTTTTTCTGCTAGCCAGTCCTAGGCTAGTTTCCATTCATGCTTGGCTGCAGCCACAGTTGGGAAGGGTCATAGGCACTGCACAGACTCCTCTCATTTTTCTCTGGAGACACTGAAAAGGGGATTTACGAGGCTGCGGCTCCATTGGGTGTGCGTTGGACCATAACAAAAAGAATTGAGAAGACAGACAGACCCCCCCCCCCCCCAACTCATCCCTGGCACCATTTACTTGGGTACTTGGCTTCTAAGTAATTAGAGTCCAATCAAATACAGATCTTGCATTCTGCACAGCTTTCTCTTGCTGAGAGACAGGAGTGATTTATTACTGTACGTGAAGCATTAGGGAACATTAACAGTGTGTGGCGTCTGTTTTGCCTGAAGACATTTTTCCATAAACTTCTGAAAGGAAAATGTAAAAAAAAAAAAGAAAAAGCACTGCTACAGTGAGTCGTCAGCCCTCTGTACAGGCTCCTGATATCAGACAGTGACTCCAGCTCCGACCCTGGGAGCAACGAGTTCTCCTGAGCTCAGATTCACATAACTTTGTTGGCATGACAGTTGTACATGCGTTGCCAAAGTAATACATTTTACGGGTTAAGCATTTGTACCCTGCGCTTTCCCACTCATGGCAGGCTCAATGTGGCTTACATGGGGCAATGGAGGGTTAAGTGACTTGCCCAGAGTCACAAGGAGCTGCCTGTGCCGGGAATGGAACTCAGTTCCTCAGTTCCCAGGACCAAAGTCCACCACCGGCCCTTGCAGATCACCAATGTGGCCGTGCAGGCTTCTGCTTCTGTGAGTCTGACGTCCTGCACGTACGTGCAGGACGTCAGACTCACAGAAACAGAAGCCTGCGCAGCCTTCTACATGGAATGTTGCTAGTGGAATAGCAACATTCCATGTAGAATCTCCAATAGTAGCAACATTCCATGTAGAATCTCCAATAGTATCTATTTTATTTTTGTTACATTTGTACCCCGCACTTTCCCACTCATGGCAGGCTCAATGCGGCTTACATGGGGCAATGGAGGGTTAAGTGACTTGCCCAGAGTCACAAGGAGCTGCCTGTGCCTGAAGTGGGAATCGGATTCAGTTCCTCAGTTCCCCAGGACCAAAGTCCACCACCCTAACCACTAGGCCACTCCTCCACTGTTGCTACTATTTGAGATTCTACATGGAATGTTGCTATTCCACTAGCAACATTCCATGTAGAAGTCGGCCCTTGCAGATCACCAATGTGGCCGCGCAGGCTTCTACGTGGAATGTTGCTAGTGGAATAGCAACATTCCATGTAGAATCTCCAATAGTAGCAACATTCCATGTAGAATCTCCAATAGTATCCATTTTATTTTTGTTACATTTGTACCCCGCGCTTTCCCACTCATGGCAGGCTCAATGCGGCTTACATATTGTATACAGGTACTTATTTGTACCTGTTTAACCTCTTGAAGCAGAGAATCGCCCTCAAGGAGGCCTCTAGTGACCCCTCTGCCAGTTTCCCCCAGCCCAGAATCCACCCTTTGATCGCAGGCCTCCCCTGGAGATGGAAGGTCTTTCCTTGTACCATTACGGTAGAAGTTTCAGCCCTCGCTGATGAGCTCAGAGGGTGAGATTCCCTTCCAGTCTGGGTACTTCCATCAGCGCAGTGTCATGGAAGGTGTATGTGCCCCCTTCTCCTGCACGTAGGGGGGGATATGTCACAGAGATGTCCTCGTCCAGTTCAGGGTCTCCTGGACTTTATTGCCATGCTGGGGTGTACCGGTGGGGTAAGGGTTCTGGTTTAGTTTTGTGTGCATCTTGCGCTGGATGCCCTGGCAGTGGGGGGGGGGGGGGGGGGGCACATACAGCTGATATTTTGCCACTGGCTGGTTCTGTAGTGAGCACACTCCAGGTGGTAGCCACCTCAATGAGGTCTGGCATCCAAGCGTCAAAACCAGTTATGGGGCTCAGCCCTCCTCGGAACTCTTTCTTTGTGGGTTTAGTGTAAATCCATGGTATGTTGGCTCTTTCCCTGCCACCTGTTCGTGTGTTACTTGATCTATTTTACTGCCCTACCCCCCTCCCTCTCCCCCTTCATACCTGGTCTTCTCGCTCTGAACATTGTTCTAATTGCGTTTTGAAATGTACCCTTTCTGCTGTAAGTTTTTGGTACCGTTTCCCAGTTTTAGGGAAAGCTCACCGTAATTGACCACCTTGCTTGTACCCCCTGTGAGGAAACCAAGGTTGACAGCTTACAACAGAAATAAAATTAGCAGGAGACGGTGGATCAAGTAATTGATTGGAGATGCTTTGACGTGACTTGTTTCATCTCTGTTCATTGAGCATGGATGGGGCTCCCGTACTGGTTCTACTTGCTTTCTACTTCTAGGTTTATCCCAACATCTGGTGCCTTTGTCTCCTGTACTGGAGGTGGGTTGGTGGGGGGGGGGGGGGGGGGAGGGGGGAGGGGGAGGGTGTTATGGTAGGATTCAATTTCAGAGATAGTAAAGTGTTTGTTCAGTTGGAGGGAGAGATAGCATAGTTGAAGAAACTGTGAAGGTCCATGAATGCTGAACTCTAACCATCTGAAGCCAGGGGATTTTCCACCCTCCACCCCAGCAACGCTTCCACGTTAGAAGGGGAATTTGTCTGTGGAATACACACAATTCTGTTTCAAGGGAATAAATATATCAAGAGCGTATCGGCTCATCAGCAGTTTCACATCATCAATCCTTCTGATGGCCCCATTGACCAGGTGATTGCTTGAATTTGAATATTTGGGCATATTTTGCTGGAGCATCAAGCTCCCAGGCAGGAGTCAAAAGTCCAGACTCAAGGTGGCAGCCGATCCAGGACAGCGCAGCGTATCTGTGACAGGTACTGGTTCTGGTTGGGTTCTGTCATGTTTTCCAGTGGGTTGTTGTGCCTTTTAGTTGCAGAGATTTGAAGGAGAGATGTACAATGACTTCGCAACTGAAGGAGCTGGACTGATCCTTTGGGAAGCCTGGATCCTTTCCTGGATTTTGTACATGGTTTTTGGACTGGCTTAAGAAATGAAGGTTAAATTGTATGTGAGTTTTAGAGACTACTACTACTACTATTTAGCATTTCTATAGCGCTACAAGGCGTACGCAGCGCTGCACAAACATAGAAGAAATTTATCCGACATTGCTGCCTGGATGTCCAACCGCCACCTGAAACTGAATATGTCTAAGACTGAACTTATTGTTTTCCCACCCAAACCCACTTCCCCTCTCCCTTCACTCTCTATCTCAGTTGATAACACCCTCATCGTCCCCGTCTCATCTGCCCGCAACCTTGGTGTCATCTTCGACTCCTCCCTCTCCTTTTCTGCGCACATCCAGCAGATAGCCAAGACCTGTCGCTTCTTCCTCTACAACATTAGCAAAATTCGCCCCTTCCTCTCCGAGCACACCACCCGAACTCTCATCCACTCTCTCATTACCTCTCGCCTTGACTACTGCAACCTACTCCTGACCGGCCTCCCACGTAGCCATCTATCTCCCCTTCAATCCATCCAGAACTCTGCCGCACGTCTTATCTTCCGCCTTAACCGATATACTCATGTCACCCCTCTCCTCAAGTCACTTCACTGGCTCCCAATCGGATACCGCATACAGTTCAAGCTTCTCTTACTCACCTACAAATGCACTCGATCTGCGGCCCCTCCGTACCTCTCTACCCTCATCTCCCCTTACGTCCCTACCCGTAACCTCCGCTCTCAAGACAAATCCCTCCTTTCAGTACCCTTCTCCACCACCTCCAACTCCAGGCTCCGCCCCTTCTGTCTCGCCTCACCCCACGCCTGGAACAAACTCCCTGAGCCCATACGCCGTGCCCCCTCCCTACCCATCTTCAAATCAATGCTCAAAGCCCACCTCTTCAATATCGCCTTCGGCACCTAACCACTTCACCTCTTCTCAGGAAAACTTATCTACCCCAACTTGACATTTCGTCCTTTAGATTGTAAGCTCTTCCGAGCAGGGACCGTCCTTAATTGTTAATTTGTACAGCGCTGCGTAACCCTAGTAGCGCTCTAGAAATGTTAAGTAGTAGTAGTAGTAGAAAGACAGTCCCTGCTCAAAGAGCTTACAATCTAATAGACAAAAAATAAAGTAATCAAATCAATTAATGTGTACAGGAAAGAGGAGAGGAGGGTAGGTGGAGGCGAGTGGTTACAAGTGGTTACGAGTCAAAAGCAATGTTAAAGAGGTGGGCCTTTTCTCAAGTCGCCTTTTCTCCAAGCTGAAGAGCCCCAGCCTCTTCAGCCTATCCTGATAGGGAAGCTGTCCCATCCCCTGTATCATCTTGTGTGTGTTTGGGGGGGAGGGGTGTACAGATGGCACCATGCCCCTGGCATAGCTGTCTCCATGAACCCCTGCATACATCAGATGGATGAAATGACGTAGGCCTACCAGTCTTACCTTGAGTGGAGGAGTAGCCTAATGGTCTGTTCAGTGGGCTGAGAACCTGGGGAAATGGATTCAATTCTATTGCAGCGCCTTGTGACTCTGGGCATCATTTAAACTGGGTACAAAATTAGGGATCCTTTTACTAAGGTACGCTGAAAAATGGAGGTAGTGTAGACGCGTGTTTTGGACGCGTGCAGAATCATGTTTCAGTGCACCTGTAAAAAAAAATGCCTTTTTAAAATTTTTTTTGCTGAAAATGGACACACGACAAAATGAAAATTGCCGCGCGTCCATTTTGGGTCTGAGACCTTACCGCCAGCCATTGACCTAGCGGAAAAGTCCTAGCGGAAATATTTTTCGTGTGCGCGTAGTGGACGCACGCCAAAAATGAAATTACCATAAGGGCCATGCGGTAGCCGTGTGGTAACTCCATTTTGGCACGCGTTGGGTGTGGGTAGACGCTTATGCGGCTTAGCGAAAGGGGCTCCTTAGATTGTAAGTGGACTTAGAAAAGTACCTGCATATAATAAAGGCAGTATTATCAAATCCACTAGGCCAGTGATGGCGAACCTTTCAGAGACCGAGTGCCCAAACAGCAACCCAAAATCTAATTATTTATCGCAAAGTGCCAACAGGGCAATTTAACAGGTGGTGCATTCCCCCCTCATCCCCCCTCCCTTGTCCCTCCTCCCTCCCTTCGAGTTCCAGGCCCCCTCACGCCACATTTTAAAAGTCATCTATCTTACCTTGTCGGGGGTTAGGGCGGCAGCAGCAACCATGCAGGCTCGGCTCGGTGCCTAGTTCTGTTTTCTCATCTCTCAGCTCTGGCCCCGCCCTTGCGGAAACAGGAAATGAGGGCAGGACCAGAGCTGAGAGAGAGAAAGAAGGGAAAACGGAACTAAGCGCCGAGCCTGCATGCTGCCGCCCTAACCCCGACGAGGTAAAATAGATGACTTTTAAAATTCGGAGGGAGGGGGCCTGGAACTCGAAGGGCGGAGGGAACAAACTTCCGGTGGGTGAGGCGACGGCGCGCGTGCCAACAGAGAAGGCTCTCCATGCCCTCTCTGACACGCGTGCCATAGGTTCGCCATCACTGCACTAGGCTTTACTCCAGCAGTTTGCTAGATCCTCTGGTCTCACCTTGGAGCAATAATTCTCTCCAGCTATGATGAAGGGGGAACAGAGACCTTGAAACCTCCTCACCGATGTGTTGAGCTCACTTGCAGGGTGGCGGTGACTTATTTGCGCTGTGTAGAAAGTGTGGGATAGGCAGTGGTCTAGTGGTTAGAGCAGGTCTTCTCAACCCAGCCAGTCAGGTTTTCAGGATAGCCACAATGAATATGCATAGGACAAATTTGCATGCACTACCTCCATTGGATGGAAATTTATCTCATGCATATTTGTCGTAGGTAGCCTGAAAACCCTGATTGGCTGTATGTGTCCTGGGTTGAGAACACCTGGGTTCAGTGGTGATCCTAGGTCGGCTGCCACCCGGGACGGATCGTAGCTGCGCACCCCCCCCCCCCCTCCCGGGTGCAGTGGCGTCCCCCCCCCCCCAGGGTGCATCAAGCCCCCCCCCCAGGTGCATTCTTGGCTGCTGGAGGGTGCAGAGAGCAGCCGCTCGCCTGTCGGCTCCACTGGCTCCCTGCTCCCTCTGTCCCGGAACAAGAGGGAATACCGAGTAACCTCATTAACATCCATTTCAATGCTTTTAAATACAATTTGCGGCCATCTTTGTACGCTAGTCTGGCGCTCATCACTTTTAACACTGGCGTCAATGTTTTGAGCATCGGCCCACTTAGAGCAGAGGGAAGGAACTGCTGTCACCCTTCCTGCCCCTCTCTTGTTGTAAAGTAGAGGAGGCGAGTGCCCCTGCCCCCCCCCTGCTGTATAAGAGGGGAAGAAGTGAGTGTCCCCACCCCCCCATCCTGCTCAAGTAGAAGGGAAGAGATGAGCGCCCCAAGCACCCCCCCCCCCTCCCACTCAATCAGAGAGGGATTTCACAGTGGATGTAGTAAGGTGAATCAATGAGATTGTCGAAATGCATCTCAATTATTGTCTCCTTTGCCCAGTGGTCGTGTAAGGGTCCTCAGCAGTCGTCCCTTTCAAATAAATACGGTGGGAAAATGTGGGATACAAATGTAACAAATAAATACATAAAGAAGAATCAAGTTGGCCACCATTTGAAGCGGTTTTAGTGATGCTGAGGTACCTCTTTCCTTACACCTTATCACTTGACCCATTTTCACTATTTTCACGGCTACCACACTCCTCCACTATTTTTTGTTAATCCAGTTGTTCCCATATTCTCCTCCATTTCCCTTCCCCGCAGGTTCGCATAGTGTGTCTATCTCCCTCCTCCTACACTCACTCACTCACACTCTCTCTCTCTCACAGGAAACACAGCTAGAAGCAGACCGCTCATGCACACGCGCACAGGGAGCAGCACACAAACAGGCATGTGTGTGCACACACACACTTGCATGGAATACAGAAACAAACAAGCACTCGTGCACACATACACACAGGCAGTACAGACAGAAAGAAAGAGATGAGTGTGAGTGTGCACAGCGAACACACAGAAACAGGCATGTGTGGCATGTGCGTGCACACACACACAGTAAATACAGAAACAAGCACTTGTGTGCATGCACACACAGGCAGTACAGATCAAAAGAGATGTGTGAGTGTGCACAGGGAATACAGAAAAACAGGCATGTGTGCATACACACACACTGGCAGAGAATACAGACACAAACAAGCACTCACGCATACACACACAGGCACTACAGATGAGTGTGAGTGTGCACAGGGAACACACAGAAATGGGCATGTGTGCGCACACAGCGAATACAGAAACAGACAAGTTCTCATGCACACACTCAATCAATACGGATAGAATGAGGTGAGTGCAAGCGTGTGCACTCACGTAACATGCAGGGAACCCACACAGAAACATGCGCACACATCCAGACAGAGGTCAGCTTGGTGCTTTCCTCAGAAGCTGCCAGGGAACAGAGGAAGTCTTTGTTAATCCCTGGGGCTATCAGTTCAGCCTCCTCACAAAAGCCATAAGCCACTTAGAGCTGTTCTCACCTCTGACCCCGGCTTTTGGCTGCCTGGCCCCCCATTGTGTGTGTGAGAGGGAGCAGTCAGCGCTCCAGTGAACTGCTGCAGCTTACAGCTGCCTTTTTTAATTGGGTGTCTCTGCGAAAGGAAGATAGGCTGTATAGAGAGGGGGGGGGGGGGAGGAAGGGGAGTGTGGCCATCACTTCTCATCAAACTTCACTTGCCAGCCAGGGAAATAGGAGTGGGCTGTGATTCAGGCAGAGGGAAGCTGTGATGGATTATAGCAGAGTGGGTCTGTGTAATGAGCATGGTGAGGGGGGGGGGGGACTGTGTGGTTTGCAGCCCTTGCTAGAGACACCACTCCCCTCCCCCTTCGGGACTGACCTTGGTCAGAGCAGCCTCTACAGCTGATATAATCAGCCTCTCAGTGTAGCAGGTGCTTCTTTTCATTTGTCCCAGGTTCACCTTGTCAGGGTAGAGAATCTCGTCCCCGGAAGAACTGAAACATCTCTGTGATATACCAGCGTCCTCAAAATAGCATTGGCAGCCATTCAGAATACTCGGTATCCGTAGGTGCCTTTTGTGACTCCTTCAAAACTCAGTCTGAGCCCCCCCCCCCCCCCCCCCCCGCACAAGTTTACGAGCTCTTCCACATTTCTAATCTCAAAAATGGGAGTCCAGGGCTCAAAAGCTGTGAAAACAATCCACGACCACCTAAACTTCAGAAAATCACTAAAAACCAACCTCTTCAAAACGGCCTACGCTACAGATGCAACGTAAATCCCCACATCCGGCCACACAACTAAACCAAAGACCGTACCGGACAATATACAACCTCCGTCCTTTTGACCCTAATGGAGCTTGGAATACATCTACCTTATTCGAACACAACATAACCTTGTATAGTAACATAGTAGATGACGGCAGAAAAAGACCTGCACGGTCCATCCAGTCTGCCCAACAAGATAAACTCATATGTGCTACTTTTTGTGTATACCTGACCTTGATTTGTATCTGCCATTTTCAGGGCACAGACCGTAGAAGTCTGCCCAGCACTAGCCCCGCCTCCCACCACCAGCTCTGGCACAGACCGTATAAGTCTGCCCAGCACTATCCTCGCCTCCCAACCACCAGCCCCGCCTCCCACCACCGGCTCTGGCACAGACCGTATAAGTCTGCCCAGCACTATCCCCGCCTCCCAACCACCAGCCCCGCCTCCCACCACCGGCTCTGGCACAGACCGTATAAGTCTGCCCAGCACTAACCCCGCCTCCCAACCACCAGCCCCGCCTCCCACCACCATCTCTGCCGCCCAATCCCGGTTAAGCTTCTGAGAATCCATTCCGGATTGGCAAACGCCTTACGGTACTGTGAAAGCCACATTGAGCCTGCAAATAGGTGGGAAAATGTGGGCTACAAATGCAACAAATAAATAACTAAATCCAACTCCTTTTTTTGAATTCCAGCACTGTTTCTGTTTCCGCTGCCTCTTTTGGGATGGGCTCCTCCAGGCATCTACCATCCTTTCCATGAAAAAATATTTACTAATCTTGTGCTTGGCTCTGCCCCCCCCCCCCCCCCCCCATAGCCTCACATCATGTCCTCTAGATTTAGAGCTTCCCCCTCCTTTGAAAAAGGCTAATTGATTCAGTAATCTTTCTTTTTCATTTTATTTATTTATTTGCATTTGTATCCCACATTTTCCCACCTATTTGCGGGCTCACTGTGGCTTACAATACATTGTAAAAGGTGGAAGTGCAATTGGTTGCAGTACAATTATGGGTTACATTGTGAAGAATTATATAAGACAGAGTAAGTTCAGGATATTCTTAGGGGATCGAACAGTGGAATGTAACAGGGGTGAGTTGAGAGGGGGGCAAAACATAATCGAGGGAACAGGGAGGTCTGACAATTTTATCTGTGGGTAGGGTTTAAGAGTGGTGAGAGCGCGGGAGTAGAGGTTCAGAGAGTGTATTGGTGCATGTCTATGAGACTGTATGGGCTTCATGTGTTTTGATCCTTGCCATAGATTTTCTCGAAGAGAGAAGTCTTTAGTAGTTTGCGGAAGTCGGTCAGTTCGTAGGTCATTTTCAGGCTGCGGGGTAGTGTATTCCAGTATTGTGTGCTCATGTATGTGAAAGTCGATCCGTGCAGTGCTTTGTATTTTATGCCTTTGCGCTTAGGGAAATGGAGATTGAGAAAGGTTCGGGACGATCTTTTAGCGTTTCTGGGTGGCAGGTCAATTAGGTCGGACATGTATGCAGGGGCTTCACCGTGAATGATTTTGTGGACTAAGGTGCATACTTTAAAAGTGATGCGTTCCTTGAGTGGTAGCCAGTGTAGTTTCTCCCGTAAGGGTTTTGCACTTTCATATTTTGGTTTTCCGAAGATGAGTCTGGCTGCTGTATTCTGGGCTGTTTGAAGTTTCTTCAGTATTTGTTCCTTGCATCCTTGCATCATGTATTTGTCTGTATCACATCCCCTTTGTCGTTCCTCTCTTCTACACAATTAGGTTCTCAGTCTTTTTTTCTGTAATCTGATGAAGACCCCTTACCCAGCCTTTGGCCCTCTTCATGTCCTTAGTAAGGTATAGCCTCCAAAACTAAATGTGAGGCCTTTGTACAGGGTCATCATCACCTCATCTGTCCTGCTGGTTATACCCCTCTCTGTGCATCCTTCTGGCTTTAGTGTCACCTTGTCATGTTGTTTCTCACCTTGAGATCCTCAGACCCTGTCACCCCAACGTTTCTGTCCTGGTCCATCGCATCAGCCTCTCCCCTTCTACTGCGTAAAAAAAAAAAATGCATCACTGCAGTTCTTTGCATTAAAGGTTAACTGCCAAGCATTCAGCCGGACTTCTAGGTTTTGTAGATCGCACGGCTCATTTTGCCTAGTCCCTCTGGGGTGTCCACTCGGTTGCAGGTCTCCTTGGCAACAGGTAAGGTTTCCCTTCTATCCCTTCAGCCATGTTCTTAAAAGATATTGAACAGAATCAGTCCCAGGACCAAGCCCTGAGGCACTCCACCATTCGCCTATCTTTTTTCCATATGAACGCCACTTACCTGTACCCTCTGTCATCTGTCAGCCAACTAACCAGTATTTAATCCAGTTGATAACCCTGGTACCCAGGTCATTCACTTTATTTATAAGCCTCTTATGAGGAACCATAAAATTCTGGTTTTTACCAATTTTGTGTATTCAGTAGTACCTCGGTTTTTGTTGACGTCGGTTTCCGTCGGTTTCGGATTTCGTTGATTTTTTTTCGACGAGAAATTTGTCTCGGTTTTCGTTGGTTGCCTCGGATTTCGTCGAAAAAGAAGGATGTCCATCTCCCAATTTGTATCGGAAGATGGACGTCGTTCTCCCGAGTTTGGCCGTCCTCGTTAATTGCCTCGGTTTTCATCGGTTTTGGATTTCGCCGATTGTTTTCGGACGGATTATCGACGAAAACCGAGTAACATAGTAGATGACGGCAGAAAAAGACCTGCACGGTCCATCCAGTCTGCCCAAGATAAACTCATGTGTATATACCTTACCTTGATTTGTACCTGTCTTTCTCAGGGCACAGACCGTATAAGTCTGCCCAGCAGTTTTTCCCGCCTCCCAACCACCTGTCCCGCCTCCCATCACCGGCTCTGGCACAGACCATATAAGTCTGCCCTCCCCTATTCTCGCCTCCCAACCACCAACCCCTCTTCCCCCCACCTGCTCCGCCACCCAATTTTAGCTAAGCTTCTGAGGATCCATTCCTTCTGCACAGGATTCCTTTCACTGTATTTGTTTTTGGGAAGGGATTTTGGGTTTGGCTGGCATCTTTTTCAGTACTAATTCAAGGTGAGTTACATTCAGATATTCCCTCTCACCATCTAAGTTTAGTACCTGAGGCAGTTGGCAATATCATAGAGAGCAGCTATGGGATTTGAACCCATTCTTCCCAGATGGCTTCTCTTACCATTAAGCTGCTTCTCCTCATGCTGCTTTTTAATGAAGGAGGAGACTGTGGTTAATTCTGTGAGGTTAGAGCAGTATGCTAGAGAAACAGGAAGAAAGGCACAGGCAGAAGGACCCATTTCATCTTCTCATGCTACCTGCTTTCACTCGAAGGTCAGATATGTCCTCTGTTCTGCACCTGCCAAACAGAGCTCAGTGGAAAGTGGATTATCTTTTTCTTCCAGTTAAGATACCCAGGAAATGTAGGGCAGAGACCCGTTTATAAGACCAAAGCAATCCCAGCCAAATTGTAACCCTCGAGCAAGATTTGAGTAACTTTTCAACCTTTTATCAGCCACTCCTCACGCTTTCCTTAAGAAACTCTGCATTTACCATGCTCTCTTGCGGGTTGCGTGCCGGAGTGACACTCTGAGCCTACTGCCTGCTGTCCTCTGCACTGCATTCCCGTGCAGGCCACCAATTAAACTCTGGAATTCGTTGCCAGAGAATGCGGTAAAGGCGGTTAGCTTAGCGGGGTTTAAAAAGGGGCTGGGCGGCTTCCTAAAGGAAAAGTCCATAGACCATTATTAAATTGACTCGGGAAAATCCACTGCTTATTTCTGAGATAAGCATCATAAAATGTGTTGAACTTTTCTGGGATCTTACCCAGGTATTTGTGACCTGGATTGGCCACTGCTGGAAACAGGATACTGGGCTTGATGGAGTGATTCCCTCTGTGCTGTAACAGCTGCGCTGGGGGGATCACCCCCTGTTCTGAAAAAAAAGGTCACACTCGCTTCTTGCACGTTACACTAAAGAATGTTTATGATAACAGTTCTTAAAATAGTCTAAAATCACCATCACATTCCTCTTCAGCGTGACAAGCATTAAAGTCGACGCTGTCTGAAATTCTCTGCATTGTGTAGCATTAATTGACATCTGTGACTCTTCAGGAGGTGCTCAGGATATTCCACAGAAATGTTATATTTTTTTTCTCCACTTTTCAGGGCTGTAGAATTTTGCTTAAGGCTGTCACATCTGCAGGGAGTAGTTAGCTGAGCTGTGGGTCTGCCCTTCAGCAATATGGCGGGATTAAGTGTGCAAGACGCTGTAAGATCATCTTGATCTCGGGGTCTTTCAGGTACTTAAGCAGCTCTCCAGCACAAGAGAGGCCATAGTAACCTGCAAACAGCGGGTCAAGAGAGGCCGCAGGCAACTTAATCCATTAACTTAGACTTGAGCAGGATGAGAAATTATTACTGTTTGCACAGATCTGTTTTCCTGGCTGCATTTGCCAGATAGATGCATCCAAGGATTACGCTTATAGTGAGTTTATGTTAATCAGATGTTCATTTAAAAGGGCTGAAGATGTTTGGGAGTTTATTTTTACAGGAGGCTTAATCCTGGCAGTTTGGTTATGGGCGGTGGGATCATGCGGCAGGACACACATTCTTTTATCACCATTTTATACAGCCAAAATGAATCGCTTCTCGTTCTCTGGCTGAGCTTCAGGGTCCTTTGGCGGAGACTGAGATCTGGATGATTTGGGGGCAGCAGGCGTGAGGTTGTGCCCTTCCACCTGGGTTATAGCCAGCTTTACAAATGCCAGACTCGATTTACAGTGAGTGAGCAGACTTCCTTGTGTTGGCTTTGCAGAGTTAAGTACATAAGTAATGCCACACTGGGAAAAGACCAAGGGTCCATCGAGCCCAGCATCCTGTCCACGACAGCGGCCAATCCAGGCCAAGGGCACCTGGCAAGCTTCCCAAACGTACAAACATTCTATACATGTTATTCCTGGAATTGTGGATTTTTCCCAAGTCCATTTAGTAGCGGTTTATGGTCTTGTCCTTTAGGAAACTGTCTACCCCTTTTAAACTCTGCCAAGCTAACTGCCTTCACCACGTTCTCCGGCAACGAATTCCAGAGTTTAATTACGCGTTGGGTGAAGAAATATTTTCTACGATTTGTTTTGAATTTACTACACTGTAGTTTAATCGCATGCCCCCTAGTCCTAGTATTTTTGGAAAGTGTGAACAGACGCTTCACATCCACCTGTTCCACTCCACTCATTATTTTATATACCTCTATCATGTCTCCCCTCAGCCGTCTCTTCTCCAAGCTGTATAGCCCTAGCCTCCTTAGTCTTTCTTCATAGGGAAGTCGTCCCATCCCCGCTATCATTTTAGTCGCCCTTCGCTGCACCTTTTCCAATTCTACTATATCTTTCGAGTGATTTTTGAGGTGATGGGGTTGAAATGGCTTCTTTTAAAGCTCTACAGCGGTTTGTCTATAAATTCGCATGAAAGTGGTCGTCACACCTGATAAGTAAAAGCTGGGAAGCGGAGGGAAGGAAGCCACTGTGCTGTTTGTCTGAGTCACCCTCCTGACGGTATCAGGCGAGTTGGGCAGTTTCCACCCACCAATTCCCCCGGGACAGTTCCCACCAAGGGCTCCTGCCCTTCCTAGCCTGCAGCTTCTTTTTTTGTATAGGTCCCGTAAGTCCTGGTTTTATGGCATCTGAAATGAGGTTAGAGCAGCATACAGATGTAAGGGAAAGGGAAATGGGACTTGATATACCGCCTTTCTGAGGTTTTTGCAACTACATTCAAAGTGGTTTACATATATTCAGGTACTTATTTTTGTACCAGGGGCAATGGAGGGTTAAGTGACTTGCCCAGAGTCACAAGGAGCTGCAGTGGGAACCGAACCCAGTTCCCCAGGATCAATGTCCGCTGCACTAACCACTAGGCTACTCCTCCAATAGCAACATTCCCTGTAGAATCTGAAATAGTAGCAACCACTAGGCTACTCTTCCACTCCTTGGGATTCCGGAATCTTGCTATTCTTTGAGGTTCTACATGGAATGTTGCTACTCTTTGAGATTGTGAATGGAATCTTGTTAGTGGCACTTGATATACTGCCTTTCTGTGGTATTTTGCAACTACATTCAAAGCAGTACTTATTTGTACCTGGGGCAATGGAGGGTTAAGTGACTTGCCTAGAGTCACAAGGGGCTGCAGTGGGAATTGAACTTAGTTCCCCAGGATCAGAGTCCACTGCACTAACCACTAGCCTACTCCTCTACTCATTCCACCAATAAAAGCCAACCTCATCAGTGATGTCACAATGGCTTCATTGCCCAATACTTGGCTCACTTCTGATATTGTGATGTCATAAGGGAAAGGGGGAAAGGGAAATGGGACTTGTTATACCGCCTTTCTGAGGTTTTTGCAACTACATTCAAAGTGGTTTACATATATTCAGGTACTTATTTTGTACCAGGGGCAATGGAGGGTTAAGTGACTTGCCCAGAGTCACAAGGAGCTGCAGTGGGAATCGAACTCAGTTCCCCAGGATCAAAGTCCACTGCACTAACCACTAGGCTACTCCTCCACTCCAGTGGACGTATAATAACATAATAACTTTTCATAGGTAGAATAGTAATTTGTTATAAATCGTAATCAGTGTGTCATTTTGAGGGGATGAATTAGTTTGAAACCTAGTTTGAGGGGGTGTAGGGGGAGCATTGCCCCCCCCCCCCCCCACATGAACTGCACTTTGTATTTATCTATTTATTTACTTACTTATGACCAGGGTTGTAGACCTTAGAAGTCTGCCCAGCACTGGTTTTGCTTCCCAATTCCCAGCGTCACCACCCAATCTCTGCTA
Source organism: Microcaecilia unicolor (assembly GCF_901765095.1). Lineage (NCBI taxonomy): Eukaryota > Metazoa > Chordata > Amphibia > Gymnophiona > Siphonopidae > Microcaecilia > Microcaecilia unicolor. Next base: position 350,368,908 of record NC_044035.1, on the reverse strand, counting down.
AGATTCCACGGAACCATTCCTTCTAAACAGGATTCCTTTGTGTTTATCCCACACATGTTTGAATTCCATTACCGTTTTCATCTCCACCACCTCCCGCGGGAGGGCATTCCTTGTGTCCAGCATTCTGTCCGGTTAACTCCGAATTCAAAACTTAACCAGCCGAGGTCATGGCATAAATAGGACCACATTAAGTCAGTCCTAGCTTTGTGGTTCACCATTAAGACCTGAATTTAACCGACTGTGGTTTTGCCGGCTCCATAAACCCAGAAATGCAGTGCTGAGGCCCTGACATGGCCCAGGCATATTGCTGGCAGCGGTCAGCAAAAGGCTGATCATCGTCAGCTGAATATCAACCCCATAGTTTCTCGATTAATATTTTCAGTGTGTTATTTCTAGTAAAAAAGGTGCCGGTACTCAAATGCTAGGCCACCCTTCAGGGGGTGATCACTGAGGGACCCACCCCACAATAGCCAGGCCCCCTGCAACCAGTCAGAGAATCTATGACAAGGCAGAATTGGTGTGTAGAGCCTGAGCTCTTTCATTAAAACTTGGGGTCCTTGGGTCAATTTTAGCAGACAATGGAAAAGGTGCCGGTACTCAGTACTTCCAAGTACCCCTTCAAAAAAAGCCCTGAATATTTCCTTTTACATCGGCTTTTCTATACAAGATTTTTTTCTTGTTTTGTATACTTGTGAAATTCCTATAAAATGAAATTTTAAAAAGGTGAGTGATGTGGGGCATCTCTCTTTTCTGGTAATATGGGATCCGACCTTACCCTTCAAGGCTGAGTTATAACCACAGTGCCAATACTAACCCAGCTGGTGTAGTAACGGTAGGTAGCCTAGTCTTACTGCCAAACAGTCACCACACGAAAGGCATGCATCCTGTCCTTTAGAGGATATACAGCGACCTCAGTCCTTCTGGAGCTCTCAAGTTTTGTTTTGTTTTTTTGTTACATATGTACCCCACGCTTTCCCTCTCATGGCAAGCTCAATGCTGCAGGCAATGGAGGGTTAAGTGACTTGCCCAGAGTCACAAGGAGCTGCCTGTGCCAGGAATCGAACTCAGTTCCTCAGTTCCCCAGGACCAAAGTCCACCACCCTAACCACTAGGCCACTCCAGTTCATATCAAGGATTTAAAATTGGCAGCACAGACCCAACAAAAGCTAAGCTACCCTTGTGGGCAGCTTTTGAGTCTTGACGGTAAAGTGTCTTAAGTCAACCCCCCCAGACAGTGCAGGTAAGCCGACTGGAGGGTGTAGTGTAAGGCCATGTCTGAGTCTTTTTTTTGGGCCTGGTGTCAACACCCTTCTTATACCAGAGAATGAGGCAGCTCTGAGAGGGTCCCAGTGAGGGAAGCAAAGGGCAAACTGTGTGTCAGTCCACTGCCTGCCTTGAGTCCATCTCCCCCTTTGCCCCCCTCCCTCTCCTTTATAGCTCCCCCTCCTCAATTCCCAGCCTTTGTGGTTAGGAAATGCAAATCCCGGTGCTTTGTCTCAGCTTGACACATGTTGCTAAGCAACTGGGTCCCTTCCATGCTTCCCACCTTTCTGCTCCCTTTTGCCACCACAGAACAGTGATCTATTCAGACAGGGGAAAAGCTGGGGGGGGGGGGGGGGCAGTGCCCAGAGGTCGTAGGATCACAGAGTGTTGAAAGAAACAGCGTGATTGGAGTCTAGGCAAAATAAGGCCGAGCCCTCACTTGCATGTCTGTGCATGTGGGAGATGAATGTTTGCATGCAGAGACATGCACAGAATGGCTACATGTATGTAGTAGCTGTGATAGACACGGGTATATGCTGGATGCTTTCTCTATAGCTTTCATTGTTAGAACCATTTTGTAGCTGTAACCCCTCCCCCGCCCTCCCGAAGCAAACAGCCTCTCTTTCTGAAGCAAAGGTGGGCAACCATGGTCCTTGAGGGCTTCAGCCCAGTCAGGTTTTCAAGATTTCCGCAATGACTATGGATGAGATTAATTTTGCATGAACTGCTTTCATTGTGTGTAGATAGATCTCATCCATAGTCATTGTGGAAATCTTGAAAATCTGACTGCGTTTTGTCCCTCAAGAGACCATGGTTGCCTACCTCTGGTCTAAAATCTTTCTGACCAGGGTGGTGGAGGATGCTGCCCCATTCGTCAAGTCCTTCTGACCTGTGTTGAACCTCCTACAGACATCCAAGCACAAGGGTTTAAATCAGTAGGAAATGGCCTTCCTGCATGTCCCATCTCTCTAAAAACTCCTTGTACATAAGTACATAAGCACGCTGGGAAAAGACCAAAGGTCCATCAAGCCCAGCACTCCGTCTCCGACAGCGGCCAATCCAGGCCCCAAGAACCTGGCAAAACCCCCAAATTTAATAACAATCAATGGACTTTTCCTTCAGGAATCTGTCCAGACCCCCTTTAAACTCAGCAAGGCCAGCTGCCGTCACTACCTTCTCCAGCAATGAGTTCCAGAGTCTAACCACGCGCTGAGTTAGACTCTGGAACTCATTGCCGGAGAAGGTAGTGACGGCAGCTGGAAGTCTCTGACATGTCTACCTGATTGTGGGCAGTCGCCACAGGTCTAGGGGGAACAGAGGTGATAGTGTGGGGGCTGTACGGAAGAAATGCTATTACTGCTGTGGCCAGTGTTTCTACGTGGCCCTGTCCATAGGGCCATGTCCACTTCTGGGCACTTGTCAGTGAAATAACCACTCCGATGTTGCCTTCTCGCGTCCACCTGCTTAACACAGCTGACCCTTCCATTTTCTGGGACTATTACCACTACTACCATCATTTCAATAGCGCTATTAGACGTATGCAGCGCTGTACGTGTCATATGCATGTACTTTCTCTGTCCCCAAAGGGCTCACAATCTTAGTTTTTGTATCTGGGGCAATGGAGGGTTAAGTGATTTGCCCAAGTTCACAAGGAGCTGCAGTGGGAATTGAACCCAGGTCGCCAGGTTCAAAGTCCAATGCACTAACCATTAGGCTACTTCCAAAATCAAGGAGAGATTTTTCTTGGAAAATTAGAAGGGGAGGGACAGTGTTGTAGTGATTTTTATACTTTCTTATATCTTCAGCTTTGATGTGAAGTACCAGATATATATTTTTTAAATTCTAGGCAGTCCAACAGATCACTTTGAACATATAAATTATTTGCCTTAAACAGGAATGAGATTTGGGGGCCATCTAGCAGTGTAACATCTTAGCAGCACCACCTGAATGGATAGCATCGCTGAATATATTTAAGTACATAAGTATTGCATTCTGGGAAAGACCAAAGGTCCATCAAGCCCAGCATCCTGTTTCCAACAGTGGCCAATCCAGATCACAAATACCTGGCAAAAAAGTAAAAAACATTTTATACTGCTTATCCCAGAAATAGTGGATTTTCCCCAAGTCCATTTAATAACGGTCTATGGACTTTTCCTTTAGGAAGCCGTCCAAACCCTTTTTAAAACTCCGCTAAGCTAACCGCCTTTACCACATTCTCTGGCAACAAATTCCAGAGTTTAATTACACTTTGAGTGATGAAACATTTTCTCCGATTTGTTTTAAATTTACTACATTGTAGCTTCATCGCATGCCCTCTTGTCCTAGTATTTTTGGGAAGCGTGAACAGACGCTTCACATCTAACTGTTCAACTCCACTCATTATTTTATAGACCTCTATCATATCTCCCCTCAGCTGCCTTTTCTCCAAGTTGAAGAGCCCTAGCCGCTTGAGCCTTTCCTCATAGGGAAGTCGTCCCATCCCCTTTATCATTTCGTCGCCCTTCTCTGCACCTTTTCTAATTCCACTATATCTTTTTTGAGATGCGGCGACCAGAATTGAACACAATATTCGAGGTGCAGTCACACCATGGAGCGATACAAAGGCATGATAACATCCTCATTTTTGTTTTTCATTCCTTTCCTAATAATACCTAACATTCTATTTGCTTTCTTAGCCGTAGTAGCACACTGAGCAGAAGGTTTCAACGTATCATCAACGACGACACCTAGATCCCTTTCTTGGTCCATGACTCCTAACGTGGAACCTTGCGTGACGTAGCTATAATTCGGGTTCCTCTTTCCCACATGCATCACTTTGCACTTGCTCACATTAAACGTCATCTGCCATTTAAACGCCCAGTCTCTCAGTCTCGTAAGGTCCTCTTGTAATTTTTCACAACCCTCCCGCGATTTAACGACTTTGAATAACTTTGTGTCATCAGCAAATTTAATTATTATTTATTTATTTATTTACAATATCTTGATATACTGCGACGGGCCAAACAATGGCTTATATTCGGTTTTGCAGTTTCATGTACGAACCAGGTACTATGTTAGTCTGAACGATTACACTGCATGTGCTGGGGTGCACTGACATGCGATGCTCTATGAGGGCTAGAATGTACAACACATCCGTATTGAAGAGACTCCTGAGGCAGGTCTTTGTGGCCGAAACACGATTCGTGTCGACTCCATTGGATGTTTGCAATAAATCTTTTTTTTATGATCTACACATCATCTAGCTCCTATTTTTTGGGGTCCCCTTCGCTGTGTTTTCCTCGCTTCTATGCGATTTACAACAAAAGAAAAGCTGCTTAGAGAGCGAAAAGCTAGAGAGAACACACAGGGTCGGTGGGTAGAGGGGTTTTCAACCGTGAACAGGTGTATTTTTAGGGCTGCCTTAAAATACACATAGGAGGATCCTGAGCGTAAGTGGGCAGGGGAGAGAATTCCAGAGCTGTGGACCGGCATCCAGCTGATGGCAGTGGAGCGAGTTAACATCAAGGCGAACGTCAGAAGGTGGTGCTAACCAAAGCGTATTAGCATTAGAAGACCGAAGAGACTGAGAAGGTGCATAGGGTAGAATCAGACGTGAAAGGTTATCTGGAGAAGACGGAAGACGAGATTTGAAAGCAAGAATACAAAGCTTATATTGGATCCGAGAAGAAGGCAGCAGCCAGTGTTCTGCTTGAAGCAAAGGATGTAACCTGATCAAACATAGTAACATAGTAACGTAGTAGATGACGGCAGAAAAAGACCTGCACGGTCCACCCAGTCTGCCCAACAAGATAAACTCACATGTGCCATTTTTTGTGTATACCTTACCTTGATTTGTACCTGTCTTTTTCAGAGCACAGACCGTATAAGTCCGCCCAGCACTATCCCCGCCTCCCAACCACCAGCCCCGCCTCCCACCACCGGTTCTGGCACAGACCGTATAAGTCTGCCCAGCACTATCCCTGCCTCCCACCACCGGCTCTGGCACAGACCATATAAGTCTGCCCAGCAGTATCCCTGCCTCCCAACCACCGGCTCTGGCACAGACCGTATAAGTCTGCCCAGCACTATCCCTGCCTCCCACCACCGGCTCTGGCACAGACCATATAAGTTTGCCCAGCACTATCCCCGCCTCCCAACCACCAGCCCCGCCTCCCAACCACCGGCTCTGGCACAGACCGTATAAGTCTGCCCAGCACTATCCCTGCCTCCCACCACCGGCTCTGGCACAGACCATATAAGTCTGCCCAGCACTATCCCCGCCTCCCAACCACCAGCCCCGCCTCCCAACCACCGGCTCTGGCACAGACCATAAAAGTCTGCCCAGCACTGTCCCCGCCTCCCAACCACCAGCCCCGCTTCCCAACCACCGGCTCTGGCACAGACCGTATAAGTCTGCGGTTTTGAATGCTAAAGTAAACGGGCTGCAGTGGATTGAACGAGCTGGAGCCGTTTAAGAGAGGAAGGAGGAAGTCCAGCATAGAGAGAATTACAATAATCAATATGACTAATGATCAGGCTAAGAAGCAATGAGCAAAATAGCAGAGTGAGAAAAGAGAGAACGAATGGACCGTATTCTATGAAGTGCGAAAAAGGAGGATTTCATAACTGCGTTGATCTGGTTCTGAAAGGTGAAATGAGTGTCAAAGTGAACCTCTAAGATCTCAACAGAGTCCTTAAAAAGAGAGAATTTGGTTATCAACAGTCGGGAATGAAGGGGCTGGATGGGATGAGCAACAAAGGATCCTGAGTGTGCAGGGTAGGGAAATGAATAGACTCACATTTCTTGGAAATTGAGAAATAGGTGATGTTCCGAGAGCCACAAAGATACTTTTTCTAGACAAAGATAAAGGGTCAGTACAAGTAGGAGAGAGATGATAGAGAATCTAGATATTGTCAGCACAACAGTGATTAGATTGGATTAAAGTAAGAAGTGAGGCCAGAAAGATATTAAATAGAGCACCGGCCAGAATAGAACCCTGCGGCACGCCAGAGAGAATGGGACCTGAAGGTGAATGATCTGAATTGTGAATCACCTGACAAGAACGATTAGAAAGATAGCTTTGAAACCATGTCGAAATGGACCCAGAAATACCAGTAGATAGTAAGCGATGGACAAGAAATGTAAGATAACGAGGCCAAAGGCAGATGACAAGTCAAGAGAGTCAAGAATTACGGAAGAACGTTGATCTAGAGAGGTTCTGATAGTATCATGCAAAGCCACCAGGAGGGTTGCTTTGCTATGTCGTTTTTGGAAGCCAGATTGATAAGGGTGCAAAGTTATTTATTGGGATTTATTAACCACCTTTATGAAAAGATTCACCCATGTTAAACTGTACAGTAGGTACAGTTTAACATAAAACTTACAATTTTGTTAAGAGCATAACAATAGTAAAATAACCAAGAAAAAACATAAATACAGTACTTGGAGATAAACTTAAAAACAGTAAATTGAAACCTAATAATAGAACTACCATGAAAAAGTATCAAAAATATACACATTTAACAGCACTGGAAGTCAACTACCAGAGATATAATACAATGTTAGCATAATACTAATATGATACACCTAATAAGCATTAGAACATTCAACTAACATAAATATGACGCTAAAGATTTTCTGCAATACGGCTTACCATATAGCTCAGAGACCAAGAACAGATATGTGATGAGAACAAGATTTCTGGCACAAAGTCAGTCGGGATAATTTGTTGGTTAGCTAAACTCAAGGCAAGTTCTTTGTATAGTTAAGGAACTGATAGAATTAAGTAAGAGATAAGGAATTGATTTAAGGTCTGTGTAGCAATCTAGTCCAGGTGCAGAATGGGTGCATAGTCAAACACCCTATGTATTAAAGGCTTGGGAGAAGAGCCAGGCTTTCACCTGCTTCCTGAAATAGAGGTAAAGAGATAAAGAAGTAAAGAGGAATCTAAGAAAGAGGTGAGGCGAAGGTGAGCTACTTTTTCAAAGACCTTGAAAAGAAAAGGAAGATTAGAAATGGGCCTGTAATTACTAGGGTCAGTGCGATCAAAGGAGGGCTTTTTTCAAGAGAGGGGTGATCATAGCGTGCTTCCAGTTATTGGGTACCTGACCGCGTGACAGAGGCATATTTTCAAAGCACTTAGCCTTCCAAAGTTCCATAGGTTTCTATCCAACTTTCGTTTCGATAATACGGTCGTGGACGCCCAAATCTCAACATTTAGGTTGACCTTAGAGATGGTCGTCCTTTAGAGATGGTCATCCTCGATTTTCGGCGATAATGGAAACCAAGTACGCCTATCTCAGAAACGATCAAATCCAAGCCATTTGGTCCTGGGAGGAGCCAGCATTTGTAGTGCACTGGCCCCCCTCACATGCCAGTAGGGGGCAATGCAGTGGACTTCAGAAATTGCTCCCAGGTGCATAGCTCCCATACCTTGGGTGCTGAGCCCCCCCCAAAACCCACTCCTTACAACTGTACACCACTACCATAGCCCTTAGGGATGAAGGGGGGCACCTAGATGTGGGTTTTGGAGGGGTCACAGTTACCACCACAAGTGTAACAGATGGGGGGGGGGGGGGCCCTGGGTCCGCCTGCCTGAAGTGCACTGCAGTACCCCCTAAAACTGCTCCTGGGACCTGCATACTGCTGTCATGGAGCTGGGTATGATATTTGAGGCTGGCATAGAGGCTGGAACAAATATTTAAAACTTTTTTTTTTTTTTTTTAGAGTGGGAGGGGGTTAGTGACCACTTGGGGAGTAAGGGGAGGTCATCCGTGATTCTCTCCGGTGGTCATCTGTTCACTTAGGGCACCTTTTTGAGGCTTGGTCGTAAGAAAGAAAGGACCAGGTAAAGTCGTCCAAGTGTTCGTCAGGGACGCCCTTCTTTTTTCCATTATTGCTCGAGGGTGCCAATCTGTTAGGCACGCCCTAGTCTCGTCTTTGCTACGCATATTGCCGAAACTTTTTCCAGCTGTCTGACTATATTTGTTCACAACTGTGTCGACGGACAGCAGAAGTTGGGGAACTTGGAATTACCTAACGAAGTGGAGACCTGGCAGGAAGTGAACCGGTGGGATGCCAGAGGACCAAAACCCTCACAGCCCAATGGCAGCTGAAACCCCTCACCATTTTCTGGCAGGCAAGAGAATGAAATTACAATTTGGGAGTGGCAGAGCAGGTGCTGGGAAGTTTAGCGCCGGGGGGGGGGGGGGGGGGTGTGCGAAGGAGTAAAACAGAGGGTAAAAGGAAAGAGGAGAAAGGAGAGTGCAGACATCTCCCTTCTGACCACATCCTCATGGAAACACCACGAGGGGGACTGTTCATCATTCGATTCCTAACGTAGATACAAAAAAAAAGTAAAGAAAGTATGTGCATAAAATATTAAAACAGGATTACGTTCTCGTGCACAGTGCGTGTGCTAGCTGTAGAATTGATATTTTGGGCAAAGATCATACTGGGACCCGGAGGAGTTTTGCATTTGGATATGTTACACAATATACACGTTAAGATGTGTGTATCTGGAATGTCAAATGTATATTCCACACATGAACAATATTGAGTGCATTGCCTGACATGTCATAGCTGCAGTGCCTCCCCCTTGACCCCATTTTCTTCAGTAGATTGCCCACCTATCTTCATCAATAAAATGAGAAAATTAGGGCTGCATTTCTGAAGTAGACTGTGAAAACTGTAAGGCTGGTTATAGCTATCTGCAGAGTGTTTGAAATTCTTTCATTTGTAATTTTTCAATTTGTATTTTGTATTTCTTGTTATTACTTTTTATTCTTTATTTAGGGCTACATTTCGATTTTAAAATTGTAATCGTAATTAAAGGTATGTTGCGCCACCACCCCCCCCCCCCCCCCTCCTGCAGCTCCTTGTGACTGGTCATGGAGGATTCACAGGCAGATGATCAAAAGCCCCGCACTGTTCCAAACAGCGCTCTAAAATAGCGCTGGAACAGCGCAGGGCGCTATTAGACCTATGATCAGAGATAATGCATGCAAATTTAAGCAGCGCAATTATTTCTGATGATGGGGTAGAAGTGTGGGAGAATTGTGCCTGAGCATGCGCTCAGCGCAATCCTCCCGCACTTGTTTGACAGGTCTGGGCTGGAGACCGATGAAAAGAGAAGGACGTCCATCTTTGAATCGGAAGATGGACGTCCTCAACTGCCCTGTTGCAGGGACGGCCAAATTTCAAGGGGGTGTCGGAGGTATAGCGATGGGGCAGTTGAGGACGTCCAAAATTTGGCCGTTTCTGCAATGGGCAGTTAAGGACATCCAAAATTGGATGTTTCTATGAGAAAGACGCCTTTCTTATAGAAACATCCAATTTTGGACGTCCTCAACTGCCCTCTCTGGCAGGTTTGCTGTAGGGGGGAATGGGGACAGGGCTCACCATTCCTCCCCAATGATCTGCAAACCCTAACGCCAGCTCGGAGCTGGCGTAGGGTTTGTTGCGGCCAGCGACTCAATCTTTGGCGTGCTGGACGCTGATCATTGGGGATGAATGCATTAAGCGCTGATTAGCATGCATTTGCAGGCTACTTGCGCTAAGAGCCCTCGAGCGCGTTGTTTCACACACTCGAGGGCTCTGATCATGGGGTGGTAGCAAACGCCGGCGCTAGTATGGCGCCAACAGCCTCTAGCGCCGGTGTTTGCTTTTGATCATCTGCCTGTAAGTGACTTGTCTAGAGTTACAAGGAGCTGCATTGGTGGGGTGGGGGAGGAACTTACCTTTAATCGAGATTAAAATTTCAATCGAAATGCAGCCCTAGAGAAAATAGTTATAGGTCTTCACACTGGCACAAGAAGAGAAACTGGCACAAAACCTCTCACTAACATTAAGCAGAGAAATGCTGCCAGCTATTTTTTTCCTCTACCTCAGACTACCGCTGAAGCCCCAGCTTTAGAAAAGCAAAGCATTAGACTGGGCCATGTGCGCATTTCTCTGCATCCAGGTTTAATAGTAATGACTTCATTACCGTTGGATTTAAATGAGCCGTGCACACATATCATTGCATTTTAGAAGCTGCTGTAAGCTATGTTAAACCTCCCGTGCTTTATTACGTCAGCCCAGGAGAGAGAGACATTCCCCCAACGGACACACCTACGCACTCCCCATCCACAGAAACACGTACACCTCCCCTCTCTACTGAGTCCTTCCTACAGCTGAGCTTGCCAACACAACCAAAGGCCTCCTTGGGTTACTCGTAAATATGTGCTTTTTCTGGTTTTCTCCCATTTTTGCTTGTAGATATAACAGCATTATGAAGACAGAATATTTCTTGCATTTTCTTTGGCATTTTTGTAGAGTTTTATCTCCTCTGCTGGAGTTGTTCCCTTGCAGTGTGATTCCAGCTCCTACTGGCTGACACCAGTGTAGATGCAAGGCATGTCATGCTTCGAATGTCATTCCTTCTGAATGCACTTTCCCTGACTTTGTTTCAGATCCCCTTTCCTCTGATCAAAATTGCAGTCTGTTAAAGATTTTCCCAAGCTTCACCTTTTGTGGGTCCCTGTGCACTGGGACTCTTCTGCCCAGCTTAAATTTCTTTCTACTTCAGTGCGCTGGTGTGGCTGTATTTCCTGGAGCTGCCTCTTCACTAGGTATATTGGCACAAGCCTTCCTTAGAACCATAGAGCACCCAAAAGTCTCTGTGCCCTGCCCTATCCTGCGACATGCTTCTTTCTGCCTTAGTAGTAAATTTAAAACGAATCAGAGAAAATTTTTCTTCACTCAATGTGTAATTAAACTCTGGAATTTGTTGCCAGAGAATGTGGTAAAAGCGGTCAGCTTAGCAGGGTTTAAAAAAGGTTTGGACTACTTCCTAAAGGAAAAATCCATAGACCATTATTAAAATGGACTTGGGGAAAATCTACTGCTTATTTCTGGGATAAGCAGCATAAAATGTATTGAACTTTTTCGGGATCTTGCCAGGTACTTGTGATCTGGATTGACCAATGTTGGAAACAGGATGCTGGGCTTGATGGACCCTTGGTCTGTCCCAGTTTGGCAATACTTATGTACTTATGTATGGACCCCTTTTTCACTGCTCAGGTTCTCTTCTGCTCTTTCTCAGCAACCAGTGCTCTAGATCTGCCAGCAGAGGGGGTTCAAAGCCCAGAAGCCAGGACATTTGTGCAAGGGAAGGCGAAGGAGTTTTTTCTGTGAGGTATGAAGAAAACATCTGGGATTTAACCAGCAGAGGGCGCTCTGTTACCTTCCCAGGGCATCCTGGAGAGAAGCCAGGTTTGAGGTTTGGGAACAGTAGAGCAGTCACCAGGGCTTCAGTTCTAGCTACCAGATCATAAATATTCATAATGGGTTTTTTTTAAGTGTATTTGCCGTACTTCTGCTTAGAAGATGTAACTTGGGCTTGTAAAAGAGGGCAGTGGATACCAACTCTGGGATTTTAAAACTAGATTTAGGGAAAGAAAAATTTAAAAGTATTCCCAAGTCCATAAACCACTACTAAATGGACTTGGGAAAAATCCACAATTCCAGGAATAACATGTATAGAATGTTTGTACGTTTGGGAAGCTCGCCAGGTGCCCTTGGCCTGGATTGGCCCCTGTCGTGGACAGGATGCTGGGCTCGATGGACCCTTGGTCTTTTCCCAGTGTGGCATTACTTATGTACTTATGTTTCCCAACTTTTCTTCCCATGCGACTTCCCCCCCCCCCCCCCCCACTCCGCACAATCTTATCAAAAAAATAATTATTCACATGACCCTAGACCTCGGTGCTAGCACCAGGCTTCCATTCTTCTGTGCCTCTACTCTAGGCCATCCTGCAGATTCCTCTCAGCCTGTGTGGGCCGATAATTGTGTGATCCCATTTAGGATTATAACCCGTAGTCTATGCGTCTGGCCAGTAAAACGCCTTCGAGACCTCTGCTACTGCTCACGGATAATCCAGTCGGTTTTTGTATGTGTTTCCAGACGTTCAGCATACACACTCATGCTTCTCTGCGTGTAATTTCTTTTGGAAATTGAGTAACATATATTGAATGAGTAGCTGCATCCTCGAGACACAGCACTTTTACAAATGCACCTTACGAGTGGAAGACACGCAGCCACCTCTGGGGTTTCAGGATTGGCAAGAGGTTTCGTGTTTAGAACTTCGAGTGCATTACCGAGAAATGGGCTAGTGTGGTGTTGGGTTTGACCCTTCAGCTTCTAACTCATGAGCCTTCATTGGCAGTTACTAAAGTTTTCCCCCTTCTCTGTATATCCCTACTGGCCCACTTGGCTCAGTCACGACAGCGACTCTCCTCTGCCGCAGTGCCTTCTGGAACCCTGCAATCATGGGCTATAAATCTGACCACTAGGAGGAGTCCTGGTACGACTGGATCTCTCTTTCCAGCAGGGGCTGTGAATGCTGTTTTTGCAGTGTTTCTGGCTGAGCCAGGAACGAGATCCCTCTTTGCATGGCAAGGATGGCCCTCAGGTTTAGTGCACTCTGATAAATTCCCAGTTCTGATCTCTTTTCCTGGCTAGCTTTGCATTTCTGGATCAGTGATGTGCAGCTGACTATCCCTTTCTTTTAACCTGATGGTATTCCAGAAGAAGACGATGAGGGGAAAAGATGGATGCCAGGGTGGCAGCTCTGATTTTTTTTCTGTGGCCTCCTGGAACCCCAAAAATGGGTAGATCATTGATCGTTATTTGTGGTGACTCAGGGAACAGCAGTAAGCATTTTTTCCTTGAAAGGGAAATGGGACTTGATATACCGCCTTTCTGAGGTTTTTGCAACTACATTCAAAGTGGTTTACATATATTCAGGTACTTATTTTGTACCAGGGGCAATGGAGGGTTAAGTGACTTGCCCAGAGTCACAAGGAGCTGCAGTGGGAATTGAACTCAGTTCCCCAGGATCAAAGTCCACTGCACTAACCACTAGGCCACTCCTCCACTAGCAACATTCCATGTAGAATCTGAAATAGTAGCAACCACTAGGCTACTCTTCCACTCCTTGGGATTCCGGAATCTTGCTATTCTTTGGGGTTCTACATGGAATGTTGCTACTCTGAGATTGTGCCTGGAATCTTGTTAATGGCACTTGATATACTGCCTTTCTGTGGTTTTTGCAACTACATTCAAAGCGGTTTACATATATTCAGGTACTTATTTTGTACCAGGGGCAATGGAGTGTTAAGCGACTTGCCCAGAGTCACAAGGAACTGCAGTGGGAATCAAACTCAGTTCCCCAGGATCAAAGCACTAACCACTAGGCTATTCCTCCACTCAGATGTATTAAAACATTTTTAAAAATCTCCTTTTTTAGCTTCTGGTTTTTGTTTTAATCTGAAGGCAGACTAGCTGTTTGCAGGTTTTGATCATTTCATCCTAGTTGGCCACACTTTCAGCATTGTGGTGCTGCAAAACCCAGAGTAATGCTGCTGTGCTGTTTGTCAGCAGGCGATGCTGCTCTTTAGTCATTTGAAGTCTGCACACTGCAAGAACAGCTGAAGAGCGACCTCAGGTGACGATTAAAAATCCCTGAAGTACCACCGGTAGGCGTGCTGGCAGCAACAAGAGATTTCTGTGGATAATCTGAAAAACCCCAGGTATTCAAGTCACGGCTTCCGCCTGCTACCGACCCTTCCAGATCTTTTCGCTTTTACTCTGACCTGTGTTTTCTAGTCGGAGTTGGGTGTCCATTATCTGCCTCTCTGCTCACTTTGTATTGCGGTATTATTCATGTCGGGGGGGGGGGGGCTTTTACTAAAGCTTACCGCGTCCTAAATGCTAGATAAAGGGCTTGTGATGGATTTGGGATTTTGATGGATTTTGGATTTAATTACTCACCTACCCAAATCGGAGCTCAAGGCGAGTTGCAGTCAGAAAGGCCCCTGCCCCAGAGGGCTTACAGTCTAATTTTGAACCTGAGGCCACATTGAATATCAGTGGAAGATTTAACCCCGTCTTTTCTGGTTGTCAGCATGCTGCTGCAGTCATTAAATATATGAAACCCCAGGATAAAAAAAACAGGTCGGGAAACCAGAAATAATAAGACCACAGCAGAGAAGATTAAAAGCAGGAAACAGGAAAGCGTGTGCTTTGAGGAAGGAGTTTGCCAGTGGAGACTCGTATTGATTTTTAGGTCTCTCTTATTAATCCCGCAGTTGTGGCCTCTGGGGACTGGACGGTTCAAGGGAATTGTTACGACATTACAGAATCGTAAGCCTAGGGTCACCAGCTCAAATCCACCTTCTGCGTTGGTAGGGATCAGGGGCGTAATTAGGTGGGGGCGTGGGCCCCCACATATTTAGCCCTGGCCCCCTGCTTTCACCCCCGACGCTGACCCTCCCCCGCCGCCGCCAGGTACCTTTGCTGGCGGGGGTCCCCAACAGCGTCGGTCTCCGGCGCGTTGCTGATCTGGATTCTGTTTCTGTGAGTCCGAAGTGCAGGACGTCAGGACTCACAGATTCCAGATCAGCGAACCCACCGGACTCGGAGACCGGCGCTGAAGGGGACTTCGGCTGGCGGGGGCTGGGGTCCCCCGACAGCAAAGGTACCTGACGGTGGTGGGGGAGGGTTGGCGGCGGTGGGAGGGGGGGTCGAAAGAGACGGGGGAGGGTCAAAAGTGGCAGGGGGTCGGCGGCGCCGGGAGGGGGGGGAGGTTAAAATGTGCCCCCTCACTTCAGGCTCTGGACCCCCCTCCCGCCGAAGTCTGGCTACGCCCCTGGTAGGGATTTAAAAAAGGGGGGTGTAGGTGAAACGAGCTGGTGGCCTCTGTGCAGTTTCAGGGACCACAGCAGACCTTCTCACACCAGGGTCCCTCCCAGGCTCCTAGGAAGCAGTGAATGCGGTGCTGGCAGCCAACCCGCTGACTTGTGACAAGCACATGAGGAAATTTGAACTGGCATCCACCATGTAGCCTGGCTGTGCCAGGGAGATTTGGATCTATGGCCCCAGGGCCTTCTGGCCTGGTGAGTTTATTTTGTACAGCTCCCTGCTGACTGACATCATCATCTGATCATTACATTTTGCCTTGTAGATGCAGGGCCGACTCTGCTGTAGTAATGTCAACATTGAGCAGATTGTGAGAGCCTGTGGTCTGCTGTAAAGTGGGGGGAGGGGGGGCTCTCATGCCAGGACCATGGGCTTTGTGTGTGTGTGGGGGGGGGGGGGGGGCTTCTTTCTGTGAGCCAGCCTGCAGCTTGGTGTTTCTGGAAATGGCTTCTGTAATGAGCGGCTGCAGCCTTCCCCTCCGGAGTTAATGGGCACCGTGAGGATGGCAGCTTCCCATTTCCAGAGCCCCAGCAGGAGAGGGTTAGGCAGCTTTTCACAATGAAGGGAACAGGAGGAGAGCTCTTTTCATTTTCAGCATTAAACACACAGAAATGCCTTTCTTATATCATTTCTGCCTGTGACTTGGATGTCCATGCAGGGTACAAGGGGAGACAGATAATTGATGGGGGAGGAACACAATGAAAACCTGGTTTCCCTGCGGACTTGCTTTTGTGGGGCTGGCTGAAAAACATTCACTTACAAGTCCAACACGCACCTTGTAAGCTGTACTGCGTGGCTTTACAGGGGACAGGGGGAGGGTTTCGAGCTGTACTGCAAAAAAAGAGATTTTTTAAAACAAAATCCAGGTGGCAGGTGCAGCCACCCAAGTTGATAAAATGCACCTTGTTTGATATAGGGTCGTAGCTAGGTGGGGCTACGGGGGCATGGGCCCCCACAGATTTAGCCCTGGTCCCCTCTACTTTTGACACCCCCCGCCGCTTTTGACCCTCCTCCGCTGCTTTCGACCCCCCTCCCGCCATCGCTGCCACCACCGACCCTCCCCTGCCGCCGCAAGGTACCTTTGCTGGCGGGGGTCCCCAACCCCTGCCAGCCTTAGTCTTCTTCAGCGCCGGTCTCCGGCGCGTTCGCTGATCTGTGCTGTGAGTCTTGACTGACGTCCTGCATGCAGTCAGGACTCACAGCACAGATCAGCGAACGCGCCGGAGCCCGGCACTGAAGAAGTCTATGGCAAAGGTACCTGGCGGGGGAGGGTCGGCGGGGGGGGGGGTCCAAAAGTGGTGGGGGAGTTTCGGCGGCTGGGGGAGGCGGGCTAAAATGTGCCCCCCCCCACCTTGGGCTCTGGACCCCCCTCCCGTTGAGGTCTAGCTACGCCCCTGGTTTGATAGGGCCAGTATTAAATATGCTGAGGCCTAGGGCAGAGATTTGGGAGGATGCCCCAATTTGCACCCCCCCTAACCTCATCCCTGTTGTTAGATATAGTTTTTTTTTTAATACCCTCCCCCCCTGTGTGTCTGCAAGGTTCCCCTTCTTGTCCCTCTGTTCTCCTCTGTCATGGACACAACAGCACACAAGAGTCCTGTGTGCTTCCTGGCAGTAACCAGCTTTCCAGTGCCCAACCACAGGGCTTTGCACTAGTCTGGCTGTTGCTGGGGCATTTGGTAGAGGGGGGAGCACCAGGGGGCAGGCCTGTAGCACACTTCAGTGGCAGGGTACATATACCCTTTGCTGTAGCAGTAGGGCACTCCTGATCCTTTAGGTAGCTGTCATTTGAGGGGGGGAGGGTCGGGTCCCATCCCCTGTCCACAGTGCTGCTGGCTGTTACCAAACATTTGCCCTTCTTAGGCAGCCTCCCAATTTCTGTAGTCTCAGCCTACCACAGCTCCAGATGTAGTTTGGTTCTTCTGGGGGGACTGGGTTGTCTTACTGCCAGGATGTCTAATGTTCCATATTAAGGGTCATGCATTTGACATACTGTCTTTCCGGGAACCAACCAAAGCCGTTTTATATATTACATACAGGTTCTTACCCTGTGCATTCTGACACCCCGTTGTTGAATCGGGAAGGAACAAAACCATGAAGACCGCATGCTGCAGATCAAACTTTATGCCTTCTGCTACGGATCCTCTGTTCATCCCAACTTCAGTTAGCGCTTTAGCTGGCACCACTTGCCCCGAGAGGCAGGTCACGTTTCCATGGTCTTTACGGACAAATATTTTCCACAGAGTCACCCCTGTGCAGCATTATAGTTACGATGCCTTGTCTGGAATCTGCTGACACCTCTACAAAGCAAAGTATGGCGGGTGCTGCTGTGCTGTTCCTCATCCTAAACGCAGAACTTCCTCAGATGCATAAAGTAGTCTTGACATACAGACAGGTCAAACAGAGTAGTTGGAAATGTAGTCTGAGGAACTAAAAACGAGGCGCTGACCGGAGCTCAATTCATTGACACGGTTTTAGCTGTACTTAGAAGGGGATACGTTTTTACGAGAAACCCGAAGAATAGACCGAGCAGAAGCTTCGGCCCGAGTTTGTCAATACAACTGTTCGTGAAAAGAAGACTCCTGATGCAGGCCTGATAGGCCGAAACACAGCTGTGTCGAGTCCCGATCACCTTGTTATATTTTTTATAATCAATCAACATTTTTAAATTGATTTCTGTAAGGTGGTCCTTTCTATTTTTGATTTTAGTCGTCTTGGCTGTTTTGTTCTTTGTCTGTTTTCTGCGAAGACTGGTTTCTTCTGTTTTTTTTTTTGTATTGAGGAAATGAGTACAAAATGTCCATGTTGTTAGAAGGGCTGAGAAACCAGGAAGCTGAGGGCTTAATTTTCAGACCTGGCGTCTGTATCTCTTAAGGTAAATAAAGGTGCTGGGGATTTACAAGCTCACGTAGGCTCAGAAAATTAATTTACTTATGTGGACTTGTGAGTCGGGTTCATAAAACTCAAGACACCTTACAAAGGCACGTAGGAAATACCACAATTTTAACAACAATTAAAAAAGAAAAGACACAGTAAAAAAACATTGCATTATGAACAAAGAAAACACATAAAATAATAATACATTGCAAGCCCCCCCAAATAGAAACACCACATTATAAACAAAATCTGAAAGTGTCTGGCTACGCCCCTGCTACTTGGGTGGGACAGGTCAGAGGGAAAGCTTCAGATCAGGCAGCGGATGTGCAAGGCTGCCACTGGCAGGGATCAGCACAAGACCACCTTTGAGGTGGACTGGCGTAGGGGGGGTGGGTGATGTTGAATTGCAAATGGTGGGAAAGATGTCAGATTGCACCCAGGACAGGGATTGGGACAGGAGACACTAGAATGTGATTAGTTTTTAAAATCATGATTAATTTTTTTTAGAAAAAAAATTACAAATACAAAATAGTCTTCTAGTCCACATATACTGTAAGGTTATCTTGTTGGGCAGACTGGATGGACCGTGCAGGTCTTTTTCTGCCGTCATCTACTATGTTACTATCCAGCTTATTTTCGAAAGTGATCGCCGGCCATTTCCCGACATAAATCGGGAGATGGCCGGCGATTTCGGAAAAGTGGTGAAATCGGTATAATGGAAAGCGGCATTTTTGACAGCATTGCCGCTTCGCCGGCGAAAGTTCAAGGGGGCGTGTCGGTAGATTAGCGAAGGCGGGGCATGGGCGTGGCTACCAGATGGCCGGCTTTCACCGATAATGGAAAAAAAAAAAGCGGTGTTAAGCAGTATTTCGCCGGCTTTACTTGGTCCTTTTATTTTCACGACCAAGCCTCAAAAAGGTGCCCCAACTGACCAAATGACCACTGGAGGGAATCGGGGATGACCTCCCCATACTCCCTCAGTGGTCACCAACCCCCTTCCAAACTAAAAAAATAAAACTAAAAACCTTTTTTGCCAGCCTGTATGCCAGCCTCAAATGCCGTACCCACCTCCATGACAGCAGAATGTGTTGTATCCTCCGACAGCCTTTCCCTGGTTGCGATGTGGCTCTCGGGCGAGTGTGACACCTTTTCTGTTAGGTGCCCTGCAGAGTCACATTACCAATGCATTGTGTTGGGTGTGGGGTACTGGGCTCTACTCCCATGGTGCTTTTCCCCCCTGCTAACTGGGTCAGAGTGTGCCCTGTTTTGTTTCCTGTTGTAGTCCATGCAGTAGTGGCCATTTTTGTAAGCCAGTTTTAGTTCCCTTTCCTGTGTTGCCCACGTTAGAGAACGTAGTTCTTACCTTGAATGGTGCTGAAAGAGGGCATTGTACACCATTGTGCCAGCTCTGACCTACTGCTAATCTTAGTACCAGGGGACTCTTTGCCAGTGGGGCTCAACCTCTGATCTGCAGTTAACTGTGAGTAAACGTGCTTATTTCAAGAAAGGACTTTTTCAGAGAGATTAGTCTTCAGGTGTGAACTGGTGTGCCAAAGTTATAAGTCCTAGAGGCTGTATGCAGGTCCCTGGAGCAATTTTAGTGGGTGCAGTACATTTGTGGGTAGTGGGTTTGGGGGGGCTCAGCTCCCAAAGTAAGGGAGCTATGCACGTGGGAGCTTTTCTGAAGTCCACCGCAGTGACCCCTAGGGTGGCTGGTTGGTGTCCTGGCATGTCAGGGGGGCCAGTGCACTAAAAATGCTGCTCCTCCCACGGCCAAATGCCTTGAATTTGGCCGGGGTTTGAGATGGCCGACATAACTTTCCATTATCGCTGAAAAACAAACCCGGCAAACTCCACGGCATTTGGCCGGGCTAAACCGTATTATTGAAAAAAAAGATGGCCGGCCATCTTTTTCAATAATACGGTTCCGGTCAGCTGTAGCGCCGCCACCAACATAGATCGCCGGCGATCTATTTGGCCGGCGACGTTCGATTATGCCCCTTTATGTTACCTCCAGACATTATAAACAAAATCTGAAAGCACCTCCAGCACAAATTCATCAGAAGCTAATTGAAAAAGCCATGTCCTACTGCGTTTTTGAAAGTGTATTTGGTCTTGCATCAGCCTCGATCCCTTCACTATTGCATTGCAAAGTTAAGGACCCAGGAAGTGAATATCTTGTTGGCAGGTCTCCACTGTCAGGGCGACAATCTTCAAGGAAGGTGCAATATCTATTGCTCTGCTTGTCCTTGGTCCAAAGTTAAATTATGTGTTTTGAGTACTGTTTATGGTATCCGTTGGGTGATAAATACAGATGTGGATTGTGTGAGCTCATTGTTTGGAAGCCTCCTTTCGGTGTGTAGGGAGGGGAGTGGATGAAGGGTTAAATGCTTTCTTCTATTTCCTAGAGCCTTAAGAACATAAGAATAGCCATACTGGGTCAGACCAATGGTCCATCTAGCCCAGTTTCCTGTTTTCTAAACAGTGGCCAAGCCAGGTTCCAAAAATCTGGCAGAAACCCAAAGAGTACAACGTTCCATGTAGAACCCCAAAGAATAGCAAGATTCTGGAATCCTAAAGAGCAACAAGATTCCAGAATCCCAAGGTGTAGCAACGTTCCATGCTACCAATCCCAGGGCAAGTAGTGGCTTTCCCCAGGTCTATATTATTAGCAGATTAAGGACTTTTCCTCCAGGAACTTGTCCAAATCTTTTTTTAAACCCAGATACGCTAACCACTGTTACTCCATCCTCCAGCAAAGTGTTCCAGAACTTAACCATTCGTTGAGTGAAAAAATATTTCCTCCCATTTGTTTTAAAAGTATTTCCGTGTAACTTCCTCAAGTGTCCCCTAGTCTTTGTACTTTGTTATTCAGTCCCACTCTTAGGCCAGGTTTTCAGGATATTCCTAATATACATGAGATTTGCATACAATAGGCAGGGCCGCCGAGAGTCTGGGCCGGGCCCGGGGCAAGGCTGCCCCCGGGGCCCCGCCCTTGCCCCCCCCAGAGGTCGCCGCAGCCACTGCTCTCCCCTTCCACCCCCCTGAGGTCGCCGCCACCGCTCCCCCCACTCTGTCCGCCACCGGGCCGGGCTCCCTGCATTGAAATCGTAGTCTTTCCTCCATGAAAGCAGCGCTGCAGGCAGCAGAACGCCTCCCTTCGGCCTCCTTCCATCCTTGTGTCCCGCCCTCGTGGAAGTTGCGTCAGACGAGGGCGGGACAGAGGGAGGGAAGGAGGGCCAAAGCGCATTCTGCTGCCTGCAGCGCTGCTTTCACGGAGGTGAGACTTCGATTTCAATGCAGGGGACAGATGGTCGACAACAGAGGGCGGTTGGGACTGTGGTGCCGGGCCTGGGGAATTTTGTCCCCCCTGCCCCCCTTCTTGGCGGCTGTGACAGTAGGGTTAGTAGACATAAGGTTGGGAGGAGGGGCTGCTGGTTGGGAGGTGAGGATAGTGCTGGGCAGACTTATACGGTCTGTGCCAGAGCTGGTGGTTGGGAGGAGGGGCTGGTGGTTGGGAGGCGGGGATAGTGATGGGTAGACTTATACGGTCTGTGCCCTGAAGAGCACAGGTACAAATTAAAGTAGGGAATACACAAAAAGCAGCAAATATGAGTTATCTTGTTGGGCAGACTGGATGGACCGTGCAGGTCTTTTTCTGCCGTCATCTACTATGTTACTATGTTACGTTCACTGTCGCCCTACATCAGATTGTGTTGTCTTCTAAAGGGAGATCTTGGAAGGGAGATGCCACGAGTGGGACTTTTATTCATTGTTGTTGCCTAAAATGATTCACATCGCTAGGGAGAGGAATGACCAGTAGGAAAAAGGAGGTGATGATGCCTCTGTATGACTCGGGTGGGACCGCGTTCAGAATACCGTGTACAGTTCTGGAGCCCACACCTTCAAAAAGATAGAAACCGAATGGAGTCGGTCCGAAGGGCGGCTACTAAAAAGGTCGGTGATCTTCTTTATAAAGTGTATGAGGGCAGACTTAAAGATCTTAATATGTATACTTTGGAAGAAAGGCAGGAGAGGGGAATACGATAGAGACATTGAAATACCTCTGTGAGGAGGGCAAGTCTCTTTCAATCGAAAAGAAGCTCTGGAACCAGAGGGCATAGGATGAAGATGAAGGTGAAAGGGGACAGACTCAGGAGTAACCTGAGGAAATACTTGGTTATGGAAAGAGTTGAGTACACGTGAAATGGCCTCAGAGGATGGAAACGAATCTGAATTCAAGAGAACATGGTTACAAACACAGAGGATCTCTGAGAGAGGAAGGGATAGTGAACAATATGGATGGGCAGACCGGATAGGCCATATTATTATTATTATTATTACATTTGTATCCCACATTATCCCACCTTTTTGCAGGCTCAATGTGGCTTACAATTCATCGTGGATACTGGAAATAGAAAAGAATGTACATTTGGTTTTGCAGAAGTTTTGGGTACATGATGGTAAAATACATGATAGTGTTAAAGCCATAGACATTAGGTGCATGATAGTGTAAAAGCAGAAGACATTAAAGACCATTCCTGGATATCTTAAAGAAATTAGAGTTACGCGTGTTGTTCTTTATAATATATTTTGTCCAAGAGATAAGTTTTCAGGAGTTTGCGGAAATTGGTCATTTCGTAGACCGTTTTCAGGTTACGTGGCAGTGAGTTCCAGAGCTGTGTGCTTGTATAGGAAAAGGTTGATGCATGCATTGATTTGTATTTCAAGCCTTTACATTTGGGAGGATGAAGGTTGAGGAATGTGCGGGAGGATTTGTTTGCGTTTCTGGGTGGTAGTTCTATTAGGTCCAACATGTAGGCTGGGGCATCGCCATGAATGATTTTATGTACCAAGGTACAGAGTTTGAACGTGATGCGTTCTTTGAGTGGGAGCCAGTGTAGTTTTTCGCGAAGGGGTGTTGCGCTTTGGTATGTTGGTTTGCCGAATATAAGTCTTTGCCATCACTTGCTGTGTATTTCTAAGAGTAAACCTATAAAGGATAACAGAATGAGATTGTCCCACTAGGTTCATCCTGGCCCTCTGCTGTTCAGGTACACCCCAGAGTCACTGCTGTTGACCAAGAAGGATTTCCCAGCAAGTCCAGAGAGCGCAGCCACCTGTTGGGGAAGCATGGTGGACGGGGTGGGTTGATCACACGTGTTAGGAAGGGGGCCCACCAGGAACAGTGCAGAGAGTTGGAAGCAGTGTTGCCAGAGGGAAAAAAATTGTTCATGCCCAAAACCCGCACAAAGTCAATTTGCATATGAATGACATCATTAATAAATATTAATGAGTCAATTTGCACATGAGTGACATCATTAATAGATATTAATGAGGCCATTTGCATACAAATGACATCATTAAGCCCGCCTCCACTGGCCGCGGGAAAACTGAGCCAACCCACGGCCGATGGCCGTGGGGAAAAAACTGCGGTGGGCGAAAAAAACGCCCCAAATCCCACAACCCGCATGCGGCATGAAAAAGCCGCAGCGGGTCTCAGAAAGGGAGCCCAACTGGGCGGGAAACCCGCAGCCCTGGCAACACTGGTTGGAAGCAGATGAGATCTGAAAGAGGTGGAGATTTGGGACGGGGGGTGTCTTGTGTGGTGCCGTTCATGTGCCAGCCAAGCACTGTATGCACAGCCACCTCTGGGCTGGATCCTGTACAACAACTAGAAAGCAAAATACACCTCTAGCACCTGGATTATAGAAGCAATTAAAAAAAAAAAAAGCAACAGCCCCAACTGCCAGTGGTGGAGGTGGGACTAGAACCCATGTCTTCACAGGGCTGTATTTTAATTTCTGTAATCCCAGCAGTTTTTGCACATTGTGTTCCCTCAATATGCACCACCGGAACAGCACACAGTCTCTCAACGTTATGAATCGGTTAAATTAACAATTTGAAAGCTGACTTAATTGAATTTAGCCTCAGAGTGATGCAGGATGTAATATTCCCCTGAATGCAGGATCAGATTAGGAATACTAATAATCGTGTGTTGAGCATTGATAAAATGTCACAGAATCAATTGCCAGCTTTGCTGCGCGTGAGTACATAGGGCCATGAGAAGATCGATACTAGGCAGGTTTTGGCCCTGGCGTCTTAACACTGGTGCGGTTTTCTTCACGGTAGAGGTCATGCAGCACAGACAGTTCGGTGCATTTTGACTGGAGACCCGTGTAAAAGGTTAGCGTTCCAGTAGGACATTAACCTGGAAAACGTGGCAAAGACGAAAGAATATTTTGCCTGAGCTTTCGAGATTAACAGGGTGTTGTCTCTTCGAGGGGATGTGCTTTTGCACTGAGTCTCCGTGAGCCGAAAGCCTTTTGTCCCTCAGTCTTTCATAGACTTTGATCATGCTGTGTTGTTGCCTTTAATAATTTCCCCCCTCCCCCGTGTCTCTTGCTTATACTCGTGCTGGATTACTGAGATGTCCTTTTACTAAGGTGTGCCGAAAAGTGGCCGGCGCTGGTGTAGACGCGTGTATTAGACGCGCGCAGGTTCATTTTTCACTACACCTGCAAAAAAAAAAAAAGGCCTTTTTTTTGTCCGAAAACGGACATGTGGCAAAATGAAAATTGATGCCTGTCCATTTTGGGCCTGAGACCTTACTGCCACCCATTGACTTAGCGGTAAGGTCTCATGCATTAACCTGGCAGTAATCGCCAGCTAGCGTACGATGCCGATTACTGCGCCTACGTGGCTTAGTAAAAGGACCCCACAGTTTCCTATTCTTTCACGTTCATAGAAGTAAATTTCCACAGCATAATGCAGGGCATCACTTGGCCCGTCTAGATTTTCAGAAAACTTTTCACAAAAGTTGCTAGTTGAGACATCTGAGGAAATTAAACAGCTGTGGGGATAGTAAGTAAGGGCCTTCTGTGGATTGGGAACTGGTTAAAAGGTAGGAAAAAAAGAGTTAGGATTAAATGGCCAATCCTCTTAAATGGAAGAGGGTAAATAGGTGAAGTTCTACTGGGACCAGTGCTTTTCGACATATTTATAAAGGAGTGGCCTAGTGGTTAGGGTGGTGGACTCTGGTCCTGAGGAATTGAGTTCAATTCCCACTTCAGGCACAGGCAGCTCCTTGTGACTCCTGGACAAGTCACTTAACCCTCCATTGCCCCATGTAAGCTGCATTGAGCCTACCATGAGTGGGAAAGCGCAAGGTACAAATGTAACAAAAATAAAATAGATACTATTGGAGATTCTACATGGAATGTTGCTACTATTGGAGATTCTACATGGAATGTTGCTACTATTTGAGGTTCTGTTGCTACTATTGGAGATTCTACATGGAATGTTGCTATTCCACTAGCAACATTCCATGTAGAAGGCTGCGCAGGCTTCTGTTTCTGTGAGTCTGACGTCCTGCACGTACGTGCAGGACATCAGACTCACAGAAGCAGAAGCCTGCGCGGCCACATTGGTGATCTGCAAGGGCCGACTTCTACTTGGAATGTTGCTACATTCCATGTAGAATCTCAAAGAGTAGCAACAGTGGAGGAGTGGCCTAGTGGTTAGGGTGGTGGACTTTGGTCCTGGCGAACTGAGGAACTGAGTTCAATTCCCGGCACAGGCAGCTCCTTGTGACTCTGGGCAAGTCACTTAACCCTCCATTGCCCCATGTAAGCCGCATTGAGCCTGCCATGAGTGGGAAAGCGTGGGGTACAAATGTAAAAACAAAACAAAACACAGTGCGTGGATCTGCAAAGGGAACCTGGCCACGGGAGGAGCGTGGGTGGGCCAGGGACGTTTTTATCTCAAGGTCTGGAGTAGATGTTCCTGATCCCTTGATGTGAATGAACTGAAATTAGGGTGGTGATAAATGCAATTGCTGCTTGGTTGGGGGGAGGGGGTGACTCTCTACTGATCATCTGAGAACCCCTCTCCCACCTTTCCAATTGAACAGGTTCAAACCCTGCCTCCTGCTCAAAGGCAACAAGTGAAAGGAGGGGGGGGAGTAATACAGCCCACTCCCTGCCCGCCAAGTACCGAGTCCTGACCCTTGCGCCTAAGGAAGAGGCATGGGGGGGGGGGAGGGTGAAGAGAGAAGTACTGTTCACTGTACCCCTGGACCCATCCTGATCCATTCTCCAATTATTAAAAAATTTCTATAGTGCTACTAGATGTCAGCAGCACTACAGACGTAAAACAGACAGTCCTGGCTCAGTGGAACTTTGACTCCAGCCAAGACCCACACAGAAGATAAAAAAGAGGAATTAATCACAGGCTAAGAACTGGAACCATCCGAACTACCTATTATCATTTCTATAGCGCTACTAGACGTACGCAGCGCTGTACACTTGAACATGAAGAGACAGTCCCTGCTCAAAGAGCTTACAATCTAATCAGGACGAGAAACAGCACACATAAGTGATAAGGACAAAGAGTAGCAAGATTCCGGAATCCCAAAGACTACTACTACTACTTATCATTTCTATAGCGCTACTAGACGTACGCAGCGCTGTACACTTGAACATGAAGAGACAGTCCCTGTGCCACAAAGCTTACAATCTAATTAGGACAGACAAACAGGACAAACAAGAGATAAGGGAATATTAATTTTTTTTTTGTTACATTTGTACCCTGCGCTTTCCCACTCATGACAGGCTCAATGCGGCTTACCTGGGGCAATGGAGGGTTAAGTGACTTGCCCAGAGTCACAAGGAGCTGCCTGTGCCTGAAGTGGGAATCGAACTCAGTTCCTCAGTTCCCCAGGACCAAAGTCCACCACCCCAACCACTAGGCCACTCCTCCACTATTGCTACTATTTGAGATTCTACATGGAATGTTGCTGTTCCACTAGCAACATTCCATGTAGACGTCGGCCCTTGCAGATCACCTATGTGGCCACGCAGGCTTCTGCTTCTGTGAGTCTGGACGTCAGACTCACAGAAACAGAAGCCTGCGCAGCCTTCTACATGGAATGTTGCTAGTGGAATAGCAACATTCCATGTAGAATCTCCAATAGTAGCAACATTCCATGTGGAATCTCCAATAGTATCTATTTTATGTTTGTTACATTTGTACCCTGCGCTTTCCCACTTATGGCAGGCTCAATGCGGCTTACATGGGGCAATGGAGGGTTAAGTGACTTGCCCAGAGTCACAAGGAGCTGCCTGAGCCTGAAGTGGGAATCGAACTCAGTTCCCCAGGACCAGAGTCCACCACCCTAACCACTAGGCCACAAGTGAATAAGGGTTAGGAGTTAAAAGTAGCATCAAAAAGGTGGGCTTTTAGCTTAGATTTGAAGACGGCCAGAGATGGAGCTTGACGTACCGGCTCAGGAAGTCTATTTCAGGCATATGGTGCAGCAAGATAAAAGGAACGGAGTCTGGAGTTAGCAGTGGAGGAGAAGGGTGCAGATAAGAGAGATTTACCCAGTGAGCGGAGTTCCCGAGGAGGAATGTAGGGAGAGATGAGAGTGGAGAGGTCCTGAGGAGCTGAAGAGTGAATGCACTTATAGGTCAATAAGAGGAGTTTGAACTGTATGCGGAAACGGATAGGAAGCCAGTGAAGTGACTTGAGGAGAGGGCTAATATGAGCATAACGACACTGGCAGAATATTAGTCGTGCAGCAGAATTTTGAACAGATTGAAGAGGAGAGAGATGGCTAAGTGGGAGACCCGTGAGAAGCAAGTTGCAATAGTCTCAGCGAGAGGCGATAAGAGTGTGGATGAGGGTTCTGGTAGTGTGCTCAGAAAGGAAAGGGTGAATTTTGCTGATATTATAGAGAAAGAAACGACAGGTTTTAGCAGTCTGTTGAGTAAAGCCACAAGAACCAGGCCCCCAGCCTCTAAAAGGTATCCTACAGTTCATGTTTTTAGAAATTTATCCCACTCTGCAACAGAAGAACTTCCTGGCAAGAGAGCACTGGCATCACACCTTAATCCTTTCCTCTTCAGAAGACAGAACTGGAATGCTTTCAAGGACAGCCGCGTGTTCTATAGAATTCTTTTACATTATTACACATTCTGGCCTGTCTTGGGGAAAACAATCCCCTGGTTGTAATTGTTCTTCAGAACAAACTGGTTTAGGTTTAACAGGTGGCTTTCAGGAATCAGTGGTATCTTAAATCTGTTGACCACCTGTGCAAAACACACAGGGGAAGGAGAAGGGGGTTCGCGTGGCATTCAGAGAAAACCTGCTCGTCAAACACTTTAACTTTGAGTTCTGTACACAGTCAAACAAACTCGGCACACTGAACAAACTATTTAAAGAGAATTTCAGAGAAACAAACCAGCAGTGAAATTATAAAGTAGACATTTCTTCTCAGCTTAAAAAAAAAAAACACAGCATGTTACACTGGGAAGGGAAACCCTGGAAGAAGAGCTGTGACAGGGAAGAAAGCAGCGAGTACTTCACCGAAAATGATGGCAGATGAAGACCTGCACGGTCCGTCCAGTCTGACCAACAAAGGTTGAACAGTAGTTGGCAATATAGACAGTTAGATATGATGATGGAGTCTAGGGATAATATATGTTATAACCAAACTATCGCTAACCCGATTCAAAAATTCTATATTTGGCGCCTATGAGTATTCTATAAATTGTGTCTTTATAGAATACGCATAGCGCTGGCGACACGACTAAAATTTAGGCACAGGCATTTACGCCAATGAAAAGCCGGTGTATATGCCCTCATCTATCTAACGGGTTATTCTATAACAGTGCGTCTACATTTTTTGGAACGCCCATGACCCGCCCATGCTCCTCTTATGGCCACACCCACTTTTGAGGTCCGCGCGGTAGAATTTAAGTAGACTGCTTTACAGAATACGCTTAGCGATTAGTGTGTGTGTAAATTCTAATCAGTGCCAATTAGTGCTGATAATTGCTTGTTAACATCCAATTGAGAGTGGAGGAGTGGCCTAGTGGTTAGGGTGGTGGACTTTGGTCCTGGGGAACTGAGGAACTGAGTTCGATTCCCGGCACAGGCAGCTCCTTGTGACTCTGGGCAAGTCACTTAACCCTCCATGCCTGCCGCATTGAGCCTGCCATGAGTGGGAAAGCACGGGGTACAAATGTAATAAAAATAAGAAAATTAAAAAATTATCAGCACCAATTGGCTTGTTAACCAATTGAGTTGCACGTATAATACACCCAGATTTGCGTGTGCAAATTCTAGTCGCACTATATAGAATTTGCACCATACTGTATTTAGCATATATACTAAGGGCCAGATGCACTAAACTTAACGAGCCATTAACGAGCAAGTAGTAAACCGTGGCATGCACAAAAGGCTTCTCCGAGCCATTTTCCGATCACGGTAGCAGCTAACGAAAATGGATTGCAGATGAGCAAATTAGTACCCCAATGTGTGTAAATCGTATTGTAATGAGATGCACTACTGTTTTCCGATTGCCTAACCGTGGAAAATCTAACGGGAGGTCTGTGCCTCTCGTTGGGGCTGTGCAGCCTCTAAAAACTTCTATAAATGTAACCAAAAAAAAAAATCGGGGAAAAAAACGTCCAAGTGCTTGTCAGGGAGGTCCTTTATGGACGTCCTTCACTAAAACAACCAGCAGGAAACCTTTGCCTAGCCACGTCCAAGTGCTCGTCAGGGCCGTCCTTCTAAAGTGCCTAACATGGACTTCCTTCACTAAAAAATGACGTCCCTGACGAGCACTTGGACGTTTTTCCCCCAGACTTTTTTGTGATGGGTGCAAGGACGTCCAAATCAAAAAAACTATTTGGACGTCTCTTTCGATTATGCCCCACCTGCAGGTCTCTCTCAGCCAATCACAGCGTGTTTAGCTGACACCAGTGTCAGCTAAACACGCTGTGATTGGCTGAGAGAGACCTGGAGGAGGGGCATCGGACGTGCTGCTAACACCTCGGGGCAAGGCGACCGGAGCAGAAGCCTCCGATAGCTGCCAGGTACGAGTTTGATGACACGGTGTGGAGGGGCTTGAGAGAGAGGTTCTGAACTGCGGACAAGGAAGAAAGACTGAAGATCGGTTCCCAGACCCCCCCCCCCCCCGATCCCTGGCTTGCAGATGCAGTTTGCCGCCTGCGGGATGCCTTACAGAGAGAGAAGGTGTGCCTCGGCAGAGACGTCCTTTATTTTGTTTGTTTTGTTTAGTGAAGGACGTCCATAAAGGACGTCCATGGCATGCGCAGAGCAGCCAGCATAACGCTTGGCTGCTCTGCGCATGCTCGACCGGCCGACTGACTTCCGAGGGAATAGAGAATGCAAGTGAGCTATAACGAGCAGCTCATTTGCATTCCGTTTCCTTGAGGCGTGGCCGTTCCCTACCGATTCTCTGTGGAATCGGTAAGGGAAGGGCTCTTCCGAGGACCTTAGTGCATCTGGCCCTCTGTTACATTCTGAGCATAAGCTTCTGTAAACAGTTAAAACATTTTGTGCTTCTCGCTACCTCTTCGGCATGAGAAATGAACAGGGGTTCTGCCTCCAGCAGCCCCAAGGCGGTGGCCCTTCCCCATGCATCTGTGCTGAAGAGCTCAGCTGACAAATGAGCTGGCTTAGAATATTTTTATAAAGTCATGTTCCCCAGCCTAAAGTGAGTCAAAAGCCTTCCTGTTAAAAAAAAAAAAACAGGAGCGAAGGAGTTGAATGCAAATCCTCTTCAGACTGAGCAAAAGCGTGGAACCGTGGAACCACAGTTTATCTCACGTAAATGGGCAGACTGGATGGACCGTGCAGGTCTTTTTCTGCCGTCATCTACTATGTATGTAAATGTATCTTGGTGAAAGCAGCTGTACAGAACTGTTTGTCAAGGAGGTAGGGAAGGGGGTGGTGGTGTAGCCACTTAATCATAAGCTATTTAGGGCAGGGACATTTTGTACCCGAAAGCGCATCACCTCTGTACAGTGCTGCATATGTCCGGTTAACACCATAAAGACAGGGGAAGATTTCTTTTTAAGTTAGATCAGATGTGACGCCTCCCGGTTCACCCTCACTGCTGGGGTGATATTCAGGTAGGAAGGCTGCTATCCGTGTGCAGGGACAAAGGAGCAGCCAAGTGGTTAGTGCAGTGGGATGAGATTGGGATTCAATTTATTTTTTTACTTTTTTTTTAAGTTTAAATTAATTTTATTGATAACTCAAAGTTAAGCAACACAACACACAACATACTCAATATTGCCAACTTACAAACAATAAGACACTATGCATGAATCATACAGCTTGTAAACCGCCCTTCCCCCCCACCCCACCCCACCCCACCCCACCCCTTCCCATCCCCTCCATCCCAACCCCTGTACCACTCAATTTCCAAAGTCTCAGGAACCTTCCTGTTGCTATCCGTGTTGATTCAAGGAAGTAGAACAGTACCAGTAATCCAGAACGTTTTGGCAGCCCACAGACTACACGATTACCTTTGTACCTTTGTATTTTATTTATTTGTTACATTTGTACCCCGTGCTTTCCCACTCATGGCAGGCTCAATGCGGCTTACATGGGGCAATGGAGGGTTAAGTGACTTGCCCAGAGTCACAAGGAGCTGCCTGTGCCTGAAGTGGGAATCAAACTCAGTTCCTCAGTTCCCCAGGACCAAAGTCCACCATCCTAACCACTAGGTCACTCCTCCACACACTTAATATACCACTATAATTTACGGATAGATCCAGGTAGTGTACAATTTAAAAACAATAATAAGCGAAGGAAGGAATTAAAATATATTGATGGAAAGTACCACATTCATTCGACCAAACTAGGGGCCAGATGCATCAACCAAACGTTAAAAAAGTCCCTAACGAATTAAAAAAAAACGAAGGATGCACCAAAAAAAAAGTCGCACATGTTCGGTGCGGTACTGTAAACTACAATGCATCAAACCTGTGTAATCCCCGTCGGTAATCGGCCCCTAACGCATGCGCAGAGCAGCCAAGCATTATGCTGGCTGCTCTGCGCATGCCAAAAAACGTCAAAAAATGAAAACAAAATTAAAAAAAGAAGGGGGCAAAGGCGCTCGTCAGGAGCATCCTTCACGGACGGCCTTGCCCCCTCCCCCCCCCCCCCCCGCATACAAACAGAAATAAAAATCAAAAAATCCAAACTTTTAAGGCTGGCCCGAGCCCCCCTCCTTTTCTCTCTTTCCCAGCCCCACCCGCCATCCTCCGCCCCCCCCCCCCCCCCCCCCCCCCCCCCGAGGTCATCGTGTCATTCCCCCTCGCCACCGGGCCCCCCTCCCTCTTACCGGGCCCGTGCAATGCCTGTGAGGCATGAAGAAAAGCAAGAAGAATTACTTACGTCAGACGGGGGCGGGCCCAGGAGCACAGGAGAGACGCCGAAGACTGGAAGGTATCAGCTGAGCTGTTCTTGCTTTTCTTCTTGCCTCACAGGCGCTGCGCGGTCCCAGTAGGAGGGAAGGGGGCCCGGTGGAGAGGGGGAACAACAGCGACAAGCTCGGGGGACGGCGGGGGCAGGGTGGAGGATGACGGGCGGGGCTGGGAAAGAGAGAAAGGGAGGGGGCTCGGGCCAGCCTCAAAAGTTTTGATTTTTGGATTTTTATCTGTTTGGATGCAGGGGGAAGCGGCGAACTCAGGCGGGGGGGGGGGGGGGGGGTAAGGCCGTCCATGAAGGACGCTCCTGACGAGCGCCTTTGCCCCCTCCCGATCTTTTTTTTTTTTGCCAGCTTGTTTTGAGGTGCAGGGGGAAGCGGAGAGATGACAGCTCAGGCCTTAACGACTGGTCTGAGCTCACGTAAAATTGTAGATGGTAAATGAATCGTTGCAATCTTTGGTATGGTTAGTACATTCCAGATTGTCCACATTTCAATGGTAGTTTACTCTTTTGCATTCCGTTTTCATTAGCTGCAAGCGTCTTCGGAAAATGGCCTTTAATGCATGCTACGGTTCAAAATTTCTTCGTTAAGGAGTCGTTACAGGGTCGTTAAGGTTTAGTGCATCTGCCTTTAGGCTATTAAAGCAACGGGGGGTTTCAGGGGAAGGGAAAAGTACTACTACTACTTATAGCTGTACTAGACGTACGCAGCGCTGGACATGAAGAGACAGTCCCTGCTCAAAAGAGCTTACAATCTAATCAGGACAGACAAAAAGAAGAAATAAGGGAATTACTAAGGTCGGAATGATAAAACGGACATAGGTACTAAACAAGTGAATAAGGGTTAGGAGTTAAAAGCAGCATCAAAAAGATGGGCTTTCAGCCTAGATTTGAAGACGGCCAGAGATGGAGCTTGACCTACAGATTAGGAAGTCTATTCCAGGCATATGGTGTAGCAAGATAAACGGAATGGAGTCTGGAGTTAGCAGTGGAAGAGAAAGATGCAGATAAGAGAAGATTTACCCAGGGAAGGAATGTAGGGAGAGATGAGAGTGGAGAGGTACTGAGGAGCTGCAGAGTGAATGCACTTATAGGTCAATAAAAGGAGTTTGAACTGTATGTGGAAACGGATCGGAAGCCAGTGAAGTGACTTGAGGAGAGGGCTAATATGAGCATAACGACACTGGCGGAATATTAGTCATGCAGCAAAAGTTTGAACAGATTGAAGAGGAGATTGATGGCTAAGTGGGAGACCTGTGAGAAGCAAGTTGCAATAGTCTAAGCGAGAGGTGATAAGAGTGTGGATGAGGGTACTGGTAGTGTGCTCAGAAAGGAAATGGCGAATTTTGGTGATATTATAGACAAAGAAATGACAGGTTTTAGCAGTCTGCTGAATATGTGCAGAGAGGGCGGAGTCGAAGATGACCCCAAGGTTAGGAGATGATGACACAGGAAGGATGAGAGTGTTATCCATAGAGATAGACAATGGGGGAAGAGGAGAGGGAGCAAGAAACTAATTAGCAAGGGTGGGGGGGACAAGGAACAGTTGAGCAAAACACAAGAAGGAAACTGAATCTACAGTGGGAAGCATCCTATGAGGTATTAAAGGCCCTAGCGAAACAGTCAAGTTTTTAAGGTTGGCTTAATTGTCTTAAATGAGGATTCTGCTCTAATATCGTGTGGAAAGGAGCAGCGAAATACCAATCACAATACCTGGTAGGTTCAAGAAGAAAGGCTCTTTTCGGATTGGGAAGGACCAAACGAAAATCATTTAGGGACCTAAGTAAACGCATGGGAGAGTAAGGGATAGTAAGATTAGATAAGTATTGAAGCAGACCTATTCTGAACGCTTTGCAGGTAAGGGTTAGTAGCTTGCGAATAATCTTTTGGCTAATGGGAAGCCAGTGGTATTTCTGGAACAAAGGGGAAACATGATCTGATCTCCTGACATGGCAAAGTAGCCGATAGCGGAGTTTTGAAGTGTCTGGAGTCGCTTGAGTACGTAACATGGAGGTCCAAGGTAAATAATATTAGAATAATCTAGTCTAGAAATTTAGTATAGAGACAAGATGAGAGTGTGAAATGCGTTGTGCTCAAAGCACTTCTTAACTGAACGCAACTGCCTAAGGATTTTAGGTCCATAACTGGTGGTTGATGTGTACATGAAGGAGGAGGGAGGGAAAGAGGGGGGAAGGAGTGGGGGGGGGGGGGAGGGAGGGAAAGAGGGGGGAAGGAGGGGGGGGGGGGGAGAAGTTAATAGTAAAGACTGTTGGAGGCAGCTCTGACAGTTGTAAGTTGGTACTAGGACTTGTTAGTTGTAAAATGATGACTGTTTCTTTAATTACATTGTGGAGCATATCGTCAGCCTGTACTTTTCAATAGAGGGGTGGGGGAGGGGATTTGAAAACAAAAATTTGGATGACGCAGGGCATTATTTTGGATGCAGCGAGTGTATGGTTCTCTTTGATTTTCAGTGCACTTAAATATTGGCTGTATTTTCCTTGACGAGTCATCAATAAAATGTTAAACCATAAAAAAGCCAGTTTTACATACATTAGATATCTGGGGTGTAAATGTCGGATGAGAATCTAGAATAACACCTAAATAGCGGAAGGAAGGAAAGGACTGGGATAATAGACATCCCAAACAAATGTAGAGCCGCAGTTGGACTGGGGCTTCCTCCAGTAAACCAACAGGCTACTGGTTTGTTTTTTCCGTATTCAGCACCGTTTTCTCAACTGCAGAAAGGCAGTGGTGCATGGTTGGATGGAAAGAGAGTATGAGCTAGTAGGAAAAAGCAGTAGAATGTCATCCGCATAAAAGGGAAACGATATATCGTGAGATTGAATAAGAGCAGCAAGACAGCTAAGGAAAATATTAAAGAGAAGAAGAGGTGAAAGAACAGAACCCTGGGCAAGTCATTTAACCCTCCAGAGCCCCAGGTAAAAAAAAAAAAAAAACCTCAAGATTGTGAGCCCACAAGGAACAAAGAAAGTACCTGCATATCCTATATAATAACTAGCCGTTGAGCCCGTTAAAACGGGCTGGTGGTTCGCCGCCCCTGCTGCCCCTCTACCCTGCCCGTCTCTTTGCTATTCAACTTACATCTCCGCAGCAGGCAGAGATCAGCTGAGGTCCCGTCGGCCTTCCTTCTCTGCCTGTGTCCCGCCCTCGTGTGACGTAACGTTAGCGAGGGCGGGACACAGGCAGGGAAGGAAGGCCAACGGCAGCTCAGCTGATCTGCCTGCTGCGGAGATGTAAGTTGAATAGCGAAGAGACAGCCGGGTGGAGGGGCGGCAGCGGCGACTCTGGGGGGGGGGGTACCAGTGGCGGCGACCTCGGGGGGGGGGGGGGGTAGCGGTGGCGACCTCGGCGGTTCCCTCCCCTTCGCGCAGTTTCCCTCTCTGTCCCGCCCCCCCCGTCATCACGTATTGACGCGGGGGCGGGACAGACAGGGAAGTCTCTACTGCGCATTTGCGAGTGAGTACGGTCACTCGCCGTTTATATGTTTGATTCTCACCTCCAATGTTCTGTCTTGCTGCCTGGGACCGTGGCTCCTTCCGAGTTGGTCTGCTATGCTCCGTAGATCAGGCTGACATCACCGTAGCCATTATGATGTCAACTTCAGAACCCGGGGAAAAAAAGAAAAAATGCCTCACAGCTGATCCATGTCCAGAGGAGGGTCGCTGGACATGGGTGGCTGGAGGGGGGGGGGCAGGGGAGAGAGGAGGGTCGGTGGACATGGGTGGTTGCAGGGGGGGCAGGGGAGAGAGGAGGTTCGCTGGACATGGGTGGCTGCAGTGGGCGCAGGGGGAGAGGAGGGTCGCTGGACATGGGTGGCTTGCAGGGGAGCCGAAGAAAACCTTGCTAGCGCCCATTTCATGTGTGTCAGAAACGGGCCTTTTTTTTTTTTACTAGTAATAAATATAAACCACTTTGGCTGTACCACAGAAAGGCAATATTATCACTCAGCTCAAATACCCCACTCCACCTCCTCCCCATAACTACAAAAAAAGTGTCATGATACTCTTTCATCAGAAGCTGGAACACTTTGGTCTGTACCTAAGCCTGGAGAGGGAGGGGGGAGGGGAAGCTTATGGATGAAGTTAGGGTGATAGGACCAGACCACAGAAGAACTGGACCTGATTTCTTCACTTAAAGACTTGAGAGGCTGAGACTGTTCCCCCCCCAGCTCCAAAGGATATGCCCTCGCTTGAAGAAAAAGCCTGTCATTTGATGGCTGTCACTTCTCACCGTCATTTCACCGCATTGACATTCACTGTAACTACATCTTTAATAGCGCAATTTCAACAGTTACTGTTTTCTATCTGAAAACTTACTTCCCCACATGCTAACCTTACTTTATGAGGTCCTCAGCCAGCTAGAAATGTACCTTTAATCCTCATGAACAAAGAGAAGGCGAGAGGAAAGAAAGTTTGTTTTTACTTTAATTCAGTTCATAGGATTGTGAACCACAGCCCACCCCCCACCCCCACTTCTCCCCACAAAGCAAGCACAGCACAGACAGCAGCAGTGCAAGAAACAACGTGGCATGGAGGAGTGGCCTAGTGGTTAAAGCACTGGTCTTGCAATCCAGAGGTGGCCGGTTCAAATCCAGCTGCTGCTCCTTGTGATCTTGGGCAAGTCACTGCCTCAGGTACAAACTTAGATTGTGAGCCCTCCTGGGACAGAGAAATATCCAGAGTACCTGAATATAACTCACCTTGAACTACTACTGAAAAAGGTGTGTTCAAAAATCTAAATAAATATATACATGTGAGGCATATTTTCAAAGCACTTGAACCAACTCAGTAACCAACTTTGTAAGTCTAAGTGCTTTGAAAATGAGCCCCCTAGTAACATAGTAGATGACAGCAGATAAAGACCTGTACGGTCCAACAAGATACCCTATGTAATGAGTTTATGATGGGATACTTCATACGCATACCTGATCTTGATTTGGCCTTGCCATTTTCAGTCTGCCCAGCACTGTCCATGATCTACATTTCTGAAGTTGTCAAAGCCCCTGAAAAGCTCCACCCCAGCCCATCCAAATCTACATAAATATTGCCACACTGGGACAGACCAAGTCCATCAATCAAGCCCAGCATCCTGTTTCCAACAGTGGCCAATCCAGGTCACAAATACCTGGCGAGATCCCACAAACGCTCAATACATTTTATGCTGCTTATCCCAGAAACAAGCTGTGGATTTTCCCCAAGTCTATTTTAATAACGGTCTAGGGACGTTTCCTTTATGAAGCCATCCAAACCTTTTTTTTTTTTTTAACCCCCACTAAGCTAACCGCTTTTACTACATTCTCTGGCAACAAATTCTAGAGTTTAATTACACGTTGAGTGAAGAAATATTTTCTCCGATTCGTTTT
Organism: Microcaecilia unicolor; assembly: GCF_901765095.1. Taxonomy (NCBI): domain Eukaryota; kingdom Metazoa; phylum Chordata; class Amphibia; order Gymnophiona; family Siphonopidae; genus Microcaecilia; species Microcaecilia unicolor. Next base: position 350,331,411 of record NC_044035.1, on the reverse strand, counting down.
AAATGTACTACTTTGTAGCTTCATTGCGTGCCCCCTAGTCCTAGTATTTTTGAAAAGAGTAAACAAGCGATTCACGTCTACCCGTTCCACTCCACTCATTATTTTATAGACCTCTATTATATCTCCCCTCAGCCATCTTTTCTCCATTATATTCCTATGGGGTGTCTTATCGTTTAGCAGGTGCTAAATCTGTTAGCACACCCTAGTAAACCCCCCTCCAAAATCTTACAATATGAAACAGAAAAGAATGCCATAAGTTATCAGAGAAGGATATTTATTTATTTATTTATTTATTTATTGCATTTGTATCCCACATTTTCCCACCTATTTGCGGGTTCAGTGTGGCTTACAATACATTGTGAGTCATGGAATTACATTGGTTACAATATGGTTATGGGTTATATAGAGAAGAGTTATGGGAAGACAGTCGAAGTCAAACATATTTTGGGAAAACAAGTCAAAGTCAAACATAGTTTGGGAATGGAACAGTAGAATGTAACAATGGGGAAGTGATCGGTGATAGAACAATGGCGAGAGAACATTAGGGTATAACAGTTCCATCAAAGCGTAAAGGGCAGGCTCACATATAGAATTAAAATCAATCTGTCATCGTAGGTTGCGGGTAAATTCCCGGCCAATGTATCTTAAATCAAGTTGGGAACGCCTGCGTAAATTTCTGTCTTGACTTTGACGTTAGCAGATGTCAATTTGGCCCTAGTATCACGCGGAAGCAAATTCCAGTTCCAGAGCTTAGGACTCAAAAAAGCCGAAAGCTGAATACCGGGTGCGGGAAGGGTTCGGTCCAGATGGAAGGATTTCAGTAGATGGACTGTTTGTGCAGTCATCAAACTCTTGTTTCTTTGTTTTACGGCAACTTTGCTCAGTCCGCTCTTTACTAAACTCTGTGACACAATGTACGATATTACGAGCTGTAGAGTGTTGCCAAGACTCGACTGTTGTAACACTATACTTATCCCAGACCACTATTAAACAGCTTCAGATTGTTCAAAACACGACAATAAAGATTCTTCTGATGCTTGCAAATGTGATCACGTTACTCCTTTATTTATACATCAGTATTCGGTTTCCACTGCAGTTTCGTTGTCGGTTTAAGACCCTCACCAGTATTCCCGAACAATTTTACACAGGTATCCTCTCAATTTCGCCCTTATAAACCATCCTGTCACTTACACGGGCAACAAAGGATAAATGTTCGTCTAAATAAACCCCTAAATCAGTGGTTCGCAAACCTGGTCCTGGAGGCACCTCAGCCAATCAGGTTTTCAGGATATCCACAATGAATATTCATGAGAGAGATCTATATGCACTGCTTCTATTGCATGCAAATCTCTCTCATGAATATTCATTGTGGATATCCTGAAAACCTGACTGGCTGGGGTGCCCCCAGGACCGGGTTTGGGAACCACTGCCCTTAAATACTTGAAAGAATTGACCAGTTGCATGACTCGGATGAACGCCTGCCTGGTTATCTCCCACGCCTGCCCAGGCTTAGCACTGGTGCCCAGTCTGAACTAGAAGTCGACCCTTGAATGGAGCATGTGGGGGCTGGGGGATGGTAAAAGGGGAAACACTTATATTACAGTAGCTTATACACTGCCCTTCGTAAGGAAATCGCTGCACGGAGGGGCACAGTGACAAAGTAGCCAGAAGAAACCTCCATGACTCCTTTGACCTCCAGCTCTAAAATTGTGTGCACACCACCTGGATCCACCGCACTGGGACGAAATCCTGGCCTGGCTGTGAATGATCGGACTCTACTGTGAGAAATGTGAAATGTAATACCAAACATCTGCCTTCCACGTGTTTCAGATCAGACTTTTAAAATAAACAAAGGACAGCCCCAGGCTTAGGCATCCAATGGATATCTAACCTCCCACTAATCCAGGTAGGAGAATGATGAAAACGGATGCTGGAATGTATTCTTAAATCCATTCAGGAAACACGCCCGATGCCCTCAACCCTGCCGTGGACACCCCAGAGCCACCACATCCATGATCCGGCAGCCCACACATGCTCAACAGTATCTGTATTCCAACCTTCTCTGGGCCTATGTGCTGGTCTGTCTGCTGTTTTCCTGAGCTCCCTGTATCCCACACTATCTGTCAGAAAATCATCCCCAGTTGCACAAATGAGAAATAATTAATTTAAAGGAGCCATCTGTTTCTATACAGAAAGCAGCAGCTCAATTAGACAGACTCTGTCTGTGCGGAAAACTGATCACTGCACCATTTCCAGCCTACGAATCAAAGGACCAATGTGACTAAGGAGCAGCCTGAAGCCTGTGTGTAAGGAAGGGGTGGGAAGACAAAGGACAGGTGGGGGGGGGGGGGGGGGGGGGAATAAAAGCACTTCCGAATATGGGAAACCTGCAGATAGACTACCGTAGGGAAATTACATAAATGACACTCAAAATTTGGCGCTAAACAGTATTCTAAACAAGGGCATTCGGGGATTAGAACCCTTTATAGAGTAACATAGAGTGCTGGGATTCGCACTCAACTTTGGACGCGAGGAGTTACACCAACTGAAGCCAGGTAGAAATCCCGGCGCGCAAGTTGGGCGCGGATGTCCTGAATTCTATAACACTGCGCGCATTTTAAGGGAACAGCCAGAACATGGTGCTGAATCTCTTCCTGCGGGGGGAGGATACTTCAGTGGTAAGGAGTTTTCATAAAGATGACCTTTTTCTCAGGTTTCCTCTACTTTGCGTTTTGATGACCAAGAGGTCCAAGTGGCCGAGCCTAGAAAGGTAGATTTACTGGTTAAGGGTATTCGCAGAGCAGGTAGGTCTTTTCCTATGCATCAAGATGTTAGGGATATTATTCAGGCTCAGTGGGAGGTTCCTGATTCTGCTTTTTGGCTTGCTAGATCTATGATCAGGCTTTATCCGGTCCCTGACTGAGATCTACAAAATCCTGAGTGGTGTAGAACGAGTAGAAGTAAATTGATTTTCTACTCATTCCAAAAGTACAAAGACTAGGGGACACTCGAAGAAGTTACATGAAAATACTTTTAAAACAAATAGGAGGAAATATTTTTCCACTCAATGAATAGTTAAGCTCTGGAATTCTTTGCCGGAGGAGGTGGTAACAGCGGTTAGCATATCTGGGTTTAAAAAAGGTTTGGACAAATTCCTGGAGGAAAAGTCCATAGTCTACTATTGAGACAGACATGGGAAGCAACATGAGATCGGTAGCATGGAATGTTGCTACTCTTTATTCTTCATGGAATCCTGTCGCTCTTTAAGATTCCAGAATCTTGCTATTCTTTGGAGTTCTACGTGGAATGTTGCTACTCTTTGAGATTCTGCATGGAATCTTGTCACTCTTTAGGATTCCAGAATCTTGCTATTCTTTGGAGTTCTACAAGGAATGTTGCTATTCTTTGAGACTCTACAGCTATTCTTTGAGATTCTACATGGAATGTTGCCACGATTTGGGTTTCTGCCAGGTACTTGTGACCTGGCTTGGCCACTGTTTGGAAAACGGGATTCTGGGCTAGATGGACCACAGCTCTGACCCAGTATGGCTGCTCTTATGTTCTTATGTTAATTGTTTAACAAGCCAATCAACATGTTCTATGAAGTGGTGCGTGTAAATTTAGTGTGGATCTCAAAAGGAGGCGTGGGCATGGGAGGGGCGGGGGTGGGTCGTGGTTGTTCCTAAAAATTTTGCGCACTGTTATAGAATATGCCCGATCTGCACCTAAGTTAGGCATTTACACCAGGTTTTAGTTGGCGTAAATAGTTGCACCTAACTTTTAGTCATGAGAATGGGCACTATGTGTTTTCTATAAACAGAAGTACTAAGCGTGTTTTTTTTATTTCTGCGCCATATATAGAATCTGGTCCTTATCGTGTTTTTCTGTCTTGCACTGAGGGATGTGCTCACCTGTTCTATTTTGGCTAGGAAGCTGTAAATTCTCAGCCTGGATACATCTTAACAGACCCGCACACAGAGCCAAGGAAACATCTGGCTTCATTTCAGGCTAAAGTTTAAGCGAGAGCTTTCTTTACGTCTCTGGAGAGGTGCAGAAGGTTCTCCAGTCTTGCTGAAGACATGGACTATGTACAGTGGTGTGCTGGAGCAGGCTCTCACAGGCTCTCGAGAGCCGTTTGTTAAGTTTTTAAGAATTTTGGGAGCCGGTTCTCCATGGCTACTTTAACAAATGGATCCCAAAATGTGGGCTTGGGCCCCTCCTGAATTCTCTTTTACTTTGCTGGCGAGAGAGAGCCCCCTGTTAACAATTTACCAGCACACCCCTGACTATGTATAATATTTTATGAGCATTAATGCCATTTAATAAGAATCACAAAGCGGTGCATATGCAAATCTTCCTTGCCAGTCATTCATCCCCCATCAGAAGCGTCGGCTTCCAACATCCGAAATGCTGTGAGGCGAAATAGAACCCTGGAAAAATCCCGGGCGGGTTTGCAAATAAAATTTAAAAAATAATATATTTTTTTTCTGACAAAGGGATCTGGTACAGCCTGAGTCTATACATCATTGAACAGTAATCAACAGTTTTTGAACTGCAGGACAGGATCATAATTATTGCATTTATTGCAGGGAAGTGATGTCGACTGCTGGGTTTGGGAGGCTTTTGGCCAGTTCTCTCTGTTTTTTTTTTTTTTTGTGGTCCCTTTGCCACTTCAAATTAGCACCGCAGGTTTCGCAGAACGTCGGGGAAAGGGGCATCTGAAAGCCAGGACTGGCCATAAACCTCTCTTCGGAAACTGGGTCACCTTGAGAAGCTGCAACATTTTCTGTCTGGTGAATTGGTTGTACACAAAAGAGAGCTGCCTTCCCTGTGGATTTTAATTTGTATGGGAGAGGAAATCAAAATTGTTTTCAGTATTTCAGTATGGTTTGGGTTTTTTTTTTCCTTTCCCTGATGACAGAGATGGAGCCATTTCGGTGACTTATGATGTCAAAGTGACATTCATTAAATCTAATGTAAAAGTTAGCACCATCATACTTAAAGGGCTGATGACACAGAACGTGTTATAGAAAATGTTTATTTATCTATTTATAGTGACCTGCAATGGGAGAAACACTTTTTCTTTGAATTTTAAAACTAAACATCTTATCCTATTAGACAACGGATACCTGCAGAAAGTATCCCATAATACTCTTATTTGTATGTGTGGAAGAGTTTGTGAGTGGAGGAGTGGCCTAGTGGTTAGGGTGGTGGACTTTGGTCCTGAGGAACTGAGTTCCATTCCCACTTCAGGCAGAGGCAGCTCCTTGTGACTCTGGGCAAGTCACTTAACCCTCCATTGCCCCATGTAAGCCGCATTGAGCCTGCCATGAGTGGGAAAGCGCAGGGTACAAATGTAACAAAAATAAAATAGATACTATTGGAGATTCTACATGGAATGTTGCTACTATTGGAGATTCTACAAGGAATGTTGCTATTCCAGTAGCAACATTCCATGTAGAAGGCTGCGCAGGCTTCTGTTTCTGTGAGTCTGACGTCCAGCACGTACGTGCAGGACGTCAGACTCGCAGAAGCCTGCGCGGCCACATTGGTGATCTGCAAGGGCCGACTTCCACATGGAATGTTGCTAGTGGAATAGCAACATTCCATGTAGAATCTCAAATAGTAGCAGCAGTGGAGGAGTGGCCTAGTGGTTAGGGTGGTGGACTTTGGTCCTGAGGAGCTAAGTTCGATTCCCACTTCAGGCACAGGCAGCTCCTTGTGACTCTGGGCAAGTCACTTAACCCTCCATTGCCCCATGTAAGCCGCATTGAGCCTGCCATGAGTGGGAAAGCGCAGGGTACAAATGTAACAAAAATAAAATAGATACTATTGGAGATTCTAAATGGAATGTTGCTACTATTGGAGATTCTATATGGAATGTTGCTATTCCACTAGCAACATTCCATGTAGAAGGCTGCGCAGGCTTCTGTTTCTGTGAGTCTGACGTCCTACTCACAGAAACAGAAGCCTGCGCAGCCTTCTACATGGAATGTTGCTAGTGGAATAGCCACATTCCATGTATAGTAGCAACAGTGGAGGAGTGGCATAGTGGTTAGGGTGGTGGACTGTGGTCCTGGGGACCTGGGTTCGATTCCCACTTTAGGCAGAGGCAGCTCCTTGTGACTCTGGGCAAGTCACTTAACCCTCCATTGCCCCAGGTACAAATAAGTACCTGTATATGTAAGCCGCATTGAGCCTGCCATGAGTGGGAAAGCGCGGGGTACAAATGTAACAAAAATAAAATTTGGCTGTAAAAAGTGCATTATAATACAAACATTTTAAAAGCTGGTGAAAAGTGTAGAACTCTGGGCTATTTCCGTTCATACATTATTATTCAGATTTGTGATATTAGCAGTTTGTTTTCATGCGTTTCCCCCCCCCCCAAAATTTTACTTTTGACCATTGCTAAAATGCTACCCAAGAGTCATGCTTGTGTGGCAGGTTTGCAGCCTGAACGAACAGTAGAAAACATGAGATTAAACTGAAACCGAGGATGACCATAAGTTACCGAAATAGCTTTCTTTGCGTCAGCTGGATTGGGAAAGGAAATGTTGAAATGTGGAGGAGTTTTGATGTGATTTACCTAGCTTTATTGCTATTTTGCCTGTGGGCCATAGGGCTGACTGAATTAGTGTGCCTGTGTATATTTATCTGTCTGTCTAATCTGTATGCTTTCCATTGCAAATCGGAGCCCTCCCTTAATGCCCCGAATGCAGCAGCAGAGTATCAGAGAGGGCAGGACAGTTGCATTAAACCCTCTCTCCATAGACAAGTATTGATGGAAGCAACTTGGAGCCAGATGCATGAAAGAAACGTAGAACAACCGGAAAAATGTAAAGGTCCACGTTATAAGATACTGATTATGAAAAAACGACAGATGCTCGAAAAACACCGCATGCAAATGAGCTGAGCGGTAATACAAAGGTTGATGCGTGAAAGTCTTGCTAACTTGTTGAAATCCACGGTAACGGTGTAGCAAACGTGTGCGCACAATAGTCAACCGCTAAGCACACGGCAAGCGCTGTAGCACATGTCTAAAAAGATTGCATCATAGACGTGCGTCCTGGGCGTGTGAGATAGACGCCACTAGTAAGCAGAGCTTTATAGGCTCCGATCTGCGTGTGATTTTTTAAAAATCGCTCTGCAGACGGTTACATGATGATGAGCTGCGCAAACCAGAGCACATCCAAGTCAGAGAAGTTGGGCTTTCTCCCGCGGGGACCATGTGCAGCACGGATGTGCACACATGCATAAATAACACGTCGATGACAGTGCTTATGCACGCACTTTATGGATGTGCTTATGTTGACGGCAAATGACAGCTCCCTGGAGTTACCGGCAGCCCCTGAGCCCCCGTTAAATATATCATCAGGATTCAAAAAAATCAGCCCCTTCCTGTGTACACAGGGCTGGCGCGGAGGCCCGGTGCCAGACAATTTAATAGTAGATTACATCGTATATGCAAAGAAAGACCCCGGGTGGTGGACTTGATGCGCGATGTGTTTATTCAACAATATTTTGTTCCACGCAAAGCATGTTCCTGGCGCAAGTAATCCAATTGCCGATGCTGTTTCTCGTTCCAAGTGGGAAGTGTTCTGGGAATTGGCCCCGCATGCCGAGGCGGAGGGCGAGACTAGTTGCCCCGCTAGCTCAGTCGGTAGAGCATGAGACTCTTAATCTCAGGGTCGTGGGTTCAAGCCCCCTGTTGGGCAAAGTTAATTATTGTTAACAAAGTTTTTTAAAAAAGTGTGCAGACCTTTCTGTGCGTTGCTCGTAAACGGCTGTGCATCGTGCGTTGCCTTCATTTACATGAGAATCACATAATTACTATGCATTTGCATAGCATGTTCGTTGCGTGTTTCTGAGTGCGGTAAACAGGTCGCTGTAGGCTTTTGCGCATTCGTCGCTAGGTACCGTGATCGCTAACCCGGTTCAAAGTGGCTGAAAACGATCGCTCCTGGCACGGTAGGTTTGATACATCTGGCCCTTAGTGGGAACTGGCGGGAGGCTGGATCTCTCCCGTTACTCTCTAGGTGTCCATGAGCTGTTTCCACTGCTGTTAGGGTTAGAATTCCTGGGCAGTGGCAGGGTGCCAGGGGAAGTCGGTGAGCGTTGCCACTTAAGCATTTCTGGGATTTCTTCCTTGTTTGCGGTAGTTTTGCTTCACCATATGGATTCCATAAATTCAGCTTGGCCGGGAAATGACTGGTAAAGTTATCCTTCTGCTCACATGTGGGATTCATCCACTCTTAAGAGCTTTCCAGCAAAATCCGTAGCTCCCTAGTTTGTTTGTTTTTGTAATGCTTATCCCTAGGAAGAATTGGATCAGTACAGAAAAGGCAAATCTATAACCGGGCGCTGTTTTTATGCCACTGGAGGTTTTCCGATACCCATGATGGCAACTAAGCCCAATGTAGACCGTGCCGAAATGTGGTCTGGGTTTGCTGAGGCTTTTTCCTCCATGTGAATCTTCATAGTTTATTTTTGTTACATTTGTACCCTGCGCTTTCCCACTCATGGCAGGCTCAATGCGGCTTATGTGGGGCAATGGAGGGTTAAGTGACTTGCCCAGAGTCACAAGGAGCTGCCTGTGCCTGAAGTGGGAATCAAACTCAGTTCCTCAGGACCAAAGTCCACCACCCTAACCACTAGGCCACTCCTCCACTGTTGCTATTTGCGATTCTACATGGAATGTTGCTATTCCACTAGCAACATTCCATGTAGAAGTCGGCCCTTGCAGATCACCAATGTGGCCGTGCAGGACGTCAGACTCACAGAAACAGAAGCCTGCGCAGCCTTCTACATGGACTGTTGCTAGTTGAATAGCAACATTCCATGTAGAATCTCCAATAGTATCTATTTTATTTTTGTTACATTTGTACCCTGCGCTTTCCCACTCATGGCAGGCTCAATGCGGCTTACATGGGGCAATGGAGGGTTAAGTGACTTGCCCAGAGTCACAAGGAGCTGCCTGTGCCTGGGAATCGAACTCAGTTCCTCAGGACCAAAGTCCACCACCCTAACCACTAGGCCACTCCTCCACTCCACTTGTCTGATGCCTGTGAGGTTATTAGCTGTAACATAGTAAATGACGGCAGATAAAGACCTGTACGGTCCATCCATTCTGCCCAACAAGATAAACTCATTTTACATGGTATGTGATAACTTTATACCAGAGTTTGATTTGTCTTTGCCTTTCTGAGGGCACAGACCGTAGAAGTCTGCCCAGTACTGTTCTTGTACTAAGTTCTGAAGCTAACATCAAAGCCCCTTAAAATTTACACTCCAGCCCATCCCTATCTCTTTAGCCACAATCAGGGTGTAGACCGTAGAAGTCTTCCCAGCTCCCGTTTTGTTTCCCAATTACCGGTGTTGCCACCCAATCTCCGCTAAGATTCTGTAGATCCATTCCTTTTAAACAGGATTCCTTTGTGTTTACCCCGCGCATGTTTGAATTCCATTACCGTTTTCATCTCCACCACCTCCCGCGGGAAGGCATTCCAAGCGTCCACCACCCTCTCCGTGAAAAAATACTTGCTGACATTAGTCCAGAGTCTGCCCCCCCCTTCAACCTCAATTCAAGTTCCTCAGTCATGGCACACTCTTAAAACCGTATAACACACTGGCAGAAACACAAGTTAACTTGTGGAAAACATTAGACCTTTGCACGGCTCCTGTCTTCAAAGTGCCCCATGCAGCATGCACGGGTGCGTTCAGTTATCACACTATGCATAGTGAGAGCTTTCACTAATGAATTCTTTTATGCCACAATAATAGTCCATAGTTCAGGGAGAACGTGTTTCAGATTTCAAGTCTATACCAAAGTGTGCTTAACAAACCTGTTTGGGAATTTTTTGGATTTGAGGCATCATGGCTTTATCAAAGGAAAATCCTGCCAAACGAGTCTGATTGACTTCTTGGATTTCAGTATCTTTTTATAGTGATTTAGTACCTCACTTCCTTCATATTTTTGCCATTTTTAAGCACCACTTGTGAAAGTGATTGTACGGAATACTGGTACTCTTGTGGGTAGGGGCAAATTCACACACGTAAGTGACAGCAAACCGACTTAAGTGCTGATCCGCAAGGGTGCATGAAGTGCAAAGGACTAGATAACTGTCTGTATATGGCATGGAACGAAACCACGCTGAGCGCTATTCTGTAATCTAATGTTAGGCACAGTTTATAGACTAGGCGTAGCGCCTGAAGCCTCGACTAAATTTAGATGCGACCGTTTACGAGAACTAAAACCTGGCATAAATGCCCGCGCCTAACTTGGGCAAAAATTGGGCGTATTCTATAACAGTGCATGTAGTTTCTAGGAGCACTCACGACCCACCCATGGCCACGCCCCCTTTTGAGATCCGCACATTAGAATTTATACGCACTGCTTTACAGAATACGCTTAGAAAGTTGCGTGTGTAAATTCTAATTAGTGCCAATTAGTGTCGATAATTGCTTATTAGGGGCCAGTTATCGACTCTGATTGGCTTGTTAAACAGTTAAGGGCCCTGTTTACTAAGGTGCGTAAACGCTTGCTAACCTTGTAGACGCCCGTAGGAATATTATGGGCATTTACATGGTTCGAGAGAGAGAGAAATTGCACTGGCTCCCAATAAAGGAATGAATTAACTTCAAGATCTGCACCCTTGTCCACAAAATTCTTTATGGAGAAGCCCCAGGATACATGAATACCCTAATCAATTTTCCAGCCAGGAATACATCAAGCACCTCCCGTTCATTCCTTAATCTCCATTATCCTACCTGTAACGGCCTCAAATATAAATCCACTTACGCTTCCTCCTTTTCCTTTATCAGCACCCAATTATGGAACACACTACCTAAAACTGTCAAAACTACTCGAAACCATCTCAACTTCAGGAAATTACTCAAGACCGGCCTATTCCGGAAGGCCTACCCCCAGGCTCCAACATAAAACCCAAAGTCCTTCAAAACAGCATATAAATGGAAATCTAGACTGCCCCAACTTGACATTTCGTCCTTTAGATTGTAAGCTCCTTTGAGCAGGGACTGTCCTTTTTTGTTAAACTGTACAGCGCTGCGTAACCCTAGTAGCGCTCTAGAAATGTTAAGTAGTAGTAGTAGTAGTAGTGGAGGAGTAGCCTAGTGGTTAGGGCAGAGGAACATGGAATGTTGCTACTATTTGAGATTCTGTTGCTACTATTTGAGATTCTACATGGAATGTTGCTATTCCACTAGCAATATTCCATATTTAGATTGTGAGCTCTTTGAGCAGGGACTGTCTTTTTCATGTATGGTGTATAGCGCTGTGTATGCCTTGTAGCACTATAGAAGTGATAAGTAGTAATAGTAGTAATGTAGAAGCCTGCCCTTGCAGATCAGCAATGCGGCCACACAGGCTTCTGTTTCTGTGAGTCTGACATCCTGCACATACATGCAGGACATCAGACTCACAGAAACAGAAGACTGCGCGGCCGCATTGCTGATCTACAAGGGCAGGCTTCTACATGGAATGTTGCTAGTGGAGAAGTAGCCTAGTGGTTAGTGCAGTGGAACATGGAATGTTGCTATTACTTGAGATTCTACATGGAATGTTGCTACTATTTGAGATTCTACATGGAATGTTGCTATTCCACTAGCAACATTCCATATTTAGATTGTAAGCTCCTTTGAGCAGGGACTGTCCTTTTTTGTTAAACTGTACAGCGCTGCGTAACCCTAGTAGCGCTCTAGAAATGTTAAGTAGTAGTAGTAGTAGTAGTAGTGGAGGAGTAGCCTAGTGGTTAGGGCAGAGGAACATGGAATGTTGCTACTATTTGAGATTCTACATGGAATGTTGCTATTCCACTAGCAACATTCCATATTTAGATTGTAAGCTCTTTGAGCAGGGACTGTCTTTTTGTGTATGGTGTACAGCGCTCCGTATGCCTTGTAGCGCTATAGAAATGATAAGTAGTAGTAGTAGTACTATTTTGGACTCTTACCTTTACCCATTTTCCTTTATACCCTGTTCTTTCTATCCACTCTGACTACCACAATCTATTGTATTTGTATAACTACTGGACTGGCGATAGCCTTTTCGGTCTATTGAAAGCCACATCGAGCCTGCAAACATGTGGGAAAATGTGGGGTATAAATGTGATAAATAAACTTATAGAATACTGCAGGGAGGGGGGGGGGGGAGAGACAGTGATCTGGGCCCCCAGGCAATAAGTCATTGGGCCCCCTCCTGCATGCTACAGTCCACTCCTTTGTTTCCAGCACTTTCCCCCGCACACTACAGCCCCTCAAGCCTCAGTGGGCCCTCCCTGGACCTACCTTGATGGGTCATGGTGGTCTAGTGGCTTCTTTGGGAGCAGGAAACCCTACTCTTTCCTGCCCGCTGTTCTATCCGGCTCCGTTGCTTCTTCTTAATGGTTGCCAAGACTTCCTGCGGTGGTCTCGGCAGTCTTGGCAGCCATTTTGAAGATGTGGCAGCGGGCATGAAAGAGTGGGGTTCTTTCCTGCTCCTGAAGAGGTCACTAGACCATTAGTGCCCTTCAAGGCAGGTCCAGGGAGGGCCCACTGAGGCTTGTGAGGATTGTAGTATGCAGCAGGGCCGCCGAGAGGGGGGGGGCAGGGGGGACAAAATTCCCCGGGCTTGGGCCTCCAAGGGGGGCCCGGCGCCGGGGTCAGGCCGCCGGCGCTGCAGTCCACGGTCTCACCTGCCTGCCTCCACGGCTCCGGGCCCCCTGCATTCAAAGCAGCAGTTGCAGATCGCCTCTCTTCTGGCCTTCCCTCCCTGTGTCCTGCCCTCGCGGAAACCGGAAGTTACATCAGACGAGGGCGGGACACAAGGAGGGAAGGTCAGAAGAGACACGATCTGCGACTGCTGCTTTGAATGAAGGGGGCCTGGAGCCGGGGCCTGGAGCCGTGGAGGCAGGCAGGTGAGACCGCAGACTGCAGCGGCAGGGGGGCAGCGGCGGGGGGGGGGGGGGGGCGGGGGGGGGGGGGGCGGCCTTGCTCCGGGCCCAGCCTAGTCTCTCGGTGGCCCTAGTATGCAGGGGGGAGAGCGACACTGGGCCCTCCAGAGACTCTGGGCCCTCGGGCACTGCCTGGTTGCCTGTATGGTCAAGTCCGCACCTGGAATACTGCAAGTTTCATGTGTCTTCGCCACATTTAGGTGCCCACACTTAACCAAGGTCTGTGGCTGGTGTAACCGCGGGTGTGTATTGTACGTGTTGCGCCAGTTCTGCGTTCTACTCGTATTCTAACACGGCATTTGGGAGCCCAGATGGCATTTTAGTCTATCTCTGCAAGGCATTGGCATGCGTAAAAGTATCTCTGCGTAACAGCTCCAGCCTTAATAAATCGGGGATGACCTGGTGCGACAAACCTGATGCCCAGCAGAGCCTGTCTCTTCTCTGCCCCGTGGGGATGTTTTGAATGATTGTTTTATGTAGTTTAGTATTGTCATTTTAATTATGTGAGAGTGACATCATTACGTGAAGAGAAGGCAGGTGAGTTCACAGGGAGTGATGACGAGCCCATACGCCAGGCCCCCTCCCTGCCCATCTTCAAATCCTTACTCAAAGCCCATCTCTTCAATGTCGCCTTCGGCACCTAACCACTATTCAGGAAATCTAGACTGCCCCAACTTGACATTTCGTCCTTTAGATTGTAAGCTCCTTTGAGCAGGGACCGTCCTTCCTTGTTAATTTGTACAGCGTTGCGTAACCCTAGTAGCGCTCTAGACATGTTAAGTAGTAGTAGTAGAAGAGAAGGCAGGTGAGTTCACAGGGAGTGATGACGAGACAGCTTGAAAGGGGTTTGACAGAAAGTACGTTGTGTCCTTCCTTGAGGCCACAGATGTAATATGATGGATACAGACCCATCACCGGAAAAGCCTGTGTAATGAGCCCCACACATCTGTCTGCTTGCATGAATTGTTTCTCCAGACATGGTTTGTTTTTAATATCACTCGTTCCCCAAACCAGATCCCTCTTATCACTACTTGTGGTTTGTTTGGCCTGTAATTCCTTCTGTGTGTGTTTTTTTTTCTCTCTCTAAATTGGGGTATAAATCCCACATAGTTTCCATCTTGTGATGGAGAGTAAATCCCTGCACGGTCCACAGGCAGGAAAAAGCCAATCCCTAAACAAAATATTGCCATTCTTAACCCGCATAGCAGTGACTGTGTGATTTTTACGGTCTCATTTTTCTCCAAGCTATTCCAGTGAAACAGAACAGCTGGCTCTTTCCTAGAGAGGGAAAGCAAACAAAATCTGTTCTGTACATTTGTCAAGATGAAACACCTGGCCGATTCCTTCGGTTCTCCGCAGAGCTGATCAAACTGAACTGAACCAAACCAAACCCAGATTTCGCTGGATCCCTCCTTATACACCTTTTAAGGTGTCTACCCTGTTGTAGAATGAAGTATATTTTCTACAAAAAGTACGTAAGTATTGCCATACTGGGACAGACCAAAGGTCCATCAAGCCCAGCATCCTGTTTCCAACAGTGGCCAATCCAGGTCACAAATACCTGGCAAGATCCCGAAAAAGTTCAACACATTTTATGCTGCTTATCCCAGAAATAAGCAGTGGATTTTCCCCAAGTCCATTTAATAATGGTGTATGGACTTTTCCTTTAGGAAGCCAGCCAAACCTTTTTTTAAACCCCGCTAAGCTAACCGCCTTTATACCACATTCTCCGGCAACGAATTCCAGAGTTTAATTTCACGTTGAGTGAAGAACAATTTTCTCCGATTCGTTTTAAGGTTTCAACATTTTTATTAATGAAGCACAGAAATAATGCTCAAAAATGGTGGTTACATCTTGTAAATGTCTCTACAAACAATCAACACACACCAAGTATTGAAATTATACAATATTGCTTATCTCCATTAATCTTTTTACTTTATCCCCCCCCCTCCTATATTATTAACTAACATGTTATCATCAACCTCTAATAACAACAAATTCTCCCCCTCCCTTTCCCCCCAACTTTCCTTACTGCCAATTGACACCGTGTGTTCAAACGCTGGGCCCCCCAAATTATACCACCTGCCTGTGTCAACTGTGCAACCACAAAGCCTCAAATTAGGATCAAACCTTACTATACGGGCTTATACCCCTCCACAGGCGAGCCAGGGGGCCTGTGCTCTGATGGCCCCCCTACCCCCCTACGGAGGACATCCATTTCACCCTGGGAAAGGACTAATAGAACTCCAAATAAAACAGTCTCCTCTCCTGCCCCCCTCCCTAAACCCTCCCTCCCCCTCCCCCCCCCCAGCCATGGTCTGCTCTACCGTCTTGTCAGTTGCTAAAGGGTTGGTAGAAAAAGATCTCTATTCCCATTTAATTCCCATCAGTTGCCTGTGGAACTTTAGACAATGCTCCAAGTTTATTAATAATGTGGCTCCTCGCCCTATGAGACAGGGTGTTAATATAACCTTCCCAAGTAAGGAAAAAGTAGCCTTGTGTCCGAGGGTTAAGCAGGGAGTCCCGGAGCTCCATCATAAGTAAGTCATGTAAGCGATTCCTCCATTGCCAGAAGGAGGGGTTCATTTCTTGCGTCCAGTTAACAAGTATGCACTTCATGCCCACCAAAAACGCCTTATGGGCCATTATGTTCTGGTATCTCGTACCCCCCTCTACTGGCGCGTGGCAACCCAACAAAATGGTCGTAGGCTGCTGAGTAACCTTTTTCTCTCCTATTTTTTCTAAATATTTAACTATTCTTGTCCAGAAGGCTGTTATAGCTGGGCACTTCCAAAAAGCATGGTAGAAGTTATTGTCTGGCGCATTACAGCGTCTGCATTTGGCAGATTCTATATATCTCATCTGACACAGACGCGACTGAGAGGTATAAGCCCTGTAGATCACTCTGACCTGGCATTCTCGAAGGTTTGCGTTTTGCGTCCATTTCAGGACTCCCCTCCACCCCTTCAACAAATCTCCCGGGATGATCCTTTTTTGTATGTCAGCTGACCATTTTGCTGCCACTCGTGTAAGGTCTCCCTGTGGTCTAGCCAATAACAACCTTTTATGTAATACTGATATCGAGATAGGGTCCTCTGTTGTCGTCTCAAATAATTCCCCCATCTTAGTGGACAAATCAACACCAAGTGCAGCATGGGGGAGTGAAGCTATATAGTGTCTAAGCTGTTCATATGCAAAACATACCCCCCAGTCTGCTACATCTAGGTTTAGTTCGGCCATTGTTTTAAGCTTACCGCTGGGCTCCAACCAGTAATGTATAAGTACTTTGTCCCCTTCTCCCCAGGAACTCACTATAGGATTTTCATCCCCCGGACGGAACGCTTCATTCCCTATAAGGGGTAGTAATCTACTGCATCTAGGATCGAAGGACCACAGCCTAGCCAAGTCCTTCCATACGGCCTTTAAAGGCCACACCAAAACACTAGTCCGCAGTCCTGCAGGTAGGTCCTTTAATGCCCCGTGTAAGACATACATCAGGCCCAAGGGGCTGCACCTTGCCTTTTCTATCTCCAATGGGGTGTAATCCTCCCTCTGCAGATACCAGTCCCCTAGATGGCGCAGTAAACATGCCACATTATAGCGTTTAATATCCGGCATCCCCATCCCCCCGTTTCTCCAAGGCCTCATCAGATGTGAAAATCTTATCTGGGGACGTTTCCCAGCCCACAAAAATTTTGTAAGCAGTTTTTGTAAAGATCTCACTTCCTGGTGCTTGAGATACAGTGGAATTGTCTGTAAAAAGTATAGCCATTTAGGGAAAAGCACCATATTAAACAAGGAGATGCGTCCCACCAGCGATATCGGCAGCCCTGCCCATCTTCCCAATGTTCTCTTGGTGTCTTCTAACAGGTATTCTACATTTGCACTATATAGCAGCTTGGGGTCCTTGGTGAGCTGTATCCCTAAGTATTTGAACGCCTCCCCCACTCTCTTAAGTGGACAACACAGATTTTCCCACTGCCCCTCGCTCATTTGAAGTGTCATGACCTCAGATTTGTCTAAGTTGAGACGAAAACCAGAGTAGTCCCCAAATTCAGCAAAAATGTCCAGTAGGGACGGCAAAGACACCTGGGGATCCCGTATTATAGTTAAGAGGTCATCAGCAAAGGCTGAGATCTTAAAGGAAGTTTGCTGTATCTGTACCCCTCTCACCTCCTCCATATTCTGGATTTCTCTTATAAGAGGGTCAAGCACCAACACAAAAAGAAGGGGCGAGAGGGGACATCCCTGTCGGGTACCCCTGGCAATCCTGAATGTTTCCGATGCTTGCCCGTTTACCCATACCTCTGCCATAGGTCCCTGGTACAACGTTTCTATGGCATGTAAGAAAAACCCTTCCATCCCAAATGCCCTCAGGGAGGCGAACATAAAGTCCCAATTAACCCGATCAAATGCCTTCTCGGCGTCAAAACTAATTATTAAGGCCGGGGTTGATGATTCATGTAAACTTTCCAACGCTCCCAAAATTTGTCTCATATTGCGGGCTACTGATCTTTCTCGTACAAAGCCCACCTGGGCCTCCTCCACTATCTCCGGTAGTATCCGTGCCAATCTGTTTGCCAAAATCTTTGCCAGTAGTTTTGTTTCAAAGGGAAGCAAAGATATTGGTCTATATGAACTGGCTAAGAGTGGGTCGCGGCCCGGTTTTAACAAAACTATGATTTGTGCCTTCCTTAGGGACTCTGGTAGGCCCCCCCTCTCTATACATTTATTGAAAACCTCTGTCAGACAAGGTATAATATCTGATCTGAGGAGCTTATAAAACTCAGAGGAGAGTCCATCCACTCCTGGGGACTTATGCAACGGACTGGCTCGTATACCCCAGCACACCTCGTCCTCTGTTATTAATCTATTAAGGCTACTTTGTTGTATCGCTGTGATCTGTGGGAGTGATTGTCCTGCTAAATAACACTCTGCTTGAAGCCCCTGGTCCTCCGGCGGGGAGTACAAGGCCTCATAGAACTGCCGGAATACTTCATTCACTCCCTCCAGAGAATGCTGAATACCCCCCTGTGCATCTCTAACTTGTGACACATATCTGGAGCCACCCACTTGCTGTATCAGTCGTGTCATCAATTTCCCTTGCTTATTTGCATGTTTGTATAACTGATATCGATAATAGAAATTTGATTTTTTAGCTTTGGCGTGTATTAACTGGTTCAAAGATGCCTGAGCCTCTAACAGCCTTGATTTATTCAAAAGCGTTGGGTTAGCTCCAAATCTCTGGCGTGCCTGCTCCACTTCTTTCCCCATCCTGACTATCTCTGCTTCTCTAGCTCTTTTCTTATAGGAATGATATGAGATTATGGCTCCTCTCAGCACAGCCTTGGCCGCTTCCCAAAATAGTATCGGGTCTAAGTGATAACTATTCTCATTAAACTCTGAGTATTCTTTCCACTGGGATTGTATATAGGTGGCAAATTGTGGGTCATAGAACAGTTCTGTGGGAAAGCGCCACCTAGGCTTCTGGGTTCTATCTCCCCCACCCCCAAATGTGATCCACACAAAAGCTTGGTCTGAGACCTGTGTGGGCCCTATTTCAGCCTGTTGCAACCAAGGGGTCCTATTTGCTGAAACCAGAATATAATCAATTCGGGATAGTGTATCATGTGCCCTGGATAAATGGGTATAGTCCCTCTCTCCCGGATGGTACAGGCGCCATGCATCAACTAGATCTAACATCGAGCACAGCCGTGGGATTCCCTTTGTCAAGTTCACTGGCCCTACTCTAGAGGTTCCAGTGCTATCCAATAATGGGTCATAGACTGCGTTAAAATCTCCTCCCATAAGTATAGGCATCTGATCAAAAGAGTGCACATGTCTCACCAGGGTCTGATAGAACCTCTTGTCATATTGGTTTGGAGCGTAGACATTAATTAGTAAAAAAGGGTGATTATTTATATGGGCTTCTAAGAAGACATATCTACCTAGTGGGTCCACAATTACTCGCTTTTTTGTAATATGTAGCCCTTTGCGAAATAAGATAATAACTCCTGCCTTCCTATTTGGTGACGGGCTTTCCACATAGTCCCCCACCCACCATTTACACAGCTTCTTGTGTTCCATTGCTGTTAAATGTGTCTCCTGTAGCATTGCTATATGCGCTTTTTGTCTATTTAGGGTCTGTAGAATCTTACTCCTCTTGATTGGGGAGGAAATACCCCCCACATTCCAGGATATTAGCTTAACCATAGCCATGCCTAATTGGCTCACATGTGTTATTAAACCCATAATAAAGAGAAAGGTGTCCCAGCCTACACCTCCCTCCACTTTTTTGTATACTCACAACACTTCTTAGTTTCCTTTTCCCACCATATTTACATACCTTTTTCAAACAGACCTGCTCCCCCCCCCCCTCCCCTATTCCCCCCCTCCCCTCCCTTCCCCCCCCTGCATTCCCGCCCCCCCCCTTCCATTCTGTAAACCCTTGAGTTCCAGCAGGGAACTCATCACGTATAGTGTCCTTTCCCCCACTAATGTAAATTACCAACTGCTCCATGGGGAGACCCCATCCTGTAGTATTTATGCCTGTCTCCAATGATCGAGACCGGGTAGTTACCCTATGTCCCTCTGTCCAATTATTCCCTTGAACCCACAGTTTAGGTATAGAGATGTCATCTCTAATCATACTTAACAGTCTTCTAGTCCATGTCCAAAATCTCTTTCAACACATATGTCCGTCCCCGGACTTCTTCTAGATGACGCCATTTTTCCACATCAGGTTGCCGGTTCCTGTATAACACTCTTGAGGAATTCTTTAGCTGCAGCCACCTCTTCAAATATTTTATCTCCTCCCTCGTGCTGCACCTTCAATTTGGCAGGGTATATCAGTGCAAACCTGATTTTTCTCTCATGTAAAACCGTGCACACTGGCGCAAACTCCTTGCGCGCCGCTGCTACACGTGCTGAATAGTCCTGGAAGCAAAGGATCCTCTGGCCTTCATACCGAAGCTCCCCTCCTGCCCTTACAGCCTGCAAAATCGCCTGTTTATGGCCGTAGTGGAGGATCTTCATGATCACCGCCCGTGGTCTCGCCGCTCCTTGGCGCTTCGGCCCCAGCCGATGTGCTCTCTCGATGCGCAGTGGCCCCGGCAGATTGTTCATTTTTAATGTGCTCTGAAGCCAGGTTTCTAAAAAACTACCCAGCTCTGAGTCCTTTATATGTTCCGGGAGCCCTATTAGTCTTAAATTATTACGACGAGACCTGTTCTCTAAATCGTCTAGTTTGTTCTCTAGCTCCACTATTTTCTTCTTTAAAGCCTCCACCGGTTGTTCAGTTGCCACTGCTCGGTCTTCCAGGTCACTTATCCGCTGTTGCATATGGTCCAGATCGAGATGGAACCCGTCAAGCCGTTCATGGGCAGATTCTGCGCGGTCAAACAGCGCCTGCAGTTTTTTATCAAGGGCCGCCTCTACCGCAGCTGTCACCTCCGCGGTGATTTCTGCCGTCCATACTGAGCAGACGCTCGAATTCGGCGATTGCTGTCCGGGCGCCATCTTGGATTCGGCGATCTTGCCTTTTTCTTTATCTTTCCGGAGCGTTTTCGCCGCCATTCTTCCGCCCAAGGTTAGTAATCTCAAACCACCCGGTCTCCAAGTTGTTAGGCTGGCGATGTTAAGGTTCGTTTTTTCCCCTTTGAGGCTGTTAATAGCGTAAGATGATGGGGGAATCGCAGGAGCTCAGTTCCAATGCGACTTCACTCCTGCATCACACCACGTGATCTCTCTCCGATTCGTTTTAAATTTAGTACTTTGTAGCGTCATTGCGTGCCTCCTAGTCCTAGTATTTTGGGAAAAAAATAAACAAATGATTCACGTCTACCCGTCCCACTCCACTCATTATTTTATAGACCTCTATCATACAGTGGGGGAAATAAGTATTTGATCCCTTGCTGATTTTGTAAGTGTGCCCACTGACAAAGACATGAGCAGCCCATAATTGAAGGGTAGGTTATTGGTAACAGTGAGAGATAGCACATCACAAATTAAATCCGGAAAATCACATTGTGGAAAGTATATGAATTTATTTGCATTCTGCAGAGGGAAATAAGTATTTGATCCCCCACCAACCAGTAAGAGATCTGGCCCCTACAGACCAGGTAGATGCTCCAAATCAACTCGTTACCTGCATGACAGACAGCTGTCGGCAATGGTCACCTGTATGAAAGACACCTGTCCACAGACTCAGTGAATCAGTCAGACTCTAACCTCTACAAAATGGCCAAGAGCAAGGAGCTGTCTAAGGATGTCAGGGACAAGATCATACACCTGCACAAGGCTGGAATGGGCTACAAAACCATCAGTAAGACGCTGGGCGAGAAGGAGACAACTGTTGGTGCCATAGTAAGAAAATGGAAGAAGTACAAAATGACTGTCAATCGACAAAGATCTGGGGCTCCACGCAAAATCTCACCTCGTGGGGTATCCTTGATCATGAGGAAGGTTAGAAATCAGCCTACAACTACAAGGGGGGAACTTGTCAATGATCTCAAGGCAGCTGGGACCACTGTCACCACGAAAACCATTGGTAACACATTACGACATAACGGATTGCAATCCTGCAGTGCCCGCAAGGTCCCCCTGCTCCGGAAGGCACATGTGACGGCCCGTCTGAAGTTTGCCAGTGAACACCTGGATGATGCCGAGAGTGATTGGGAGAAGGTGCTGTGGTCAGATGAGACAAAAATTGAGCTCTTTGGCATGAACTCAACTCGCCGTGTTTGGAGGAAGAGAAATGCTGCCTATGACCCAAAGAACACCGTCCCCACTGTCAAGCATGGAGGTGGAAATGTTATGTTTTGGGGGTGTTTCTCTGCTAAGGGCACAGGACTACTTCACCGCATCAATGGGAGAATGGATGGGGCCATGTACCGTACAATTCTGAGTGACAACCTCCTTCCCTCCGCCAGGGCCTTAAAAATGGGTCGTGGCTGGGTCTTCCAGCACGACAATGACCCAAAACATACAGCCAAGGCAACAAAGGAGTGGCTCAGGAAGAAGCACATTAGGGTCATGGAGTGGCCTAGCCAGTCACCAGACCTTAATCCCATTGAAAACTTATGGAGGGAGCTGAAGCTGCGAGTTGCCAAGCGACAGCCCAGAACTCTTAATGATTTAGAGATGATCTGCAAAGAGGAGTGGACCAAAATTCCTCCTGACATGTGTGCAAACCTCATCATCAACTACAGAAGACGTCTGACCGCTGTGCTTGCCAACAAGGGTTTTGCCACCAAGTATTAGGTCTTGTTTGCCAGAGGGATCAAATACTTATTTCCCTCTGCAGAATGCAAATAAATTCATATACTTTCCACAATGTGATTTTCCGGATTTAATTTGTGATGTGCTATCTCTCACTGTTACCAATAACCTACCCTTCAATTATGGGCTGCTCATGTCTTTGTCAGTGGGCACACTTACAAAATCAGCAAGGGATCAAATACTTATTTCCCCCACTGTATCTCCCCTCAGAGCCCTAGCCACTTTTAGCCTTTCCTCGTAGGGAAGTCGTCCCACCCCCTTTATCATTTTTGTTGTCCTTCTCTGTGCCTTTTCTGATTCCACTGTATCTTTTTTGAGAGGCGGTGACCTATTTGTCTGTTCTTCTAAGCGTATCTGGCGCCAGGTCTTCGCTTATTTCCAAGGCTCATTTAGGGTAGTTTTAGTTTGATGTTGGTGCCTCAAAGTTTTTTCGTTTGTGTGTTGATCACATTTAACTTGAGCTGAACCCTAGAGAAAGTTGAATAATTATTTAATTTTAAATAGAATACAATAACAGAAGATTTTGCAAATTGTTTGCACGATTTATCAAAATGTCATTTTAGCACCTGCTCAATTAGTGCTCTGTTACGTTAATCAGTTTTTAATGGTCGATTCTGGGGGTCCGGCAGGAGTGATGACAGAGGGTGGAAAGACTTTAGCCTTTTCTTTGCATTATTCACAAGTTCAGTCAACTTGGGATGTTTGATGTTGGTTTGTTAACCTGCGATATGAAAACTTGCACTTGGGGAAGGGTATCGCATGAGCCTGGCCCGGCTGGTTTTTCAGCGGGTGTGAATTCTTTGAAGGTTTCCACTAGAGGTGAGAGCATGGGGACATGATCTGGTCCCCTCAACATCCCCAGTCAATTCTTTTCCATCCCACATAATGAACCCGCATTTAAAAGACCTCGTGAATTAAAAAAACAAAACATAAAATGCACCCTATAACTTGTTAATATTTAACATAAAACAAAACAATAGGCATTTACTTTGTTAAATATGCAAGATTTTTTTTTTAAATTTGTTTTTCAGCTGAGATGTTGGTGTTTCAAATTTCTGAGCTGAGGCGTGCACAGGGACATATTCTGGTCCACACCCCCTCTCCTCCCCGTTCACTTTGGATCTGGCCCCTTCCAACCCCATAGTATTAATGACTGATTTGTCACCAACACCGCAGCGGGTTTCATATTGCCCCCCCTTGGCCTGGATTGGCCGCTGTCGTGGACAGGATGCTGGGCTCGATGGACCCTCGGTCTTTTCCCAGTGTGGCATTACTTATGTACTTATGTACTTATGTCCTCTACTTGGCTCACTTTTATTACATAGAGCAGTGATTTAACCTATTGTGATGTCATAGTGGCTCATTCCACCAATAAGAGCCAACCTCATTAGTGATGTCACAATGGCTTGATTGTATAGAATGTTTGTACGTTTGGGAAGCTCGCCAGGTGCCCTTGGCCTGGATTGGCCGCTGTCGTGGACAGGATGCTGGGCTCGATGGACCCTTGGCCTTTTCCCAGTGTGGCATTACTTATGTACTTATTCCCCAACTTTCCACTCTCATGGAAAAAGCAGCATCTTTGCTCAGTCCTCATAGGAGGAGAGGAGGTGCCAAGGCAGGAAGGCCAGGTTGATCCCGAGCTGCATCCTCTCATGCCTTAAGCTACTATTGAAAAGGCAAGTTACAATAGGCATTTTCCTGTCCGTAGAGGGTTTACAATCTTAAGTTTACACCAGAGACAGTGGAGGATTAAGTGACTTGCCCAAGATATGTATACTTATAAGGATCACAGGGAGCTGCAATGGGATTTGAGTCCTGGTTTCCTGATTCTTAGCTCATTGCTCTAATGGTTATAGGACTCTTCTGGGTCTGCTCTCCAGTGCATAGTGGAACAGACAGCTATCAGAGAACGTATAGGCAGTGGCATAGCAAGGGTGGCTGCCGCCCGGGGCGGTTCGCCGTTGCACCTCTCCCCGGGTGAATTTTAACTGTTGGGAGGCTCCACGCCCCTTCTCCCATCTGTTCCCCCTTCTCCCATCTGAGTCTCCCCCCCCCCAACCCCCGACCCAGTGCCTACCCTGAGCTCCGTCCATAGTCCTCTTCTTCCTGCCAGCTCCCGCGCCCTACCTTTACAAGGAAATCTCGGAAGCCGAGGCGCAGCGCCTCGCGTCTGCAAGTAAAAGCAGCGTGGGTCGTCTCTTCGGGCCTTCCCTCACTGTCTGTCCCGCCCTTGCGGAAATAGGAAGTTGCATCAGCGGAGAGCGGGACAGACAGTGAGGGAAGGCCCGAAGAGACGACCCACGCTGCTTTTACTTGCAGACGCGAGGCGCTGCGCCTCGGCTTCTGAGATTTCTTTTGCAAAGGTAGTAGGGTGCGGGAGCAGACAGGAAGAAGAGGACTTTGGGAGCACTCCTCCTTGTGGTGACACCCGGGGCGGACCGCCCCCACCGCCCCCGCCCTTGCTACGCCACTGCATATAAGATGTGGCCTCTGTAATCCCCTTTGGAATGGCAATAGTGTATCAGGGATCCTGTGTTTGTTACTGTTCAGAGACCCAGATGGATTTCTGTTAGAACATCAGGTTACAGGATCGCCTGCGACACCCCCTGGTTTCCTGCCAGTCAGCTGAAATGGCTTAGAGAAACAATGTATCCAGAACAGAAACCGGGCAGCGTTCTGAGAGTGAGGAAATGAAAAGAGAATACTCATTGGCTTCTCTCTCTCTCTCTGCAGTTTTTTTGACACTGTAATTTATCAGTCCCCTTCTCTCTTTTGCATTTCCTTCCTTTAGTACTTGATATCCAATTCCGATCTCTTTATTGGCATGACAGTGCTAACACGTGATTGGGCGTAATCTTATAAGCGGACCTGAGTGTGTGGGATGGTATTTAATGCACTCACATAGCTGCTTATAACATTCCCTGGGAGTATTGTGTGTATAAAAGCAATCAGAAAATGTAGCACCTATTTTCATACACAGGTCTTTCTGGGGAGAGAGAATTTGGTGGCTTGGGGTGGCTGGATCAGCTCTTGTTCAAGAGTTTGATGGGAAGAGTACAGAATTTCCTTAAGTTAGTCCCCTTTATCTGTCTATATCAGGGTTCTCAACCCAGTCCTCGGGACACGTGGAGGAGCATAATCGAACGGAAACGTCTATCTCCATGGGCGTTTATCTCCGAGAACGGGTCCGTGAAGGGGTGGGCCGTACCGTATTTTCGAAAAAAAATGGACGTTTTTGAGCTGGGCGTTTGTTTTTTTTAGTGATAATGGAAACTAAAAATGCCCAGCTCAAAAACGTCCTAATCCGAGCCATTTGGTCGTGGGAGGGGCCAGGATTGGTAGTACACTGGCCCCCCTGATATGCCAGGACACCAACTGGGCACCCTAGGTCAGTGCGGTGGACTTCAGAAAAAGCTCCCACATGCATAGCTCCCTTACCTCGGGTGCTGAGCTCCCAACCCCCCTCCCCCAAAACCCACTACCCACAAATGTACAACACTACCATAACTCTTAGGGGTGAAGGGGCACCTACATGTGGGTACAGTGGGTTTTGGAGGCCTCCCATTTACCAGCACAAGTGTTACGGGTAGGGGGGATGGGCCTGGGCCACCTCGCTGACGTGCAATGCGATACCCATTAAAAGTGCTCCAGGGACCTGCATACACGCAGGCCTCTAGGACTGGTTGCTGCTATATAACATTGGCACAGCAGTTGACACCTGAAGACTAATCTCTCCGAAAACGTCCTTTATTGGAATAACCGCCTTTACTCACAGTTAACTGCAGATCAGTTGCCCCACTGGCAACGAGTCTCCCTGGTACTGAGATGAGCAGTAGGTCAGAGCTGGCACAATGGTGTACAATGCCCTCTTTCAGCCACATTCAAGGTAAGAACTAAGTTGTCTAACATGGCTAACACGGGAAAGGGAACTAAAACTGGCTTACAAAAATGGCCACTACCGCATGGACTACAACAGGAAACACAACAGGGCACACTCTGACCCAGTAGGCAGGGGGAAAAGCACCATGGGAGAAGAACCTACCAACATCGTGAGACTGTAACACAAGCTAATGAAATCACGGAGCCCAATACCCTACACCCACCACAATGCAATGCTGATGTGACCCTGTACTGCACCCGAGAGCCACATCTGACCCAGGGAAAGGCTGTGAGAGGATCGAACACATTCTGCCGTCATGGAGGTGGGTACGGCATTTGAGGCTGGCATACAGGCTGGAAATAAAGTTTGTAAAGTGGGGTTTTTTTGGTGGGAGGGGGTTAGTGACCACTGGGGGAGTCCGGGGAGGTCATCCCCGATTCCCTCCAGTGGTCATCTGGGCAGTTGGAGCACTTTTTTGGGACTTGTTCGTGAAAAAAAAGGGTAAAAAAAAAGTGACCCAAAATTGCGGTAAAAACGCCTTTATTTTTTCGATTATCAGCTAAAGACGCCCATCTCTCCTTGGCTGATAACCACGCCCCAGTTCCGCCTCCACCACGCCTCTGACACGCCCCTGTCAACTTTATTCGTTTCCGCGACGGAGTGCAGTTGGAAACGCCCAAAATCGGCTTTCGATTATACCGATTTGGGCGCCTTTGTGAGACAAACGTCTATCTCCCGATTTAGGTCGCACTATAGGAGTTTTTCTCTTTCGAAAATAAGCTAGATAGTAACATAGTAGATGACGGCAGAAAAAGACCTGCATGGTCCATTCAGTCTGCCCAACAAGATAAATTCATGTGTGCTGCTTTTGGGTGGCAGAGCCGGTGGGGGGAGACTTCTATGGTCTGTGCCCTGACACACCCCGCCAGTCAGGTTTTCAGGATAGTCACAATGAATATGCATGAGAGAGGTTTGCATACATCGTAGGTAGTACATGGAAATTTCTTTCATATATATTCATTGTGGTTATCCTGAAAACCTGATCGGCTGGGTGTGTCCCAAGGACTGGGTTGAGAACCTCCGCTCACACCCTATGCTGTCTTGTTAAGATGTTTTTTTTAGTGTGTGTTGTGCTAGCATTGTAAGTAGTATACTATGCTATATAGTGTACTGGGCATTGTTATAATGGGCATTCTGACATTTCTGCCAGCCGATTTCTACTCCAAGCTAAAATTACTACCGCAGCTTAGTACAACCCCCCCCCCCCCAAAAAAAAAAAAAAAACCTATAGTTTGCTTGAAAATAATAATAATTAAACTCTGGAATTCATTTCCAGAGACTGTGGTAAAAGAAGTTAGCTTAGCGGGGTTTAAAAAAAGGTTTGGATAGCTTCCTAAAAGAAAAGTCCATAAGCCATTATTACGATGGACTTGGGGAAAATCCACTGCTTATTTCTAGGATAAAAAGCATAAAATGTATTGTACTGTTTTGGGATCTTGCCAGGTACTTGTAACCTGGATTGGCCACTGTTGGAAACAGGATACTGGCCTTGAAGGACCTTTGGTCTGGCCCAATATGGCAACACTTATGGACTAATATTTTTACTACTGTAATTGTCTGCCTGCATTTTGGATTACACTTGTCGTACACCGCCTTGGGTGAATTTCTTATAAATTCTACCAAACAAACATGCGGTGAACCTGGATTTCAGCACGCTGACTTTTATAAATAAACTGAGCACCCTTCATGTGGGCCATAAAGTAAGTGACTGGATTAGAATATGATTCATTGGCAGGGGGGGGGGGGGGTACAGAATAGTAGGAAATAGTATTCACTCTGAGGAAAGGGGTGTGCCGAAGGGATCCGCCCCTAATCTGGCTATTTTCAACATGGGGAAGTGCGGTCAGGAAAGCTTTGCCTTTTTGCATAAAGGTGTGAAAAAGCAGAGGATGGATCTAGTGAAACTGAGAAATAGTCTAGAGTTCAGCAGCTAAGATTTAAAGCTGCAAAAAAATGGAGGGTCACGCATTTGAGCAACGCAGTATATAGGGAGTGAAGTACTTTTGTTCTTGAAGGAAGAGCAGGATGGGGGGGGGGGGGGGCTTTTACTAAGCCGCGTTGCGTCAATTTGGAGCTACCGTGTGGCCCTGGCGGTAATTTCATTTTTGTATGCGCATCCAGTAGGTGCATCGGAAATTTTCCGGCACGCAGCACTAGCCAGGCAGTAATCAGCATTGTATGTGCATGCAGACGATTACCGTCCAGTTAACGCATGAGACCTTACCGCTAAGTCAGTGGGTGGCGGTAAGATCTCAGGCCCAAAATGGACGCGCGCCAATTTTCATTTTTCCACATGTCCGTATTTGGCCCCCCAAAAAGGCCTTTTTTTTTTTTTTTGCAGGTGCACTGAAAAATGGACCTGTGCGTGCCCAATACCCGCGTCTACACCAACGCAGGCCACTTTTCAGCACACCTTAGGAAAAGGACCTCTTAGGGGTGTCCATATAACTAGAAAAGTTGAAGACAAAAGCTAGAAGGATTTTTGGGTGCATAGGGAGAGGAATGGCCAGCAGAGAAAAGGAGGTGATAGCGCCTCTGTGTGGATGAAGTTGTTTCTGAGAGCGGGTTCGACATCATAAATCAGACAGGGACAGTTTTTCCTCCAGGGTAGATATACTTGGATATTAAGTGGGATAAGAGACAGATGATAGAGACTTGTATACATCTCCAATGTATAAATGCACGGGGGGGGGGGGGGGGGGGGTGTGGAGGAGGCCCTCTCTCAACAGAAAGGAAGCTCTGGAATGAGGGGGAATAGGATGAAAGTGAAAGGGGACAGAGAGGGGTAGGTAAGTCCAGTTCTCGAGTGCTACAGGTATGCCAGGTTTTCAGGCTATCCACCGCAAACATGCATGAGATCAGTTTCCATGCACTACCTTCACTGTGTGCTCATCTGCCTCATGCATATGAATTGTGGCTAGCCTGAAGAGCGACAGAAGTATGTCAGATTAAGAAGGACAGGAGTTGCCTATTCCTGGGATAGACTCAGGACTTAATGTAGGAAATGCTTCTTTACAGAAAGGGCAGTGGACATCTGGAACAGCCTCCTGGTGGAGGTGCTGGAGGAGGCAAAGACTGTATCTCCCTTCAAGAAAGTGTGGGGAAGCACAGAGGCTGTCTAAGGAAGAGGGAAAGATTGCAGAGCTGGTGCAGATGGGCAGTCTGTATAGGTTGTACGGTCTTCCTCACTCATCGCGGTCTGTGTTTATTTATTTGTTACATTTGTATCCCACTTTTTCCCACCTATTTGTAGGCTCAATGTGGCTTACATAGCACCGGAGAGGCGTTTGCCAACTCCGGTGTGAACAAATACAAAGTGATGTTATGGTAAGATCAAGTTCATGTGGCACAGCCACACTAGGGAATCGGAGAACGGAAGAGTTGTGTTATGTCCATGACGTGCTTTAGTTTGGTTGTGTTGCAGAGATTAAGCATTTAAGTTGGATGGGTAGGGTATGCCTTTTTAAACAGGTTGGTTTTTAGTGATTTCCGGAAGTTTAGGTGGTCGTGCGTCGTTTTCAAGGCTTTTGGTAATGCGCTCCACAGTTGTGTGCTTATGTAGGAAAAACTAGATGCGTAAGTTGTTTTGTATTTAAGTCCTTTGCAGCTTGGATAGTGCAGACTTAGGTATGTGTCGATTCCACACGGTCTTGGAGTAGGTATAGCCTCCTGCGAGAGCTTTTGGGGAGGCCGTTTTATGAAAACACATAGGCGCCAATGTGTCTTTCCTGTCTAGGTTCCCTGTTATAAGGTAATTTTATAAGTGGTTAAAATAACTTTTTGGCAGTGGGGTGCCTATTAGCTTGAAGTGACAGAGCGCTCCCACGGAAGGTCTGTATCTGCCAGTAAAAATACTGAACCCTGTAGAGGGATTGCAGCAAGATGCAAAAAAAAAATCCAGGCTAGCATATTTTTCCTTTAGAGCAACTCAGGCATTGAAAATGATCTGTCCAGTATGTAATTTCCTTACAGTAATATCAGGCTGTTTAGGTCTCAGGAATCACAGCTGGAGGTCATGTTCCCCCCCCACCCAAGTCACTCACCAGTTTACTGTAGGTAAGACCGGACCGTCGAGTGGGTGTACAGACTAATACCCTTTTCAGCCCCTCTTCATGGGGTACCAGCATGCTAAGGGAGCTTGAGACTGCATTGATCTATGATCTACTCTGTTGGCCCTTAACATAGGCAGCCGAGAGACCTCGGTTTACAATTTTATAGCAGTAACAGTATTAATCATCACAAGACACATTGTATTTAATATGGTACAACTCGGCCGCAGCTTTATTTATATACAAACATCTTACATATGGGTATACCCAAGCCTCCCACAGCCTCTGGCTCAATGTCCATCCTCAGTCCGCCGTCCTAGCAGGACTGACCAATCGTAACCTGAGCCCCCCGCCGTCTAGCAAGGGAGCTCCACCGTACTCGCAGCTGCTCCAGCTGCCTAGCTTACACCATCAGGCTTGGGTACCCCGCCAAAGCTGCGACAGTATAGAACAATGTACAGTAAACATAGCATAAATTGGGGAGGGAGGGCTGGGTGCACCTGGAGCCCGGACGCGAAAGAGGTTGTCCGGGCTCCTCCCCGGGGCTTTTAAACCCCGTTTCCTCTCCTCCCTCTCCCAGCGGGGTGCCCCTTTTGCAGCGGGAACGAGCCCACCTTGCTCCTGTCCTGGGCACCCCGCTGCCACGAACGCGCATGCCCCCTCGGTGCACGGCGCCATGTTATCTCCGGCTCCGTGCACCCAAGGGGGCACTGCGCCTCTCTTTTTTTCTTGCAATTCCTGCCTGCTGTGTCTGGGACTCTGCCGGAAGGCCTTTCTCTGGGCTACAGTATGATCACAGATCCAGATGTTCCTCACCTGGACCAACAACTGCACAGAGGTAGTGAAAGGCAGAGCCGCAGCACTGCCAGCGTACTCTGGTCCTGCCTGAGATTACCGTCAGTGGGGGGTATCTAGGAAGCTGTTCTCATGTTTGCTGATAGCTGTTAACTCTTTTAAAGGGAAGAAAAGAAAGCTCTATCTGTGTATAGAAACCCAGACAAGTCTTTTGAACGCTTTTTTTTTTACTTTTCCTGTAGGTTGTTGCCTCATCCCTCGAAGTGCCCGTTCCGAGCCTGAAGCCGACTACCGTCGGCTCTGACCCTCGCCTGGTGGCAAGCACACAGAGTCCGAAGGGACATCGGGAGCCTGCGTCGGAGGCCAGCGCAGTCCGTGGCCAGGCGACCAATTTTGATGTGGACCGCGGAGCTCAAGGCGATACAAGTAAGTGTGACCCTGGAGCCTGTGCGGGACAGTAATGGTAACGGGAGCTTCCGTGGGACTCTGGGTGAGCTCCTGTTACACGTGCACGACTCTGGGTTTCTTTATCACTTTGAGCAGAAAGCATTTCTGTACTTGTAAAGTATAAATGAATCAATTGACTGGGAATACTTAGCTCTACTAGGAGAAAAGCTGTAAGTTATGAAAGTGGGTGGGTTCCCTTGTATATTAGGTTTCAGAACTCCGTTGGTTACATTTAGTAGTTTAAAAGTATATGGACCAGGGGCAATGCTCAGTTACCGTAGGTAGAGGGCCTTGTATACAACAGAGCTGCGTGTCGGCTTTGTGCCCAGTGACAGG
Organism: Microcaecilia unicolor; assembly: GCF_901765095.1. NCBI lineage: Eukaryota > Metazoa > Chordata > Amphibia > Gymnophiona > Siphonopidae > Microcaecilia > Microcaecilia unicolor. The sequence goes on along the minus strand of NC_044035.1, from coordinate 350,299,618 downwards.
TGTCTCGCAGCAGCTCATGAAATTGTGTTTTGTAGACTTCTGCTTCCATCTGTGCTTAATGTAAATAAAAAATGTCACTGACAGATAAGTGTTGATTCAAGTATCTGGAAACAGGAGCTGCACGATTCCTCACATCTCCCCCCCCCCAGCAAATCATGCGACCTAGTACTGAGTTGGATTATGTACCGGATATAACCGTGTTTAACGAGTCCTGAGGCAGAAATTCAAATTGTCGGCATACGTTGTACTAGCAGCGTGTGCTTTTCAAATCACTACGTCTAGCAGGATGTAACGTCGTCTTTGTTGACTTGGGGGTAAGCCATCCTGCCTTGCTGTGAGAGGTGGGTGCGGGGAAGCGGAGAATGGACTGGCGCCGGCGCATAATTTAAACATGACAGATCGCATCAAAAATAGGCTCCGTCGGAAGTCCGTTTTTGGGCAGTGGCCGCTCCCCTGGCAACCCACCTAGCTACGCCTCTGGTTCTTCTTTCAATCGTGTCCCCGTCCGTGGACGTTTCCTTGGTGTGTTTCTGCTCTTTGGCAGCTGCGTTTCCCAAGTCTGGCCCTGGGGTACCCCCTTGCCAGTCAGGTTTTCAGGATGTCCGCAATGAATATGCGTGAAAGATATTCATATAATGACGGCAGTTCATGCATATTCATTGTGGATATCCCGCAAACCAGACTGGCAAGGAGTACTCCAGGACTGGACTTGGGGAAACACAGGCCCCTCTACGTCCGTAGATTGTCATCTGGCTCTGGGTATTCTCCAAAAGCCCGCACGCCATGTATATGTATGTTTCATTATAATTGTAACTTGCCTCAAACACGTAACGGTGAGCTGAGTAATTGGAGATTGGCGAGTAAATAAAAGGACTTGTAATTTTTTTTCTTAAGAAAACAAATCGGAGTTCTACCAGTACTGGACCAGCCTGTTCTGAAAATCTGGAGCAAATTGGCAACGGTTAGGTGTCCCTGATGTAAGCTGATTCAGGGCAGAAGCTCCTTGAAGTGCTCTAGATAAGGGCTGTACAGTATATAAATGACTATTACTACTACTTATCACTTTTATAGCGCTACAAGGCGTACGCAGCGCTGTACATCACACACATAAAGACAGTCCCTGCTCAAAGAGCTTACAATCTAAATAAGACAGGTAACAGAACAACTAAGGGGTAAGGGGAATTAAGGAGGAGGGGATAAAGGTACAGGCAAGTGAGCAGTGGTTAGGACTCAAAAGCAGCGTCAAAGAGGTGGGCTTTTAGCTTGGACTTAAAAACGGCCAAATACAGGGCTAGACGTACATGCTCGGGAAGTCTATTCCAGGCATGTGGTGCAGCGAGATAGAAGGAACGGAGTCTGGAATTAGCAGGTAGAGAAGAAGGGGACAGACAAGAGAGATTTAGCCACAGAACGGAGTACCCGAGGGGGGCCGTAGGGAGAGACAAGAGTGGAGAGGTACTGAGGAGCAGCGGAGTGAATACGCTTAAAGGTCAGTAAAAGAAGTTTGAATTGAATGCAGAAACGGATAGGGAGCCAGTGAAGTGAAATGACAATAAATGAAACCCTGGACTGGGAAGTGGTGCCTCCAGAATGGATGTGTCCTCTTTCGGTGACCTCAGGTGAACTTTCTCCTGTGAGTTGGTGGCTCACGGCTTGCTGTCCTTTCAGTCGGTGGCTCTCAGACCTGGTCCTGGTGGGGACCACCAGTCAGTTGGGTTTTCAGGATAATCCCTAATGGATATGCATTAGAGAGATTTGCATATAATGGAGATGACCGACATTCAGTTCTGTCTCGTGCTTAGTCATTATACCCTAATATTTATTTATTTATTTATTTATTTATTTATTGCATTTGTATCCCACATTTTCCCACCAATTTGAAGGCTCAATGTGGCTTACATTGTTCCGTCATGGCAATCGCCATTCCAGAGTAAAAGATACAATTAGTATTACATAAAGAACATGGGTGACATAATAGAATTAAGCAATCAGTATGGAGAGGAATAATAGATGAAGCGTTAATGCGTTACAGTTCTTATGATGGATCGTTGTAGTATGCTTTGTTGAAGAGATAAGTCTTCAGTGACTTCCAAAAGTTGATTAGATCGCGCATTGTTTTCACATCAAATGGTAGTGCATTCCACAACTGCGAACTCACGTAGGAAAAGCTGGACGCGTGTGTTAATTTGTACTTTAGTCCTTTGCAGCTGGGGAAGTGGAGGTTCAGGAATGTGCGTGCTGATCTTTTAGTGTTCCTGGGTGGTAGGTCTGTGAGGTCTGACATGTAGGCCGGGGCATCTCCGTAAATGATTTTATGAATTGTCATAAGGCCTATATGCAAGAGGGACGTAAGCAGAATACTGTATGTCATTCGCATCCCTACCAAGGCTCTTGCACTTGCATTAGCTTTATAGCTGGCTTCGGTGCAAGGTACAGGGTTATGCTGCTATTCTGTAACAGAACCAATGTGCCTAATGCAGGTACATTACATAAGTATTGCTACACTGGGACAGACCAAAGGGGGAAATGGGACTTGATATACTGCCTTTCTGAGGTTTTTGCAACTACAGTCAAAGCGGTTTACATATATTCAGGTACTTATTTTGTACCAGGGGCAATGGAGGGTTAAGTGACTTGCCTAGAGTCAGAAGGAGCTGCAGTGGGAATCGAACCCAGTTCCCCAGGATCAAAGTCCAATGCCCTAACCACTAGGCTACTCCTCCACTAGCAACATTCCATGTAGAATCTCAAATAGTAGCAACCATTAGGCTACTCTTCCACTCCTTGGGATTCCGGAATCTTGCTATTCTTTGGGGTTCTACATGGAATGTTGCACCTCTTTGAGATTGTGCCTGGAATCTTGTTAATGGCACTTGATATACTGCCTTTCTACATTCAAAGCGGTTTACATACATACAGGTACTTATTTGTACCTGGGGCAATGGAGGGTTAAGTGACTTTTGCCCACAGTCACAAGCAGCTGCAGTGGGGATTGAACCCAGTTCCGCAGCATGAAAGTCCACTGCACTAACCACTAGGCAAAGGGTCCATCAAGCCCAGCTTCCTGTTTCCAACAGTGGCCAACCCAGGTCACAGATACGTGGCCACTCCCTGCCGCTTTGTTGCTGCAAATACCCCAATTTTTTCTGGGCCCCTAGTTTTGCTGGCGGGGGTCCCCAACCCCCGCCAGCTGAAGCCTTAGTCCAGCACCAGTCTCCAGCGCTGTTGCATTGCCTGCCCTGCTTTCTCTTCCCCTGACATCTTTCACGCTCCTTTTAGTGAAATTGAGCACGCTCAGTTTCAGTAAAAGGAGTGTGCCGGACGTGAGGGGAAGCGAGAGCAGGGAAGGCAATGCGGTGGCGCTGGAGACCGCCGCCGGATGAAGTCTTCAGCTGGCAGGGGTTGGGGACCCCCACCAGGAAAACCAGGGGCCCAGAAAAAATTTGGGGGGCCCAGGCCCCACCTAGCTATACCACTGATGTGAACGGGGTTAGCGGGAATCCTGCGGTAGTGTAGTGCCAGGCCAGCCTACGTATTCTTTCCTTCTGCCATGGCAATTATTATTTCAAAAACACAAACCACAATAAAGGAATATGTGAATATAACAAAAGAGAAAATATCCCCAACTGTTCAGACAGAGGGGTGTGAACAGATGATAATGTTGTGAGGAAAAGGTGACTCTCATTAACGGTACTAAAAAAATCTAATGGATATGGTTGATAGCAGTGAAATCCCCATGAGCACTGAGAGGGGACGTTATCAACATGGGCAACTGTTGAGTTATTGTAGCACAAGTTGGGTTATTTTAGCTTAGGGGACGGGCGAGGATGGGAGGAGATTCCGGTGGGGATGGATTATCAATAGAAATCAAACAAAATAAAACATGGAAAAGAAAATAAGTGGAGGAGTGGCCTAGTGGTTAGGGTGGTGGACTTTGGTCCTGGGGAACTGAGGAACTGAGTTCAATTCCCACTTCAGGCACAGTCCTTGTGACTCTGGGCAAGTCACTTAACCCTCCATTGCCCCATGTAAGCCGCATTGAGCCTGCCATGAGTGGGAAAGCGCAGGGTACAAATGTAACAAAAATAAAATAGATACTATTGGAGATTCTACATAGAATGTTGCTACTATTGGAGATTCTACATGGAATGTTGCTATTCCACTAGCAACATTCCATGTAGAAGCCTGCGCGGCCACATTGGTGATCTGCAAGGGCCGACTCTGGTCCTGAGGAACTGAGTTCAATTCCCACTTCAGGCACAGGCGCAGCTCCTTGTGACTCTGGGCAAGTCACTTAACCCTCCATTGCCCCGTGTAAGCCGCATTGAGCCTGCCATGAGTGGGAAAGCGCGGGGTACAAATGTAACAAAAATTAAAATAAAAATACCTTTTTTATTGGACATAACTTAATACATTTCTTGATTAGCTTTCGAAGGTTGCCCTTCTTCCTCAGATCGGAAATAAGCAAATGTGGTAGCAGATAGTATATATAAGAGAAACATCAAAGCATTACTTTGGCAGTCTGACAGAGTGGGAGGGTTGGGGGTATGCATGGGGATGGGTGAAATTTCTGTCCCTGTGCAGAACTCGCTATGGAAGAATGCAGCTGCTCGCTTAGTGATGAGCTATTGTTATAGGCGTAGCGAACATATATATATCAGCTGTGTTGGGATGACCTCATCGCTTCCTAGTTGAGTATCGGCTTCAGTTTAAGGCCTCTGTATTTATCGGCACAGATGACAGACAGTCTGTCATCTGTGCTGATAAGGTTCTGTCAGTCAGTAAGAACGCTGCGCTGTCCAGATCAGCACTGGCTTTCAAACTGTTTCCTCAGGGTTGCAAAACTTGCTAGAACTCAAATCAGCTGTTATCTTGTGCAGGACCAAAATTATGAAGTCCTTTTGCAGCTGGACTCTGGGCTGTGCTGGATATGTGAGATTTTAGGAGGTGTCTTTAAGCACCTTTTTTTCAGGTTGCATTTAATGGATCAGTTAAGCTGATTGGCATTAACATATAGTAACATAGTAGATGATGGCAGATAAAGACCTGTAAGGTCCATCCAATCTGCCCAACAAGATAAACTCGTTTTACATGGAATGTGATACTTTACACCCGAGTTTGATTTGTCCTTGCCTTTCTCAGGGCACAAACTGTAGAAGTCTGCCCAGCACTGTTCTTGTACTAAGTTCTGAAGATTCTGGAATCCTAAAGAGTTACAACATTCCGGAATCCCAATTAGTAGCAACATTCCATGTAGAACCCCAAAGAGTAACATAGTAGATGACAGCAGATAAAGACCTGTAAGGTCCAGCCAATCTGCCCAACAAGATAAACTCGTTACATAAGGTATGATGTGATACTTTATATGTATACCTGATCTTGATTTGACTTAGCTATTTTTAGGGCATAGACGTCTGCCCGACACTGTCCTTGTTCTAAAACTTCTGAAGTTCTTGTTGAAGCCACTGAAAAGTTCCACTCCAGCCCATCCAAATCTATTCCGCCATGATCAGGGCACAGACCATAGAAGGCTGCCCAATATTGACTTTGCTTCCCAATTACCGGTGTTGCCACCTAATCTCCGCTACACTTTGGATCCATTCCTTCTAAACAGGATTCCTTTGTGTTTATCCCACGCATTCTTTTGAATTTTGATACTGTTTTCATCTCCGCCCCTTCCCACAGGAAGAGATTCCAGGTTCAGAACTCTGCCGCACGTCTTATCTTCCGCCTGAACCGATACACTCATACCACCCCTCTCCTCAAGTCACTTCATTGGCTTCCGATCAGGTACCGCATTCAATTCAAGCTTCTGCTACTAACCTACAAATGTACTCGATCTACAGCCCCTCCTTACCTCTCAACCCTCATCTCCCCTTACGTTCCTACCCGTACCCTCCGCTCTCAAAACAAATCCCTCCTTTCAGTACCCTTCTCCACCACCGCCAACTCCAGACTCCGCCCTTTTTCCCTCGCCTCACTCCACGCTTGGAACAAACTCCCCGAGCCCATACGCCAAGCCCCCTCCCTGCCCATCTTCAAATATCTGCTTAAAGCCCACCTCTTCAATGTCGCCTTCGGCACCTAACCTCTACACCTCTGCCCAGGAAACCTAGACTGCCCAACTTGACATTTCGTTACTTAGATTGTAAGCTCCTTTGAGCAGGGACCGTTCTTCTTTGTTTATTTTGTACAGCGCTGCGTAACCCTAGTAACGCTCTAGAAATGTTAAGTAGTAGTAGTAGTAGTATCTACTACCCTCTGGATGAAAAAATACTTCCTGACATTATTCCTGAGTCTCCCCCCTTCAACCTCAATTCATGTCCTCTAATTCTACCACCTTCCCGTCTCTAATCTGATGCATCTTATAATGAAAAGTTAATTTTTAGTTAGGAATGTTATTTTTTTATATGTGTTACGTTGTATTACATGCTTTTTATGTATGTTTGTTGAAACACGCTGAGGCCAAAATTCATTCTAGGTCCTCTATTGAGTTGGATGCTATAGAAACGTGAAAATCTTTAGGCGTAGGGATTATCACGTTTGAAGAGAAGAGTAGAAGTTTGCAGGAATGTCGACGTCCCAGTCTGCAAGGACTGTGGAGCCCTGGCGTGCTTTCTGGAGTCTTAATGGCGACTCCCCACCCCCCACCCCAGTCACATCCCAGAGCTTCTGAAAAGGAGTCCCAGTCCAGAAAGAGGTGCCAACTTGAATCCCATCCTCACCACAGTTAAGGTGAGAAAACTGAGAGCCCCAGGGGATGCCTCAGCTTGAGTGGGGTAACCATGGATGGGTGGATGGTGATGTGAGCCGGGAGGGGGAGGGGGAAATGGACTCTCTTCCTGAAAACAGCTGCATTTATCAGTCCCTGACTGATTTTGCTTGCATGGAGATCTTGTCATTGATTAATGTCTGGTTGGACACCTGACACTTCCCTGCTCTGCTGAAATACAGCGATTCAGGTGTGCGCTGGGAACGTCTGACACATCGCATTACCAGAACACATGGGCTGCACACATCTCAGGTGCTTAGCCAGGGTGTCAGATTTTTGGGTCACAAATACACAGAAGATATTGATGATCCGGTGTCACTTGTAGTAGAAAATGACAGGGGACAAAGTTTGTCCCCATCCCTGCAACAGGGGTCAGGGTGGGGATGAGGACAAATTTTGTCCCTGTGTCATTCTCTGATTTGTACCTGCCTGCTGTGCTGTCCTGGGTCTTATTCTTTGGATTTCCCTCTCCTTCTTCCCACTGCTAAGGGTCCTTTGTGTCCACTACTGCTTTGGCTCCTATAATCTTCACTGGAAATCTGTGTCCATCATCCTTTGTGTGACAAAAGGTTATTTTCACGCGTTCGTTTGGAGCATCTCCGCTTCAGCGTCATTTTCCTATGGAAACTGCTTCTTTCTGGCAGTTTATTGAAGCCTTCTAGGCTAGATAGTTGAATGTTTGTATCACATCACCCTTTTTCCCTTCTTGTTGAGCATTGCCTGTCCGACTGCGGTCCTCAAGGTCTGCAAACTGGTCTGGATTTTTAGGACACCCTTAATGAATATGCACGAAATCTTTCCCTGCACTCCCTCAATTGCGGGCAGATAGCCCCTGTGTATTAGGGATGTCCCACAAGCCAGATGAGGTTGTGGCGGTTAAGGATTGGCTCTATTTGAAGCCTCTCCTCCTTTGAATTGTGTCTGCCGTGCCAATGCCCCTTGTAGATATGGTATTCATACCTTGAGAACTGTGTTCTGTTCTGGCCACCATGTCTGTTCTTGGTTAATGCCTCTTTATGCATCCACATATACCCTTAATTTTCCGAGCTTGTCAAGCTGATCGTCTACCTTGAGGTCGTTGGCGATAAGAACCCTCCAGTCTTTCCTGCTTGGTGACTCCTAGTTCTCTACCTCCTAAAAGGTGTTTGTCCCTTGGGTTTCTGTACTCTGAATGCAGGATTATGTATTTTTTTGGGACTGCATGGTAGTTGCCCTACCTTTTAACCATTTGTCCAAGACTGTCAAGTCATCTTTCATCCTGTTGATCCTTTCTGGTATTTTTTTGCAGTTGTAAATCTTTATATCATATAAGTACATAAGTAATGCCACACTGGGAAAAGTCCAAGGGTCCATCGAGCCCAGCATCCTGTCCACGACAGCGGCCAATCCAGGCCAAGGGCACCTGGCAAGCTTCCCAAACGTACAAACATTCTATACATGTTATTCCTGGAATTGTGGATTTTTCCCAAGTCCATTTAGTAGCGGTTTATGGACTTGTCCTTTAGGAAACCGTCTAACCCCCTTTTAAACTCTGCCAAGCTAACCGCCTTCACCACATTCTCCGGCAACGAATTCCAGAGTTTAATTACGCGTTGGGTGAAGAAACATTTTCTCCGATTTGTTTTAAAGGCACACACTCCCTTCTAACCTTTCCCAAAGCCACCTTAGAGGACTGTGCTCGGCACTGACTCTCACGGGATTCTTCTTCTGAACTTCCATTCACCAGAGTGGACTTCATTGACCGTCACTTTGTCATGTTGTCCAACAAACTTCTCGCCCACTTTTTAAATGTTGTTCAGTAGTTATGACTGCCTGGGTGGAACAGTATCATACACTTCCCTGAAATCCAGATAAGCTGCATCTCTCTCTCCCCCCCCCCCCCCCCCCACCCAATCTATTACTGTGGTCACTTCATCACAGAAATCAAGCAAGTTGTGGAACGGTGCTGTACCTCACTGGCTTTGTGGTGTTGCACTACTGTTCTGCTGCTCGGTGGCATTTCCATTCCCCTGCCCACTGCCAATGACAAATGAGCAGTCCCCCCCCCCCCCTATTTTTCCACTTCTGGCTCTGGTGACCTAAAATACCAGTTCTTGAGCCTAATAATGTAAAACTGAAGCAGGTGTTCAGCCAGATGATAAATAATTTGACACTTCCGGCCCTGCATGCCTGGTTTTCCAAAAGGTACAGGCTGTCTCTCAAATACTTTCTACAGGTCCCTAGAAAAGAAGGGCAGCCTTCGTCTCTTTGAGTGCTGGTTTGGTCGTACGCTTTCTGCTGGCTCCAGTGAGAAGATGACTGGGCGATTTAATAGTGAAAAATTGGTGATCTGGAACCAAATGACAGTTCACTCTTGTCTCTGGTGTAGTGTGCTCTGATCAGCAGAGGGGCTTGTTCAAGGTCATAGGCTATGAAGTGGGGCTATCAAGTGGTTCCGATCATGATTGAAGACCCTACTCTAACATTGTGCTGGTGCATCACTGAGGCTTTTTGTCCCATTCGATGCTTTAGGAAAAGACCTTGAGGAATGGGGCCCTTTGACAATGATGAGGGAGACTTTCAAGTGGCAGCGTTCAGCAGAACCAACAGGCAGATGATCAGAAGCCCCACGCTGTTCCAAACAGCGCTGGAACAGCGCAGGACGCTATTAGACCTATGATCAGAGATAATGCATGCAAATTTAAGCAGCGCAATTATCTCTGATTATGGGGTAGAAGTGCGGGAGAATTGTGCCAGAGCATGCACTCAGCGCAATCCTCCCGCACTTGTTTGACAGGGCTGGGCTGGAGACCGATGAAAAGAGAAGGACGCCCATCTTTAAATCGGAAGATGGATGTCCTCAACTGCCCTGTTGCAGGGACGGCCAAATTTCAAGGGGGTGTCGGAGGTATAGCGACGGGGCAGTTGAGGACGTGCAAAATTTGGACGTTTCTGCAATGGGCAGTTAAGGACGTCCAAAATTGGATGTTTCTATGAGAAAGACACCTTTCTCATAGAAACATCCAATTTTGGATGCCCTTAACTGCCCATTGCCAACGTCCAAAATTTGGACGTCCTCAACTGCCCTCGCTGGCAGGTTTGCTGTAGGGGGGGAATGGGGGGACAGGGCTCACCATTCCTCCCCAATGCTCTGCAAACCCTAATGCCAGCTGCAGCTGGCGTAGGGTTTGTCGCGGCCAGCGACCCAATCTTTGGTGCGCTGGTCGCTGATCATTGGGGATGAATGCGTTAAACGCTGATTAGCATGCATTTGCATGCTACTTGCGCTAAGAGCCCTCAAGCGCGTTGTTTCACACACTCGAGGGCTCTGATCATGAGGTGGTAGCAAACGCCGGCGCTAGTATGGCGCTAACAGCCTCTAGCGCCGGCGTTTGCTTTTGATCATCTCTCCTGCAAGTGTAGGGGAAGGGGGTTCATGTCTTTCCTTACTGTTCCTCTGATTCCTTGGGGTGAACATTTAATTTATTACTGGAATGTACAGACCCAATACTGGGTTGGCCCCACTTTTCAGACAGGTCTTTCAGCCCCTACTGATTTATGCAGATGTGGGCCTCACAGTTTTGCCTGTGGCCCCTCATCCTTCACAGAACCACCCTGAAAGGAAAGAACCACGGGGAGTGGAGGAACAGTAATCCTTACGACCGTTGTAAGCAAGCCAAAAGAGTAGGGTGAAGGGGTAGGCGCTTCCAAAAGGAAAGATGGAAAGGATCTTGCATATAAAATTTATTTAAGATACACCAGAAAGACTCAAAAGACACAGCAGCTGTGTTTTGATGTGGCAGCGCCTGCTTCAGGAGTCTTGAGCTAGGGTGGAGGAGTGGCCTGGTGGTTAGGGTGGTGGACTTTGGTCCTGGGGAACTGAGGAAGTGAGTTCGATTCCCGGCACAGGCAGCTCCTTGTGACTCTGGGCAAGTCACTTAACCCTCCATTGCCCCATGTAAGCCGCATTGAGCCTGCCATGAGTGGGAAAGCGCAGGGTACAAATGTAACAAAAATAAAATAGATACTATTGGAGATTCTACATGGAATGTTGCTAGTGGAATAGCAACATTCCATGTAGAATCTCAAATAGTAGCAACAGTGGAGGAGTGGCCTGGTGGTTAGGGTGGTGGACTTTGGTCCTGAGGAACTGAGTTCAATTCCCACTTCAGGCACAGGCAGCTCCTTGAGTGGGAAAGCGCGGGGTAAAAATGTAACAAAAATAAATATGCAGGAGCTCTGCACAGCTTGAGTCGGATGCAAAAGGGTTAAATCAGTGTTTCAGGAACACAATTTCGCCATGAGAAAGCTTCTGGCAATGCTGAAAAATGTTTTGAGTTTTTTTTTTTGGTGTATTTTATGTATAAGATCCTTTTTTTGTCTTTCCTGTGGCTTTTGGATTCGTCTTCCCCTTCAACCTACCCAATTGGAGTTACAACACTCAGGACGGGTTCTCAGAATCCTGTCTTGTGGCATTTTAATGACCCACAGAAAGTTGATTATGATCATTTCCCCTAGGGTAGAAGGCGCGGGTGCAGTGCTTTTCCTTCCCTGAAGCTGTTTTCATCCTGGCCCCTCTGCTGCTTTAGTCTCTTTGCCTATGGTGCATATGCCATGTGCAGGTGCAGGCCGAGGGGTAGGTGGGCAGTCTCCTGTTCACACTCAGTGACTCGGTATCATCCCCCCCACATGTTCCCCTTGCATCTTCTTTGAGTGTCTTACATTATCCCCCCTCCCCCGGATTTTCTCATGCTGTCTCACTCTCTTCGCAGCCCAGCCCCCCTATGATGAATTGGGAGCCAGGGATTGCTCACGATCTGCCAGTAATCAGTAGGCCATGGCTTTTTGTTTGATTACTACATACAGTTCAAGCTTCTCCTACTAACCTACAAGTGCACTGGATCTGCAGCCCCTCCTTACCTCTCTACCCTCATCTCCCCTTACGTTCCTACCCGTAACCTCCGCTCTCAAGACAAATCCCTCCTTTCAGTACCCTTCTCCACCACCGCCAACTCCAGGCTCCGCCCTTTCTGTCTCGCCTCACCCCATGCCTGGAATAAACTCCCTGAGCCCATACGCCAGGCCCCCTCCCTGCCCATCTTCAAATCCTTGGTCAAAGCCCACCTCTTCAATGTCGCCTTCGGCACCTAACCATTATACCTCTATTCAGGAAATCTAGACTACCCCAACTTGACATTTCGTCCTTTAGATTGTCCTTTGAGCAGGGACTGTCCTTCTTTGTTATGTACAGCGCTGCGCAACCCTAGTAGCGCTCTAGAAATGTTAAGTAGTAGTGATTACTACGATACAGGTGGGATACGTGAGAAGATCTCTGGGTGCTGTGGAATTTCGTGGTTATGAAACGTTTAGAATGTGTTTGAGATTAATGGCTTTCTGCAGGAAAGATAATGGACAGGGAGCAATTTATACCCCTCCCCCGTCTTCCTTGCAGGTGGTGGGCGACAGCATTGCCCTCATGGCATTTGGGATGGCCCTGTTAAGGATCATCTGAGGATATACAGTACCATTGTAAATGCCTGTGTGTAAAAGCAAGGGGGGGATTTATTTGACTGAGATGTCCTTGTACATTCTAATTTTACTGGAAGGTGGGGTTCTGAAGCCTCCGGGGGGGGGGGGGGGTCAGACTGCTCAAGGCTCTTGGGGAGTCACTGCCTTGGGTCACTGCTGCCTGGAATTCGGTTGGGGGCAGTGCTCTCTGCCTGTCCCAGTGATAAGCTGTGCTTGGGGCCTACCATTCATTCTGAGCATGGGGAGGGGAAGTGGGGGGGGGGGGGGGGCATCCTCTCCTTATCTGTTCTCCTCTCCCCATTTTAAGCCCACAGGCACCAAGTGCCTGCTGAGGAGGAGATCTAGAGCCAGGTTTTGTTGGGGGAGTCAGCAGTAGGGAAGGCAGACCAGTTTTCTGATGGAATTAAGGATTCTTCCCTGGGTCTGCAGAGTGTCAGTGTAAGATCCCCTCTGATAGCAGCCGCTTTTCAGAGCTGATGCTTGGCTGGCCACAGTAAGACTCAGTGTGAGAGCGAGCGAGGCCAGAGTGAAAGTTCCCCTGCTCTGGGGTTTGTTAGAGCAGTGTAACCTGTAGCTGTTTCATGTTGGACAAATGCTGCTGAAGTACTGGAATGGGTAGACGTGAAGCGTCTGTTTATGCTTCCCAAAGATACTAGGACTAGAGGGTGTGCAATGAAGCTACAAAGTAGTAAATTTAAAACAAATCGTATAAAATATTTCACTAAACGTGTAAGTCAACTCTGGAATTCGTTGCCAGAAAATGTGATAAAGGCGGTTAGCTTAGCAGAGTTTAAAAAAGGTTTGGAAGGCTTCCTAAAGGAAAAGTCCATAGACCATTATTAAATTGGACTTGGGGAAAATCCAAGCAGCATAAAATATTGTGCACTTTTTGGGGGATCTTGCCAGGTATTTGTGACCTGGATTGGCTACTGTTGGAGACAGGATGCTGGGCTTGATGGACCTTTGGTCTGTCCCAGTATGGCAATACTTATGTACTGACTGCACAGTTCAAGGTCAACAGACACTGAAGCCCCTCTGTAAGCCATATATTCTGGTACATTCAGATCCTGTAAAGGATGGGGGGGGCGCGTTTCAGAACAGCTTCTGTAAATCATAGATTGCTGTGCATTGGTAGATGTAGAAAAGTCTTGAACTGTAGATTCTGTGGGGGGGGGGGGTAGTGGGGGGGGGGTGCAGGAGAGCCTCTTCTGCAATAGTGTGCACTGTTGTGGGGTCTCCTGAAAGTTGGGGCTCCTTCAGCATTGGTTTTAGATTGTTCCCTTTGATTTTGGAGGTCTTTCAGAGAGGTGGCTAACGTCAGACCTGGAATGTTACATTCCCGGACTCCCACTCCCCTGGCACGGTGCCAGCTGTTTCTGGTCAAAAAGAGTACAGTGCCCTTCACTTCCTCACCCCCTGTCCACGGGTTAAATGTCTGACTCTGAATCCCAGACCGAAAAGAATTTAATATCTTCAGGGGCCTAGGACACAACTTGGGGAGGGGGCTCCAAAACCTGCCCTGGGCAGCTGCCCTGGTTGCTACCCTGTAACGCTTTCACTGTCTTTTGAGCAGGAGAGGGAAGGGAGAGCGACTGTGTTCTTACCAGCTGACCGGACTGTTCTCTACTTGAAAGTGCTTTAATATTTAGTGTTTTCTCGTGATGATTGCTAAATGTTGTTTTGTAGCCCAAAGGCAAGTAAGAAAATGTGAGAACCGGGATCAGCTGCTTGTGATGATGCCTGGTTCAGAGTCAGCCGTCAGCAGAGAAGAAAGAGCAGCTGTATTCCTTCTGCTAAGGTGGCAGCGTTCTTGTTTTCTACGTTTGACTCCCTGACCCTGTGGATCCTCTGTGCCCCCCTCCCCTCCCCACTTGCAGACACATGGTGATGAGTTTGTGAAGCTCACATGGTTACCTCAGGGGACAGCTCTGGGGATGATCTGCCTAAATCCTCATTCTCCGGGTAGCACCACCTCCCTGCTCACCTCTCAAAAGCTGTAAATGGGAAACAGACCTGAGCCAATCTTATGTGGATCCTGCGAGGAGGACATGTTGATCACCAGCTCTGAACATTCCTGCAGTATCTTGGACATCTTTAAAAATACATGGGTTGACATTCAAAACAAGTGATATATTCACCAGTATCATTATATCTTGATCATCATTCTATTTTTAAAACTTGCACACAGATAGTATCGGAAATAACTGGCCTGATACCGTCCGTATAAGAAGGGCCGTGTGAGGGTGGGATAAACAGCAACTTGGCTACCAGTGACTTGGGGTCATCTTCGACTCCTCCCTCTCCTTCTCTGCACATATTCAGCAGACTGCTAAAACCTGTTGTTTCTTTCTCTATAATATCACCAAAATTCGCCCTTTCCTTCCTGAGCACACTACCAGAACCCTCATCCACGCTCTTATCACCTTTCGCTTAGACTATTGCAACTTGTTTCTCACAGGTCTCCCACTTAGCCATCTCTCTCCTCTTCAATCTGTTCAAAATTCTGCTGCACGACTAATATTCCGCCAATGTCGTTATGCTCATATTAGCCCTCTCCTCAAGTCACTTCATTGGCTTCCTATCCGTTTCTGCATACAGTTCAAACTCCTCTTATTGACCTATAAGTGCATTCACTCTGCAGCTCCTCAGAACCTCTCCACTCTCATCTCTCCCTACATTCCTCCCCAGGAACTCCGTTCACTGGGTAAATCTCTCTTATCTGCACCCTTCTCCTCCACTGCTAAATCCAGACTCCATTCCCTTTATCTTGCTGCACCATATTCCTGGAATAGACTTCCTGAGCCGGTACGTCAAGCTCCATCTCTGGCCATCTTCAAATCTAAGCTAAAAACCCACCTTTTGATGCTGCTTTTAACTCCTAACCCTTATTCACTTGTTCAGAACCCTTATTTTATCATCCTCACTTTAATATTCCCTTATCTCTTGTTTGTCCTGTTTGTCTGTCCTAATTAGATTGTAAGCTCTGTCGAGCAGGGACTGTCTCTTCATGTTCAAGTGTACAGCGCTGCGTACGTCTAGTAGCGCTGTAGAAATGATACTAGTAGTAGTAGTGTTTGGGATTCCGGAATCTTGCTACTCTTTGGGATTCTGCACAGAATGTTGCTACTCTTTGGGATTCTGCACGGAATCTTGCTACTCTTTGGGATTCCGGAATCTTGCTACTCTTTGTCCTTATCCCTTATGTGTGCTGTTTGTCTGTCCTGATTAGGTTGTAAGCTCTGCCGAGCAGGGATGTCTAGTAGCACTTTAGAAATGATAAGTAGTAGTAGTAGACGTTTAGGGAGGCCTTCCAAATATCAGCTCTACACTAAATGGCTATCGTCAGGGTAGTCATCGCACTGTATTGTATACTCAGTACTGTCTGTATATATTGATTTAAACAGCGGTGTGGGCACTTGGATTTAATGTGGTGACCATACTGACTATTGACCCCAGGAGTATACTGGAGGTTTTCCTTCTGATGGCATAAAGCTTGGAAGGACAGGCAACGTCTCCCCTTGTAGGTATGACTTCAGCTTAGCTAACCACCAAATTATCCCAACTGACTCTGTACCAGGCATCGTGTTCCCATCGTATAGCTGCTCTTGGTCCCTCAGCTATGTGTTAAGCCGTGTTGTAGAAAACCTTTAGCATCATATCTACTACTTAACATTTCTAGAGCGCTACTAGGGTTACGCAGCGCTGTACAATTTAACAAAGAGAGACAGTCCCTGCTCAAAGAGCTTACAATCTAATAGATAAGAGTGAGACAAATATAGGACAATCAAGCCATTGTGACATCACTGATGAGGTTGGCTCTTAGGCATTGGTGGAATGAGGCATTATGACATCACAATCTCAGCTCTGGTTAAATCACTGCTATATGTAATACTACTACTACTACTACTACTTAACATTTCTAGAGCGCTACTAGGGTTACGCAGCACTGTACAATTTAACAAAGAGAGACAGTCCCTGCTCAAAGAGCTTACAATCTAATAGACAAGTGAACGGTCGGTCCAATGGGGGCAGTCAAATTGGGGCAGTCTGGATTCACTGAACGGTAAGGGTTAGGTGCCGAACGCAGCATTGAAGAGGTGGGCTTTAAGCAAAGACAAGTATAGCAAGTATAGGACAGTTGAGCCATTGTGACATCACTGATGAGGTTGGCTCTTAGGCATTGGTGGAATGAGGCATTATGACATCACAATCTCAGCTCTGGTTAAATCACTGCTATATGTAATACTACTACTTAACATTTCTAGAGCGCTACTAGGGTTACGCAGCGCTGTACAATTTAACAAAGAGAGACAGTCCCTGCTCAAAGAGCTTACAATCTAATAGACAAGTGAACGGTCGGTCCGATAGGGGCAGTCAAATTGGGGCAGTCTGGATTCACTGAACGGTAAGGGTTAGGTGCCGAACGCAGCATTGAAGAGGTGGGCTTTAAGCAAAGACTTGAAGACGGGCAGGGAGGGGGCTTGGCGTAAGGGTTCAGGAAGGTTGTTCCAGGCATAGGGTGAGGCGGGGCAGAATGAGCGGAGCCTGGAGTTGGCGGTGGCGGAGAAGGGCACAGAGAGGAGGGATTTGTCCTGTGAACGGAGGTTTCGGGCGGGAACGTAAGGGGAGATGAGGGTAGAAAGGTAGTGAGGGGCGGCAGACTGAGTGCATTTGTGGGTAAGAAGAAGAAGCTTGAATTGAATGCGGTATCTGATCGGAAGCCAGTGAAGTGACCTGAGGAGAGGGGTGATATGAGTATATCAGTTCTGGCGGGATATAAGACATGCAGCAGAGTTCTGAACAGATTGAAGGGGGGATAGATGGCTAAGTGGGAGGCCGGTGAGGAGTAAGTTGCAGTAGTCAATGCGAGAGGTAATGAGAGCGTGGACGAGAGTTCGGGTGGTGTGTTCAGAGAGGAAAGGGCGAATTTTGCTGATGTTAAAGAGGAAGAAGCGACAGGTCTTGGCTATCTGCTGGATATGCGCAGAGAAGGAGAGGGAGGAGTCAAAGATGACTCAAAGGTTGCGGGCAGATGAGACTACTACTACTACTACTTAACATTTTTAAAGTGCTACTAGGGTTACGCAGCGCTGTACAATTTACATAGAGGGACAGTCCCTGCTCAAAGAGCTTACAATCTAGTAGACAAGTGAACGGTCAAATTGGGGCAGTCTGGATTTACTGGACGGTAAGAGTTAGGTGCCGAAGGCAGCAATGAAGAGGTGGGTTTTAAGCAGAGACTTGAAGATGGGCAGGGAGGGGGCTTGACGTAAGGGCTCAGGAAGGTTGTTCCAGGCATAGGGTGAGGCGAGGCAGAATGAGCGGAGCCTGGAGTTGGCGGTGGTGGAGAAGGGCACAGAGAGGAGGGATTTGTCCTGTGAACGGAGGTTTCGGGCGGGAACGTAAGGGGAGATGAGGGTAGAAAGGTAGTGAGGGGCGGCAGACTGAGTGCATTTGTAGGTAAGAAGGAGAAGCTTGAATTGAATGCGGTATCTGATTGGAAGCCAGTGAAGTGACCTGAGGAGAGGGGTGATATGAGTATATCAGTGTTAGTTGAATGTTTTAATGTTTATTAGGTGTATCATTAGTATTATGTTAACGTTGTATTATGTCTCTGGCATTTGAATTCCAGTGCTGTTAAATGTGTATATTGTTGATACTATTTCATAGTAGTTCTATTATTAGGTATCAGTTTAGTGTTATCAAGTTTACCTCATTTATTGTATTTATATTTATTCTTGTTTATTTTACTATTGTTATGCTGTTAACAAAATTGTAAGTTTTATGTTAAACTGTAGCTGCTGTACACCGCCTTGTGTGAATCTCTTCATAAAGGTGGTTAATGAATCCCAATAAATAAATAAATAATTACAGCACATAGTAGCCTGGTGCGGTGGTTCCCAAACCTGATCCCGTAGGCAGCCCAGCCAGTCAGGTTTTCTGGCTATCCACAATGAATATTCATGAGAGATTTGCATGAGGTGGAGGCAGTGCATGCAAATCTCGCTCATGAATATTTGTGGATATCCTGAAAACCTGGCAGGGGTGCCACCGGGACCAGGCTTAGGAACCACTGGCCTAGTGGTTAGTGCGGTTGCCTGGGGAACTGTTTGATTCCCACTGCAGCTCCTTGCAACTCTGGGCAAGTCACTTAACCCTTTCATTGCCCCTGGTACAAAATAAGTACCTGAATATATGTAAACCCCTTTGAATGTAGTTGCAAAAACCTCAGAAAGGCAGTAGATCAAGTGCCATTAACAAGATTCCATTCACAATCTCGAAGAGTAGCAACATTCCATGTAGAACCCCAAAGAATAGCAAGATTCCGGAATCCCAAGGAGTGGAAGAGTAGCCTAGTGGTTGCTACTATTTGAGACTATACATGGACTGTTGCTAGTGGAGGAGGAGCCTAGTGGTTAGTGCAGTGGACTTTGATCCTGGGGGACTGAGTTCAATTCCCACTGCAGCTCCTTGTGACTCTGGGCAAGTCACTTTAACCCTCCATTGCCCTTGGAACAAAAAATAAGTATCTGAATATATGTAAACCGCTTTGAATGTAGTTGCAAAAACCTCAGAAAGGCAGTAGATCAAGTGCCATTAACAAGATTCCATTCACAATCTCAAAGAGTAGCAACATTCCATGTAGAACCCCAAAGAATAGCAAGATTCCGGAATCCCAAGGAGTGGAAGAGTAGCCTAGTGGTTGCTACTATTTGAGATTCTACATGGAATGTTGCTAGTGGAGGAGTAGCCTAGTGGTTAGTACAGTGGACATTGATCCTGGGGAACTGGGTTTGGTTTCCACTGCAGCTCCTTGTGACTCTGGGCAAGTCACTTTAACCCTCCATTGCCCCTGGAACAAAAAATAAGTATCTGAATATATGTAAACCGCTTTGAATGTAGTTGCAAAAACCTCAGAAAGGCAGTAGATCAAGTGCCATTAACAAGATTCCATTCACAATCTCAAAGAGTAGCAACATTCCATGTAGAACCCCAAAGAATAGCAAGATTCCGGAATCCCAAGGAGTGGAAGAGTAGCCTAGTGGTTGCTACTATTTGAGATTCTACATGGAATGTTGCTAGTGGAGGAGTAGCCTAGTGGTTAGTACAGTGGACATTGATCCTGGGGAACTGGGTTTGGTTTCCACTGCAGAACCATGTGACTCTGGGCAAGTCACTTAACCCTTCATTACCCCAGGTACAAAATATGTACTTGTATATAATATGTAAACCACTTTGATTGAGAAAAGTGGCATATAAAAATCCCATCCCCTTTCCCCCTAAAGCTGCGGTCGGGACAGGGCCTGCTAGCCAGTTCAGAATTACTTCCCTTCTTCTCTGCTATTAGCTCCCCCCCCCCCCCCCCCCCCAGTCCTGGTTTTCTCCTTCCTTTCACTCTCTCTTCCTTTCCTCTTTCCTAATGTTAAAATTGCAAGCCTCATAGATACACTGCTTGAGGCATTCAAGATTAGGGAGAAAGAATGGACTATGATTAAAGGCAGGTTTTGACCTTCCTCTGCAACCTGAGGTGTCACTTTATCTCTGTGTGCCTTGGCAACTCACGTGAAAAACAAAAAAGCATCCAGCTCAATTTGTTTTTTTTTTTGTAAAATTTTAATAAATGTATTTATCAAAACTGCACGAGTAAGTTACAGACAAGAATATTTTCATTCCAATTTTTAGTGAAAGGAAATAGCTGCTGCCAGAGAAAGTTGATGTTCACGTTTTCCTGTACTGTGTCTGTCGCTAACAGCTCTGGGGTTCACTGTGGTTCCCATGGGTGCAGCTCCTCTTGGAGAATCTAGTGAGGCTTCATGTGCTAGGAAGCAGTGCCAGAGCTGGTGGTTGGGAGGCGGGGATAGTGCTGGGCAGACTTATATGGTCTGTGCCAGAGCTGCTGGTTAGGAGGCGGGGCTGGTGGTTGGGAGGCGGGGATAGTGCTGGGCAGACTTACAGTGGGGGAAATAAGTATTTGATCCCTTGCTGATTTTGTAAGTTTGCCCACTGACAAAGACATGAGCAGCCCATAATTGAAGGGTAGGTTATTGGTAACAGTGAGAGATAGCACATCACAAATTAAATCCGGAAAATCACATTGTGGAAAGTATATGAATTTATTTGCATTCTGCAGAGGGAAATAAGTATTTGATCCCCCACCAACCAGTAAGAGATCTGGTCCCTACAGACCAGGTAGATGCTCCAAATCAACTCGTTACCTGCATGACAGACAGCTGTCGGCAATGGTCACCTGTATGAAAGACAGCTGTCCACAGACTCAGTGAATCAGTCAGACTCTAACCTCTACAAAATGGCCAAGAGCAAGGAGCTGTCTAAGGATGTCAGGGACAAGATCATACACCTGCACAAGGCTGGAATGGGCTACAAAACCATCAGTAAGACGCTGGGCGAGAAGGAGACAACTGTTGGTGCCATAGTAAGAAAATGGAAGAAGTACAAAATGACTGTCAATCGACAAAGATCTGGGGCTCCACGCAAAATCTCACCTCGTGGGGTATCCTTGATCATGAGGAAGGTTAGAAATCAGCCTACAACTACAAGGGGGGAACTTGTCAATGATCTCAAGGCAGCTGGGACCACTGTCACCACGAAAACCATTGGTAACACATTACGACATAACGGATTGCAATCCTGCAGTGCCCGCAAGGTCCCCCTGCTCCGGAAGGCACATGTGACGGCCCATCTGAAGTTTGCCAGTGAACACCTGGATGATGCCGAGAGTGATTGGGAGAAGGTGCTGTGGTCAGATGAGACAAAAATTGAGCTCTTTGGCATGAACTCAACTCGCCGTGTTTGGAGGAAGAGAAATGCTGCCTATGACCCAAAGAACACCGTCCCCACTGTCAAGCATGGAGGTGGAAATGTTATGTTTTGGGGGTGTTTCTCTGCTAAGGGCACAGGACTACTTCACCGCATCAATGGGAGAATGGATGGGGCCATGTACCGTACAATTCTGAGTGACAACCTCCTTCCCTCCGCCAGGGCCTTAAAAATGGGTTGTGGCTGGGTCTTCCAGCACGACAATGACCCAAAACATACAGCCAAGGCAACAAAGGAGTGGCTCAGGAAGAAGCACATTAGGGTCATGGAGTGGCCTAGCCAGTCACCAGACCTTAATCCCATTGAAAACTTATGGAGGGAGCTGAAGATGCGAGTTGCCAAGCGACAGCCCAGAACTCTTAATGATTTAGAGATGATCTGCAAAGAGGAGTGGACCAAAATTCCTCCTGACATGTGTGCAAACCTCATCATCAACTACAGAAGACGTCTGACCGCTGTGCTTGCCAACAAGGGTTTTGCCACCAAGTATTAGGTCTTGTTTGCCAGAGGGATTAAATACTTATTTCCCTCTGCAGAATGCAAATAAATTCATATACTTTCCACAATGTGATTTTCCGGATTTAATTTGTGATGTGCTATCTCTCACTGTTACCAATAACCTACCCTTCAATTATGGGCTGCTCATGTCTTTGTCAGTGGGCAAACTTACAAAATCAGCAAGGGATCAAATACTTATTTCCCCCACTGTATATGGTCTGTGCCAGAGCTGGTGGTGGAAGGCGGGGCTGGTGGTTGGGAGGCGGGGATAGTGCGGGGCAGACTTATACGGTCTGTGCCAGAGCTGGTGGTTGGGAGGCGGGACTGGTGGTTGGGAGGCAGGGATAGTGCTGGGCAGACTTATACGGTCTGTGCCCTGAAGAGGACAGGTACAAATCAAAGTAGGGTATACACAAAAAGCAGCAAATATGAGTTATCTTGTTGGGCAGACTGGATGGACCGTGCAGGTCTTTTTCTGCCGTCATCTACTATGTTACTATGATGTGCGGAATAGCAAGTCCAGAGCTGCCAAGTTATCCATTCCAGGAGGGAGACTTTTTGGCCAGTCTTGGTTTTTTAAACTTATCTCCCAAAGCAGTGTGGGACTTGTAGTCCATGATTCTATCCATTGAAATCAGTGCTGCAGGTCCCACAATGCAACAGGATGAGGTTGGCAGAAATCCAGGACCGGCCAAACAGTCTCCCCTCCTGGAATGGGTAACTTGGCAGCTCTGCAAGTCTTTAATAAACTTGGAAACTTAGGATGGGGGGAGTGTGGGGGGGAGGGGGAAATGCTCTCTTAAATCAAAAATTTCAACTTTGCTCTCTTATACTCCCCCTCACTGTAAAAAAAAGATGCAGGGCGTTGAAGCACCTTTCCCCCTTCATGGTTCAGATGCTGTGCAGCTTCGGCTTTCTTTGACACCTCTCTCCGGACGGCTGGGAAGGCACATAGGCTTAGCACTATGATTTATAAGGGCTGCAGCAGGCCTCTGGAACAGGCGCTTCCCACAGGGCATAGGATCTCGGCACAGTGCCTTTTGCTGGCTAACGTTTTGCTCAAGGGTTAGGATAAAAGCAAGTGACCCTGGGGACCTGGTGGCCTGTGTGTCCTGTCCTGGGAAACATGATAGGGCTTCTGCACATTGTGTAGTTCCTACCTGTGGCATCTTGAGAGGAAGCAACCTCATCAGTCAGGAGGCACAAAGCAGGATGTGGAGGTGTATCCGGGAGGAGGAGTCAACCGTCAACCCCCCCTCCCCCCTTCTTTCTGAGATGCCCCCAGCTTGTCTTCAGCTGTGTGCCTCATTAACCCATATTTTGGAAGGTGTCTGGCTGGGCTTTGAGAACTCTTGTTTTGTACTTTTTTGATTTAGGGGCCTTAAAGCAGTGCGGTCAGGAGATGGGGAGGGAGAGGGCCAGCAGTCTTTTTCAGAATCTGCAGTAATCGCTTAATTGCCACTTCTGCATGGTATGTCTTTGGTCGGGTGGGGAGGGAGGGGGGGGTGTGTGTGGTATGAATAGGCTCTTTGTTGATTTTTTTTTTTTCTTCTTGGCCGAGGGAATGAAATTTTTCATAATTTGCAATAAATAAACTCCACAGCCTGAGTCACATTCTGAGAAGAGCGGCAGCCAGGCCAGGCCGGTTCACAGAGAGCCAGGAAGTGGTGGCAAGAGGAGGAGCAGGAGGGGAGGTGGGTTCAGGAGGATGAGCGAACATGCCTGCCTGTCCCATTCAAGTTTATTCTAGGAGTCTGTAGTCCAGGAAGAAGAAGACGAAGAAAAAGCCCCCCCCCCCCCCCCCCAGCTGTAAGGTCATCGTGGCTTCAGTCTTGGCAGTTTGCGCTGGTGCCACTGCTGCTGATGAGCAGACAGAAACAGAGATGGGACGTCTCTCAACTTGGTGAGTTGCAGTCCACGTTGGGGGGGGGGGGGGGGCGGGGGCGGGTGGAGGATATGTCATTTTGGCTGGAAGTGGGAAACAGCAGCCAGAGGGAGGAGCGGGCAGTACTTTTTGCTCCTTGTATTCGGTGTGTGGGTTTAGAGTCTGTGTATAACCTCTATGTTCATACCGTAGACAACAGAGGGTCAGGGTAGGAGGGACAGGTGGCCATTTTATTCTTAAATATTTTTTTTGTGTAGCTGCATGACTTAATGTTTTGAACTTCACTCTCTTTTTTGCTGTACTGTAGAGCTGAACCCTGGGGCTGGTCCAGTGTTGAAGGCCTGGGGTCAGAGCGCTCTAGGGACAGTTCTGTGGGGTGCAGTGCTGGGTTTTTTTTACGGACTGTCAGCTAATATCTCGCTGTCTTCCGTGGCTCAGTGCAGACACGAGCCGAGGCCTGGCACCGTCTCCCCACAAGGTCCCTGTTAATTGAGGGCCTCAGCTCTCTGCCTTAAAGCCTCGTTGGAGGCCATTTGGCCTGGCCTCTGTGTGTCTGTTTAGCCACACTTGGCCACACAAAGGTCTTGTGCTGCTTCTTCATCCCCTCTTGCACTTTTTTTTTTTTTCACTCTGTCCTGAGAATGCCTCTACCTTCCTCCTCCTGAGACCACACTACAGGCTGCTTTATATCTCTTGGCTGCAGAGATTTCTCCAGTCGGCTCATAAGTGTTCTAAGAAACTGTTAGATTGAAGAAGTTGAGTTGAAAATGTAAGGTGGGGTGTATTCCCTCATCTCTTGTCAGCTGTAACCATGTATCTATAGTGGGGCGTGTGTGGGGGTTTATTATTTATTTTTTTATTTGTTACGTTTATATCCCACATTTTTCCACCTATTTGTAGGCTCAATGTGGCCTCCATAGTACCGTACAGGCGTTACAGACTCCGGTGTAAACAAATACAAAGTGATGTTGTGGTGAGATAAAGTTCATGTGGCCCAGCCACACTAGCGAATCGGAGAACGGAAGAGTTGTGTTATGGCCATTACGTTCTTGAGTTTTGTTGTGTTGCAGAGATCAGGCATTTATGTTGGATGGATAGGGTATGCCTTTTTAAACAGGTTAGTTTTTAGTGTTTTCCGGAAGTTTAGGTGGTCGTTCGTAGTTTTCAAGGCTTTTGGTAATGCGTTCCACAGTTGTGTGCTTATGTAGAAAAAACTGGACGCGTAAGTTGATTTGTATTTGAGTCCTTTGCAGCTTGGGTAGTGGAGATTTAGATATGTTTGTGTTGATTCGGATGTGTTTCTAGTTGGTAGGTCGATCAAGTCTGTCATGTATCCCGGAGCTTCACCGTAGACAATTTTGTGAACCAGAGTGCAGATTTGGAAAGCAATGCGTTCTTTGATTGGGAGCCAGTGTAGTTTTTCGCGAAGGGGTTTTGCACTTTCAAATCGCGTTTTTCCGAAGATAAGCCTAGCTGCCGTGTTTTGAGCGGTCTGAAGTTTCTTTAAGGTTTATATGCTGACTGGGGGCTCTGAGACACTGGAAGATGCTGGGAACACTGGGATGAGCAAGAGTGCAACCTCCCCGACCAAAAAATGCACAAGCAAGTTCCTTGTGTATCATCCCTTGCTACCTTTGAATTCACCTTGCTTTAGTGGATGACTAATTTTGCACTTTCCTTTTGTTAACTGTGAAGGGGGAGGGGTTCGTGGACAAGTTGGCAGGTCGGTTGCATCACGTGTACGTTCACTTTTCCTCTGTTTCTAATGAGCTTGTCTAATCCAGGCCCTCATGTTCCTGAAGCCTTGCTGGTCTTTTGGGTCTGATGTAATAAGCTGTGCGTTACAGCGGTGCACCAAACCTCATCGTACAACGTTCTAAGGCACACGTTGAAGAAAATCTTTAATTCTTGTTACATTAAATTAGTGAACTGTTAAAAAAACAAAAATGTGCGCTAACAGAAAAAAAAACAGTGCCACCGTTTCTTGCATTGAGATTTTTTTTTTCTTTCTCCGTTCCTGTCAGTGGTCAAACCAGTCCCTGTTGGCTATCAGTGCTGAATGGGGAACTGGGCCATGCACTTACAGGAGGAGACCTCCAGAGGCTGTCTGGCCCAGGACACAGGTCAGGGAGGCCCTCAACCAGCGAGCTTTCAATTCTGCAGCACTCCTCGTGGATTGATACTTACCTGGTCCTGGGGAGGCATCTTGATAAATTGTGCGGCTGGCCCCCTAGTGGTATGTCGGGATGCACAGCAAAGGGTTAACCTGCCAAATAAATGAGCTTGTCCCCTATTCTTCAGGCTGACCCCTATCGGTGCATCATGATGCACCGCTAGAGATCAGGTGCCATAATATGCAAGTGGGCATCACTCATGCCTCCTGACAGAGTGGGGGGAAGGGAGAGGGTATGTGTTCCGCTCGGCCACTAGGGAATAGTTTTCAAGGGAAAGGGTGGGGGTACTGGGTGCCACTGGGCCGCCAGGGATTTTGTTCTTGGTGGGGGGAGAGGGGTCAGTAGGAGCTGAATAGAGTGAATGCTGCTTTGGCACAGCTCAGCCCTCCCTGGTGTGCTGTTAGGTAACAAGAGCTGGCTCAGTGGCCTTTGCTTGTGCCATTTCCACCTATTGCAAAAGTAAGAACATAATTCCCTGCCGAGAGGCCATTGTAATAAGCAGCTCTATTTTGTGCAGGGGTTTACTTTTGTAATAGTAAGGATTTTAGAGTGGAAGAATCCTCGGTAAAATGATAGCGCCCCTGGCATGCCAGTCGCACACGAATTGCTCCCAGTATTAAAAAAAAAGTGCACAATTTTTAACAGTTATTTCCTTTCCTTTCGCACAGGATATTTTCTTCAGCTCAGGGCTGAAGTAAAGATCGTGGCTGCCAACAGTAGAAACATCTCAGACCATTCTTGGTCCAAGCGGGCACCTGGTTCAGGGAGGGCCTTTGACTGGAGAGCCTCCTGGACCAGTAATAAACTGAGCTGGTCCAGGGAGGCATCTAGAATCCTATCATATCCTTCTCTCTTGCTGCCATCTTGGAAAATGACGACGCCTGACCCTCTAGAGGTGTGTCAGGATGTCCCACTAGGGGTCAGTCTGCTAAATATGGCAGTGCAAGAAGGAGGCGGACCCTGCTGGACAGCTCCCCAAGCTAGGCAAGTTGTATTGTTTTGAAGGCTTTTCAAGGACCTCCCTGTGCTGGGTGCCGAGAGGGAGGAGGTGGGGGAGTTCAGAGCCCACTGGACCAGCAGTGTGGGTGGCTCGGGGAGGGGGGGGGGGGTCCAGCTTGTTTTTTTAAAATGCCTCGTTTCTGTCAATGTGTGAACCGTGCACTTTTTTTTTCCTGTCCATGCATATTTAACACCTCATTAATATGCACGCCGTTGGTTTGTTTGATCAGAAGTGAGTTGGAAAGTTGTGCGCTGAAGAGTAGAGCACCGTTTTAATGCGTATGACCACGTACTCTAGTGTACCCTCTGCTGGGACCTGAGTGGGACTGATGAGTTCAGTCCCAGGGACCAGGGGAGGATTCCTTTCTAGCCCACAAACTGACAGGAGTAATTTTTTCAGTACCAGATAAGAATTTCACAAAGTACTCATTATCCTGGTGGATGGAGGGTATCCTGCTGCCCCCTTCCCCCCCCCCCCCCCCCCCCCCCACTGGTTACATGTTGATCTGCGATTGCACGGCTCCTGGTATAAATCCTGACCTATGGATTATTTTGCCTGTCCATAGCTGATTCCTTGGTCCTCTTCCTAGTGACTGGTCAGGATGGGAAGGGGCTGTTTTTATTGATGTCACGGTTTACAACATTTAAGTGTCAATAAACATGTACTTAATATAAATCTATGCATTCTTTAACAAAACATTTGAATAGAGTGTCATCAAACTTTTGCTTTAATTTCCCCCCTCCCCCCCCCCCCCCCCCCCGTCCCCACTCCTTACATAGCTCTTCGATTAGTGCCCAACTTTGCTCCCTATGGGCGAGCATGAAGTCCAATCCCCAATGGCACATTGATTTACAGCAACACATTTAGTCTAACACTGAACCTTCTTTTCCATGGCTCCATGGTTGTCTGTGTCACCCCATTTTGGTTTTAGACGATTTATCGCTGTCACAGTCCACATTATTTCCTTGTACTTTTTTTTTTTTTTTTTTAATGTGTCCTTGTAAATAAAATTCAACCTCTGAAGTAAATCTTGAACAGAGAAGGCTGGGTCATGTACTGAAGATTATCCGGCTCCCGTTTGCTTTTGGGGCTGTGTGCCATTTC
This sequence comes from Microcaecilia unicolor, assembly GCF_901765095.1. Taxonomy (NCBI): domain Eukaryota; kingdom Metazoa; phylum Chordata; class Amphibia; order Gymnophiona; family Siphonopidae; genus Microcaecilia; species Microcaecilia unicolor. The sequence continues at coordinate 350,271,839 of NC_044035.1, read as the reverse complement.
AAAGGGACATTGCTGGGCATGTTGCCCCTTCTCTCACCCCAATTGGTTTCTTTTTTTCTGAAGCGGACCAGCTAGAACAAATATAAAAAGCCTAAACCTCCTAAAACCCAGGCACACAGCCCGTGACATATTGTAACTCTTCAGCATGTAACCATGATAACAGCGCCTACAATAACCCAATTGATTTCCAGAGGACCTGCCCACATCCTGCTGTCCAGTCCTGCCTCTGGACACCACCGGATCGATATTCAGACTCCGCGGTCAGTGTTTCATTTAAATAACCAGCTGCGGCTTCTGAAGTTGTACCGTAATACTCAGTGCAGGCCATTATCCTGGTATAACGGACAGGACTGTGACTATTCAGATCACATCGATGTTCAGCACTGTTACCTGGATAACCTAAGTGATCCAGACACCAAGGTTGAATGTTGCTGATCAGCGGTTAGCTGCAGGCTGCGCCCTGGACTGCCCTGGCACTGTCTGGAGAGATTTCTAGCAGTACTATCTGGATAATGCCCCAGTCAGCGGCAACTGCTCCCTGGATATGTGACTCTTGGAAGAAGCTGAAAAGGTGCATTTATCAGACTGGGGAAGGGTGGGTTTGGGACTGCAGGACTGTGTAGATAGGGGGAATGGGGAGAGTGTAGGGAAGTACAGCTTGTTGGGGAACGACGACAGTGGGAGCAGAGCATGGCCATTAGTGCGAGGGGCAGGGGTCAAATATGTCTTGAGTGCCGGAAGAGGAAAGGGGGAGTCGGTTGTGCCCGAGGGTTAGGAGAGGGGTGAGTGCAGGGTTCTGGGGGGGAAGGTTCCTTCTGGCAAACAAAAACTTCTTCACTTCCTGCTACTTTCCCTACTTGTCCGTCCCACACTATCCCTACCTCCCCTTGTACCCCCCATGCCACCTTAGATGACCAGCTGTCCTTTTTCCTCGCCTCCTCCTGGTCTTCTTTCGGGACACCCTCTCTCACTAAGCTTAAGACAGCACTCCCTCCGACTCTGCTGTAGATTCGTGGCCAGCTCACCTTTTCAAACGCCTCGCCTCCAAGAACTTCTCTTGATCAACGTTTTTCTGTGATCCTTGTTTCACTAGATCTGTCATCTTTGGCCTTGTTTGGCCGCACGTCTTATATTCCACCAGAACCGATATACTCATATCACCCCTCTCCTCGGGTCACTTCACTGGCTTCCGATCAGATACCGTATACAGTTCAAGCTTCTCCTCCTTACCTACAAATGCATTCAGTCTGCTGCTCCTCACTACCTCTCTACCCTCATCTCCCCCTACGTTCCCGCCCGTAACCTCCGCTCGCAGGACAAATCCCTCCTCTCAGTGCCCTTCTCCACCACTGCCAACTCCAGGCTCTGCTCTTTCTGCCTCGCCTCACCCTATGCCTGGAACAAACTTCCTGAACCCCTACGCCAAGCCCCCTCCCTACCCATCTTCAAATCTTTGCTCAAAGCTCACCTCTTCAATGCTGCCTTCGGCACCTAAGCTTTTGGAAATCTAGACTGCCCCACTTTGTCTGTACACTTGTCTTTTAGATTGTAAGCTCGTTGAGCAGGGACTGTCCTTCTTTGTTAAATTGTACAGTGCTGCGTAACCCTAGTAGCGCTTTAGAAATGTTTAGTAGTAGTAGTAAGTAGTAGTTCACTCTCTTCTTTTCAGTCACTTAAAGTCTATTGATATTTTTGGTTCTGTTCCACTTTAGGTACAAAGTTATCTAATCGCACCCGTCAGGCTATTTTCATCACCAGGCTCGCTCCCCCACTTACTCTGGTGTGCTGCAGTGCTCCATACTAGCCCCCACCTTATTCAATGTTTTCCTTTCCCCACTCCTTAATCTGATTCAATCTAATCATTGTCTTCATTTTTTTGTTATTCCGACAACATTCAGGTTCTTTACTGTGTTACTCACTCTCCACCTGACCTCTCAGATCTCAATCTTTGCCTCCAAAAAATTTCCTCATGGCTATCTTAGCACCATCTGTTTCTCAGCGCGAAGAAATGTGAAGCCATACGCTTCCCCACTCCTCAGAGTTCCTCCTCCACAGCCCTGCCTCTTCCTGTCATCAACAAGCAGACTTTATCATTTAGGGACTCCATTGGAATCTTGGGTGTTCACTTCGATAGTCACCCAAGGAACAAATCAACATTGTTATTAAACCTTTTTTCTTTGCACTCCATAGAATTTGCTCTGTTTGCCCTCTTTTTTTTCCCCTCTATCTTTCTTTTATTTATTTATTAATACTTGCTATACCACCTTCGCCAACGAGCAGTTCAAAGCGGTGTACAATACTCATAAAACAATAGTCAAAGAAAGGAACTACAGTGGTGGATAGGAAAGAGCAAGAGAAAACTTCGCACACAAGATAACATTACAACGAAAATAGGGAGGGAAGAGAGAAAAGGAGGTAACAAAAGGGAGAAGGCGACTCCGAACTGTGAAAACATATACAACACCTATTACGATGATGATGGAAAGGCTTGTTGGAAGAACCATGCTTCTGGTCTTCGATTATTGCTGCTCGGTCTTGTTATGACACATGTCGACTACTGTAACTTCCTTTAAGCTGGTCTCCCCTCTCTTCCCTTAAGTGTCTCCAACTAGTCCAGTCTACCGCAGTCCATCTACTTCATCATTCAAGGCCTTTTGATCATGTCACTCCATTGCTCTAGCCAGAACACTGGTTACTGCTCAGATTCAGTATAAGCTTTGTATCCTTGTCTGTAAATCTTGTCTTCTGTTTCCACCTGATTATTTATCTCGCCGCTTCATCCCCTACACTCCATCTAGGTCACTCCATTCCTCTACATTATGGGTCACTCTGGTTACCTCCTCCATTCGTCATTCGTCTCAACGTCACCTGTTGCACCGCTATTAGCTGTGCCTGGACCATGACTCTGGAATTGGCTCCCTGCACACCTCATGCCATGAATCCTCCTATGCAAAGTTCAGAGCAACTCTGAAAACCCACCTTTTTGAAATTGCATACCCTACCAGCCGTTAATTGTGTGTGTTTTTTTCCTTTTCTCTGTATTCTTTTTTTCAGCTTAATATATATATTTTTTGTAAACTGCATAGAAGCCAACTCTGGCCTTTTGTAGTATATTAAGATTTTATAAATAAATAAGGGAGTCAGCCCCTCCCTACCTTACCTCTTCTCCTTCCCTTCTGCTACCTCTCCTCCCTTCCGCTCCTCCTGGCTTTTGAGTGCACCTTCCCTTCTCCCTGTCTCTTTTTATGACTTCCAGCTTGGGCCCATGTCTTCACCAGTGTGGGCTTGGGACCCTCTGTCAGCACTTCCAGCCCTGCCGTTGTGGGTCTGCCCGCATCTTGGCCAGCGAGGTCTAGGCATCTCTACTGGCATGTCTAGCTTATGCCACCGCTGCCACTTCTTGTACAAGCTGGAGCTGCAGGACTTGACCCCGACCGCCACCCCATCGCTCCTCTCATCTCAGCTGGCTCCTATCAGCGGTTGTCAGTGTGTGTTATCCAGAGGTCATCTGTCAGGCTGCTGCTGGCTGCCTTTTGCTCAATATGCAAACACAGTGCATACAGACAGACAGATGGATACACTCTTGACCAGGGGCGGACTTGGCAGTGATCTGGGAAGGGTGATTAAACTAGATGAAAGCTAAGGGGAGAGTGGGCTCCTATTGCTGTGGTCCCTCGGATGCTGCAGTAGTGTTCCAATAACAGTCATCATTTATTTAATTTATTTATTTGTTACGTTTGCACCCTGCGCTTTCCCACTCATGGCAGGCTCAATGCGGCTTACATGGGGCAATGGAGGGTTAAGTGACTTGCCCAGAGTCACAAGGAGCTGCCTGTGCCTGAAGTGGGAATCAAACTCAGTTCCTCAGTTCCCCAGGACCAAAGTTCACCACCCTAACCACTAGGCCACTCCTCCACTGTTGCTACTATTTGAGATTCTACATGGAATGTTGCTATTCCACTAGCAACATTCCATGTAGGTCGGCCCTTGCAGATCACCAATGTGGACGCGCAGGCTTCTGCTTCTGTGAGCCTGACTTCCTGCACGTCAGACTCACAGAAACAGAAGACTGCGCAGCCTTCTACATGGAATGTTGCTAGTGGAGTAGCAACATTCCATGTAGAATCTCCAGTAGTAGCAACATTCCATGTAGAATCTCCAATAGTATCTATTTTATTCTTGTTACATTTGTACCCTGCGCTTTCCCACTCATGGCAGGCTCAATGCAGCTTACATGGGGCAATGGAGGGTTAAGTGACTTGCCCAGAGTCACAAGGAGCTGCCTGTGCCTGAAGTGGGAATCAAACTCAGTTCCTCAGTTCCCCAGGACCAAAGTTCACCACCCTAACCACTAGGCCACTCCTCCACTGTTGCTACTATTTGAGATTCTACATGGAATGTTGCTATTCCACTAGCAACATTCCATGTAGGTCGGCCCTTGCAGATCACCAATGTGGTCGCGCAGGCTTCTGCTTCTGTGAGCCTGACTTCCTGCACGTCAGACTCACAGAAACAGAAGACTGCGCAGCCTTCTACATGGAATGTTGCTAGTGGAGTAGCAACATTCCATGTAGAATCTCCAGTAGTAGCAACATTCCATGTAGAATCTCCAATAGTATCTATTTTATTCTTGTTACATTTGTACCCTGCGCTTTCCCACTCATGGCAGGCTCAATGCAGCTTACATGGGGCAATGGAGGGTTAAGTGACTTGCCCAGAGTCACAAGGAGCTGCCTGTGCCTGAAGTGGGAATCAAACTCAGTTCCTCAGTTCCCCAGGACCAAAGTTCACCACCCTAACCACTAGGCCACTCCTCCACTGTTGCTACTATTTGAGATTCTACATGGAATGTTGCTATTCCACTAGCAACATTCCATGTAGGTCGGCCCTTGCAGATCACCAATGTGGCCGCGCAGGCTTCTGCTTCTGTGAGCCTGACGTCCTGCACGTCAGACTCACAGAAACAGAAGACTGCGCAGCCTTCTACATGGAATGTTGCTAGTGGAGTAGCAACATTCCATGTAGAATCTCCAGTAGTAGCAACATTCCACGTAGAATCTCCAATAGTATCTATTTTATTTTTGTTACATTTGTACCCTGCGCTTTCCCACTCATGGCAGGCTCAATGCAGCTTACATGGGGCAATGGAGGGTTAAGTGACTTGCCCAGAGTCACAAGGAGCTGCCTGAAGTGGGAATCGAACTCAGTTCCTCAGTTCCCCACCACCCTAACCACTAAGCCGCTCCTCCACTCCCCACTAGGCCACTAAAATATGCCAGTAGAGCCCACCTTACTAGTGCAAAGACCCATTCACCTCCACCTACTGGTTTATGTGGAGATGATGGTTTGTTGCTGGCATCTCTCATTAAATGTGCCAATTTAGAAACCTTGTACAGAACTGACAACGGGAGAGATTTGCCTGATTTTTTTTTTCTTTCCTCTATCCATTTCTCTGTAAGATTAATAAGCAGGCTCTTAATCCTGATTCTGCTGCCTGCTGGGGGCTTTGCCGTCCTCTCTGAAGAAGCCTTTGTGGGAAGCTTTAGCAGCAGGGCTGCCCCTCCGCTTCTGGGATGGATCCTTCTCTCCTCTCTGATCCCCTCTGTGTGTGTGTGTGTGGGGAGGGGGGGGGGGTGGCTTCTGGATTGAGTGATGGCTGCAGGGCAGAGAGAGAGAATTATGGTGGAGACAGTGGCTTTGGCGGGCTGCCAGGATTCCTGCTGCGTCTCTGATGGGGGTGTGAGGAGGTTATGATATGACATGTAGAATTGGAGAAGTAGAATGGTTTATTGCTTTGTGACATCCTGAGGGCCCCCAGACAGCCCCCTGGGTCCCCCCCTCCCCCCTCTCTTTATTCACTTTGGAGAACTGCACTGTTTCCTGCCCCTTTGCTAACAGCCAGCTGGTTTTTTTTTTTCTTCCTTTATTTATTTTCCCTCTGGTTCAGCTCCTCCTGAGAAGTACAGGCCACTGCATCAGGCTCTGCCCTTATTAATGTCAGGAAAAGCAAACCCAGATGATTGGGGAGATTCTCACCATGGAGACAGAGAACCTTTACTGTACCATCTCAACAGCAAGAGAGCTTGTCCAGAGCCCCCCCCCCCCCCAATCAGTAAATTATAGAGCCTTTCTAGAGCCCCCACCCCATCAGAATTCTAGTGTCCCCCATCAGCAGTTGAGCCTGTCTAGATCCCCCTCACCTCATTGGGAATTCTGTGCCCTGTCCGGTGCCCCCCCCCCCATCAGCAATTATAGAGCCTTTCTAGAGCCCCCCCAGCACCTTGGGAATTCTAGACCCTTGCCAGAGGCCCCCACCCTCAGCAATTATAGAGCCTGCCTAAGGCCCTCCACCCCAGCAGGAGGAAAGGAGGAACAGGGGTGATATGATACAGACGTTCAAATATTTGAAAGGTATTAATCCGCAAACAAATCTTTTCCGGAGATGGGAAGGCGGTAGAACGAGAGGACATGAAATGAGATTGAAGGGGGGCAGACTCAAGAAAAATGTCAGGAAGTATTTTTTCACAGAGAGAGTAGTGGACGCTTGGAATGCCCTCCCGCGGGAGGTGGTGGAGATGAAAACGGTAACGGAATTCAAACACGCATGGGATAAACATAAAGGAATCCTGTGCAGAAGGAATGGATCCTCAGGAGCTTAGCCGAAATTGGGTGATGGAGCCGGTGGGGTGGTGGTGGGGAGGCAAAAATAGTGGTGGGCAGACTTATACGGTCTGTGCCAGATCCGGTGGTTGGGAGGCGGGGAATAGTGCTGGGCAGACTTATACGGTCTGTGCCAGAGCTGGTGGTGGGAGGCGGGGCTGGTGGTTGGGAGGTGGGGATAGTGCTGGGCAGACTTATACGGTCTGTGCCAGAGCCGGTGGTGGGAGGCGGGGCTGGTGGTTGGGAGGTGGGGATAGTGCTGGGCAGACTTATACGGTCTGTGCCAGAGCCGGTGGTGGGAGGCGGGGCTGGTGGTTGGGAGGTGGGGATAGTGCTGGGCAGACTTATATGGTCTGTGCCAGAGCCGGTGGTGGGAGGCGGGGCTGGTGGTTGGGAGGTGGGGATAGTGCTGAGCAGACTTATACGGTCTGTGCCCTGAAAAAGACAGGTACAAATCAAAAGGTATACACATGAGTTTATCTTGTTGGGCAGACTGGGTGGACTGTGCAGGTCTTTTTCTGCCGTCATCTACTATGTTACTATGTATCAGTACTTCTAGACCCTGTCCAGAGCTCCCCCCTCATCAACAATTGTAGAGCCTGTCTAGAGCCCCCCCCCCCCCCCAGCACTTTGGGAAATAGAGTCCGTCCTGAGCTGCCCTCCTGCTCTCTACCAGATTCATGCCTGGAGTTTTCTTTGATTGTACCATTGGTCTCAGAGGAAGGAAGAGGATCCATAAGGAAGCTTTTCCTGATTCCCAAGTTACCACTACTACTAATCATTCCTATAGCACACAGTACCCAGCACACTAGGCTCTTCCTCCTACACCTTGAAGCTCTCCTGCTTTCTTTCTGCCTTTGGGTTTCCTTCGTTAAACTTCACTGTCATCCTGGGATTCGGTGCCCAGCTGTGCTCACTCTTCAGGTCCCTGAAGCACCCCATGGTCCCAGGGCATGATGGATACAGTAACCTCTTCCCTTGGTCACAAAGGATATTAAAAAAGAAAAAAAGAGGATTCTTCGGCCGGAGCATAGGAGCCAACTTTTCAAAATTATTGGGGGTGCTAAGCCCAGTGGAAATAACCCTTCCTTGGACACATACAAGGACTTCTCTCAATATTGGGGGTGCTCAAGCAGAGTCGGCTCCTATGGGCGGGAGGTTGCAAAATCCTGGAGAACTACGGCACTTCTGCAGATGCCCCAACTGAGGAGAGCTTTGTGGGAGGCTTACAATTTTAGTAAACTACTACTACTACTACTAGTATTTAGCATTTCTATAGCGCTACAAGACGTACGCAGCGCTGCACAAACATAGAAGAAAGACAGTCCCTGCTCAAAGAGCTATGTAATAAAAGTGAGCCAAGTATAGGACAATCAAGCCATTGTGACATCACTGATGAGGTTGGCTCTTATTGGTGGCCTGAGGCATTATGACATCACAATATCACCTCTGATTACGAGACTACTACTACTACTTATCACTTCTATAGCGCTACAAGGCATACGCAGCGCTGCACAAACATAGAAGAAAGACAGTCCCTGCTCAAAGAGCTTACAATCTAATAGACAAAAAATAAATAAAGTAATCAAATCAATTAATGTTAACATTTCTAGAGCGCTACTAGGGTTATGCAGTGCTGTACAAATTAATAACTAAGGACGGTCCCTGCTCAGAAGAGCTTACAATCTAAGGACGAAATGTCAAGTTGGGGTAGTCTAGATTTCCTGAATAGAGGTGTTGTGATTAGGTGCCGAAAGCGACATTGAAGAGGTGGGCTTTGAGCAATGATTTGAAGATGGGTAGGGAGGGGGCTTGGCGTATGGGCTCAGGGAGTTTGTTCCGAGCATGGGGTGAGGCGAGGCAGAAAAGGCAGAGCCTAGAGTTGGCGGTGGTGGAGAAGGGTACTGAAAGAAGGGATTTGTCTTGAGAGCGGAGGTTACGGGTAGGGACGTAAGGGGGGAGATGAGGGTAGAGGTAACGAGGGGCTGCAGATTGAGTGCATTTGTAGGTTAGTAGCAGAAGCTTGAACTGTATGCGCCTACCTGATTGGAAGCCAGTGAAGTGACTTGAGGAGAGGGGTGATATGAGTATATCGGTTCAGGTGGAATATAAGACGTGCAGCAGAGTTCTGAACAGATTGAAGAGGGGATAGGTGGCTAAATGGGAGGCCGGTGAGGAGTAGGTTGCAGTAGTCAAGGCGAAAGGTAATGAGAGAGTGGATGAGAGTTCGGGTGGTGTGCTCAGAGAGGAAGGGGCGAACTCACAGCACAATGGCGAGGTAACATAGTAACGTAGTAAATGACGGCAGATAAAGACCTGTACGGAGCCATCCAGTCTGCCCAACAAGAGGTCAGCTGATTGTTTTCCAAAGAGCCTGGGCTCCGTTTTCTCAGGTGGTATCAAAGCACATGCTTGTAGGGGTTTGGGGTTTTTTTAAGGTTTGGGGACAGTCTTTCTCTTCATGGGTACATTGTCTCAGCAAGTTTTGGTTTTGGAGTACTCTGCTCAAAAGTAGGCAGAATGTGTGATGTGGGTTATTTTGTATTTTACATTTTACCAGATTTATGTCTCTTTCAACTCGTGCATAAGTGGAATTGCTGCATTAGGGAGGGGGTGTGGGGGGGTAATAGAGATTGAGATTAGGTTGGTGAATGTATATTTTGGGATTGTTTATTTTTGGAATTTGTAAGTATTCTTGATATTAGGGTTTGGTTTTGTATAAACATTTTTCGTTAAAAATTTCAGTAAACATAAACTGAAAAAAATTTTTTTATTAAGCTGTTGGCGTGCAGCATCCGAGATTTGATGCACAGTTCCAAGGAAAGTCAGAGAATTAGGCTGGCAAAGCCCTCTTCTTCACACAGTGCTCCTTTAGATGGTGGTAAGGCCCTCAGTCTACATTTTGCTGCATGTTAAAAGCTGAGAATAGGAATCAGGCAGTAGCCCCTGAACCCCCTCTCTCTCTCTCTCCCAACCCCAGCCATCCACTCCCATGGTCAGTGGGCAGCATATAGTGTATGTCAGCTCTGCACAGGGACTCAAAAGACCAGATGTGTAGGGTGTGTGGCTTTCTTGACTGGTTTGGGGACGTGCAGGAGGAAATGTCGAGTTATAAAGCTTTATTGAAAGACATTGCAGTGGGTGGATATGTGGTTCCCCCCCCCCCCCCCCCAAGTATTTTTGCTGATCTGCACATAGCGTAAGGACTGGTGAGTGCTGCCAGGCAGTCGTGGGACTTTTGGCTAAGTGACTCAGCTTTGGTTTGTTTTTGGGAGTGGGGGCAGATCCCTGATGCCAGCGTTTGGGGGCAGTTGGCTCCTTGTGACATGGGCTGGCACTGCTTGCTCCCTGCAGTGTGGTCTCTGTGCTGGTGTGATGCATTCAGAATCTTTCTCTTCTTCTGGGAAGAGCTGGGCGGCTGTGGTTTGGGGGTAGGAATTGGCAGGGAGGAGGCTGGAGTTTTCTCTTTCAGCCTGGGAAACTGGACTCGGCTCTCAGGAGGGGCACGTTTCTGTGAACTGCAGATCATCCAAGCCACTGCACTTTCCGCCCTGCACTCTGCAGTGTTAGAACCTGTGATGTGGTTGAGTCTTCAGTACAATTTCTGAATCCATCCTGCTTTGTGCTGGCAGCGTGCGGGGAGGGGGGGGGGGGCTGGATGTGGCCCCAGAAGAGGTGAGTGTGGGTTCCCACACTAAGGAAGTTTTAGGGGGAGGAAGGAGGGGAGTGTGGTCCTGATTAAGGACACAGGCCGATGAAGAGAGAACCTGGGTGGATACGGGAGAGTGCGGAGTGCTGTTGAAATATTCCAGAAAGTGGAGGGGATGTTCCGTGAAACTTGCCTGATGCAGATTTTACAGCGGATGTGCTGGAAAAATCCATCCAGAACCTCTGGGAGAGAGATGGACACGTGGGTTTCTGATAGGGATGGGCACCCAGGACGTTTTTGTGTGGCTTCCCTTTGGAATTTTTCGTTTGTTTCCAGCTAATGTTAATAATGACCCTCTTTGCACATAGCGTGCGTCCTTTCTGATATGGTGTGCTGGCACAATGGTGCACGCCCATACCCTAGGGGTAAAAGAGGGCACACTATTACCGGTAGACAATATATCTTTGAAACAGCCTGTCCCCTGAATTCTCCTCTTGTCCATTCGCTGCCAGACTTTGTAACATGGGCAACCGAGACCACCTCGGGCCTAGCAATTACTAATTCTTACCATCCTCTAATAAAGACAGTACACATATTATACTTTAATCTGGCATAATTAGGCCTCAGCTTTATTTTATATACAAAAACATCTCAAAACCCTGGGCATACCCAAGCTGCTCCAGCCTCTGGCTCATTACCTCATCCCCAGTCCACCGCCCTAGCAAGACTGGTCAATCGTAAACAGCGCCCCCCCCCCCCGCCGCACAGCAAGGGGGGCCGTACCGTAAGCTGCCTATGCTAATACCATTCGGCTTGGGTACCCCGCCAAAGCTGCGACAAATATATACATGTATACCTCACACCAGTGCTGGGGAGGGAGGGGCTGGGTGCGGTCTGCTTGCCCGGACCCGAAGAGGTTGTCCGGTTCCCTCCGGGGGCTTTTAAACCCCACTCGCACGCTTCCCATTGGTCAGCGTGGGATGCCTGCGTGCGACGGGATCCTGCCCCCCATGCGCCTCGCTCGCTCCCGCTGTCCTCGGCACGCATGCCCTTCGGGGCACGGCGCCATGTTACATTTGGCTCCGTGCACCCACGGGGCACTGCGCCTTTGCTTATCTCTCTGAGTTCACAGGCACCTTCCTTCCTTAGCCAACACGCAACCAGTGGATCCAAAAGAGTCCTCTCACACGTGGTGTTTTCTCAAACGAGGTCTTTATTTCAAATCAATAAAAACAACAACCCGACACGAATCGTGTTTCGGCCGTAAAGGCCTGCGTCAGGGGTCTATTGATTTTCCAATACAGAAAATAATCTTGCAGATCAAACTGACAAACAGTTAACTTCCTGCTAACTGAGATAATCACATACAGAGTGCTGCTGCCCACAGCCTCCTCTGTTCAATCGGATATGCCAAAGTGTTTTTCGGTTATCCACTTTGGCATATCCGATGGGATTGGTAGCCTGGAATTCAGCCACTTTTTGGGATTCTGCTATCTGTGCACTTGTGACTTGCATTGGTCACTGCTAGAAACAGGATACTGCCTTGATGGACATTTTATTCTGACCTCATATAGCTGTTCTTGCTTACCTCCGCCCCAGCTTGACCTGAAGCACTCTCCCAGGGATGCTGACATGCAGATCATATTAAGAATAGACACGATTTAGCGGTGCACCTACTTTTTCCATGTGTATTCCCGTGTTTCATTTTTCAGATGTAAATGTGCTTTGCATATGGACAGTTCTTTATAAAATGATTGATTGGCTACTTTCTATTTGAAATATCAGAAAGAGAAAAGCCGGCCCTGTATCCAGACATGAGAGCTGTGCTACACAGACAGCTTGGTTCTTCTTAAATTGGAAGCTGTTACCAGGGCACTGTTTGTCGGGGGGGGGGGGGGGGGGGGCCTCTTGCCAGCCCTGCAGCAGCCTCTCTCCAGCTTCCCCCACCCAGTGGCGTACCAAGGGGGGGCGGTGAGTGAGGTCCACCCCGGGTGCACGCCGCTGGGGGGGGGGGGGGTGCCGCGCGCCTGTCGGCTCCGCTCGTTCCGTGCTCCCTCTGCCCTGGAACAGGTTACTTCCTGTTCCGGGGCAGAGGGAGCATGGAACGAGCGAAGCCGACAGGCGCATGGCACCCCCCCCCCCCCCCCCAGCAGGTAAAAATGCACCCGGGGGGGGCTGTCTTTTCGCCCGGGGGGGGAGGGTGTCCTTTCACTGGGAGTGGGGGGCGCGCTGCACCCGGGGGGGGGTGCATCAGCGATCCGCCCCTGGTGTCAGCCACCCTAGGAACGTCACTGCTCCCACCTAGTCATTCCCTTAACTCCACCTTTGAGGACTGGGTCAGGGCTGACTCTCTAGTAAATCTGCCACTCAGCTGCTTTCTTTTGGAGGCAAATTTTTAAAGTTTAAAATCCATTGAAACAAAGCGGAGGCTGATTATTGCCTGTAAAGTGGAGGCATTTAAACGTAAATCCTCTCTTGCAGTGTACAAGGCCGTCAGAGGAATCCTTCTGTGCAGGGTCAGAGCGGACAGGGCTGCTCACCTTGTTCCCTGCTGCTGCATGATCTGGCAGAACACAGGTTTGGCAGCATGAGTCTGGTTCCCTGAAGGCATTAAATGCATCTGGGATTGCTCTGTCCTCCCTGGTCCTTCCAGAGAGAGCCACACTAAGAGCCAGGTCAGGTGTCTTGTATGAGGTTCCTGCTGGCTCACCCAACTGCAGCTGTGAGGACAGTAGAGGTGGTATTCAGAGTTCCTGAGTGGAGGGCATGAAGGTCAGAAGGAGCCAGCTGAGCCACTCCTGCCTGGTTTTACCTTGCTGCTAATCCTTGAATACAGAGAAGGGAAAGGGAAATGGGACTTGATATACTTGCCTTTTTGTGGTTTTTGCAACTACATTCAAAGCAGAGTTTACATAGTATATTCAGGTACTTATTTGTATCTGGGGCAATGGAGGGTTAAGTGACTTGCCCAGATCACAGGGAGCTGTAGTGGGAATCGGACCCAGTTCCCCAGGATCAAAGTCCACTTCACTAACCACTAGGCTACTCCTCCACTAGCAACATTCCATGTAGAATCTCAAATAGTAGCAACCACTAGGCTACTCTTCCACTCCTTGGGATTCCAGAATCTTGCTATTCTTTGGGGTTCTACATGGAATGTTGCTACTCTTTGAGATTAGTACATAAGTACATAAGTAGTGCCATACTGGGAAAGACCAAAGGTCCATCTAGCCCAGCATCCTGTCACCGACAGTGGCCAATCCAGGTCAAGGGCACCTGGCACGCTCCCCAAACGTAAAAACATTCCAGACAAGTTATACCTAAAAATGCGGAATTTTTCCAAGTCCATTTAATAGCGGTCTATGGACTTGTCCTTTAGGAATCTATCTAACCCCTTTTTAAACTCCGTCAAGCTAACCGCCCGTACCACGTTCTCCGGCAACGAATTCCAGAGTCTAATTACACATTGGGTGAAGAAAAATTTTCTCCGATTCGTTTTAAATTTACCACACTGTAGCTTCAACTCATGCCCTCTAGTCCTAGTATTTTTGGATAGCGTGAACAGTCGCTTCACATCCACCCGATCCATTCCACTCATTATTTTATACACTTCTATCATATCTCCCCTCAGCCGTCTCTTCTCCAAGCTGAAAAGCCCTAGCCTTCTCAGCCTCTCTTCGTAGGAAAGTCGTCCCATCCCCACTATCATTTTCGTCGCCCTTCGCTGTACCTTTTCCAATTCTACTATATCTTTTTTGAGATACGGAGACCAGTACTGAACACAATACTCCAGGTGCGGTCGCACCATGGAGCGATACAACGGCATTATAACATCCGCACACCTGGACTCCATACCCTTCCTAATAACACCCAACATTCTATTCGCTTTCCTAGCCGCAGCAGCACACTGAGCAGAAGGTTTCAGCGTATCATCGACGACGACACCCAGATCCCTTTCTTGATCCGTAACTCCTAACGCGGAACCTTGCAAGACGTAGCTATAATTCGGGTTCCTCTTACCCACATGCATCACTTTGCACTTGTCAACATTGAACTTCATCTGCCACTTGCACGCCCATTCTCCCAGTCTCGCAAGGTCCTCCTGTAATCGTTCACATTCCTCCTGCGACTTGACGACCCTGAATAATTTTGTGTCATCGGCGAATTTAATTACCTCACTAGTTATTCCCATCTCTAGGTCATTTATAAATACATTAAAAAGCAACGGACCCAGCACAGACCCCTGCGGGACCCCACTAACTACCCTCCTCCACTGAGAATACTGGCCACGCAATCCTACTCTCTGCTTCCTATCTTTCAACCAGTTCTTAATCCATAATAATACCCTACCTCCGATTCCATGACTCTGCAATTTCTTCAGGAGTCTTTCGTGTGGCACTTTGTCAAACGCCTTCTGAAAATCCAGATATACAATATCAACCGGCTCCCCATTGTCCACATGTTTGCTTACCCCCTCAAAAAAATGCATTAGATTAGATTGTGAATGGGACTTTATATACTGCCTTTCTGTGGTTTTTGCAACTACATTCAAAGCGGTTTACATATATTCAGGTACTTATTTATGCCTGGGGCAATGGAGGGTTAAGTGACTTGCCCAGAGTCACAAGGAGCTGCAGCGGGAATCGAACTCAGTTCCCCAGGATCAAAGTCCACTGCACTAACCACTAGGCTACTCCTCCACTCAGCTCTTGTAGCATAGGGCTGGTTGCAGTCTTGTGGGTGATCACTCTCCTCTTTGGTGGTCCTCACTTCCCCCCATCTGCTGCTCCCCTGGGATTCTGTGCCCTGAACGCCTGACCTTGGTGAAGATTTAGTGCAACCTGAGCGTTCCTAGAGTTTACCTCAGTCCTGGTGCTGTTAAGTTGTCTCGTGTGTCAAATATAGCTGTCACTAGTGCAGACCCACTTGTGCATAAGTCTGGCAGGTTAATGCATGGTTTTTTTTTTGCAAAAAAGCTTGTTACCATGAAATGTACTTAGTGAATTTGGGGAACAGAGTTTTTTTGTTTTTAAACATTTGTGTTAGGGAACACTGTGAGGAATCCCAAAAGGAGGGTCTTGCAGTATCAACTCCTAAAAAAAGAATGGGCTGAATATTGAAAAACATTTACACCTGCAGTGCTGACACATATGTCTTTTTATGTGTGTAAAACCTTCAAGCTGTTAACATAACTTTATGCATAGAACAAGCCATTCCAGGTTATACATTTAAAGTTACATGTACATAGGAAGGAGAGGTTAGGGGATGATACTTATCCATTTAGTAGGGGAGAAAACAGCTGCTACATGGATATCAGTTTGACTTCGGCCTTCGAAATTGTAGGACATGCCTTATCTGACTGCCAAATAAGCATATGTTCAATGATGCTACTTAGACAGATAGCACCACTGAATCTAAATAGAAAAAAAAAAAAAAAGCTACCACCACTGAAAATCAGGCCCTTTGAGTTGAACTGGTCTGAGGTCTGACCCTGAGATGCTTTTCGTGAAAGGAGGAGTAGCCTAATGGTTAGTGCAACGGGCTTTGATCCTGGCAACCTGGGTTCCATTCACACTGCAGCTGCTTTGTGACCTTGGGCAAGTCACTTAACCCGCCATTGCCCCAGGTACAAAAACTTAGATTGTGCGCCCTCTAGGATCAGACAAAGTACCTGCTTATAATGTGTACAGCCCTGCCCTCTAGGGACAGAGAAAGTACCTGCATATAATGTGTATAGCGCTGCGTACATCTAGTAGCACTATAGAAATGATTACTAGTAACATGCATAGTAACATAGTAAATGACGGCAGATAAAGACCTGAATGGTCCTTCCAGTCTGCCAAACAAGAAAAGCTCATTTTACATGGTATGTGATACTTTATACCCCAGTTCGATTTGCCCTTGCCATTCTCAGGGCACAGACCGTAGAAGTCCGCCCAGCACTGTTCTTGTACTAAAAGTTCTGAAGATTCTGGAATCATAAAGAGTTACAAGATTCCGGAATCCCAATTAGTAGCAACATTCCATGTAGAACCCCAAAGAGTAACACAGTAACATAGTAAAAGACCTGTACGGGTCCATCCAGTCTGCCCAAGAAGATAAACTCATTTTACATGGTATGCGATACTTTATACCCGAGTTTGATTTGTCCTTGCCATTCTCAGGGCACAGACCGTAGAAGTCTGCCCAGCACTGTTCTTGTACTAAAAGTTCAAAAGATTCTGGAATCCCAATTAGTAGCAACATTCCATGTAGAACCCCAAAGATTAACATAGTAAATGACGGCAGATAAAGACCTGAACGGTCCATCCAGTCTGCCCAAGAAGATAAACGCATTTTACATGGTATGCGATACTTTATACCCGAGTTTGATTTGTCCTTGCCATTCTCAGGGCACAGGCCGTAGAAGTCCGCCCAGCACTGTTCTTGTACTAAAAGTTCTGAAGATTCTGGAATCCTAAAGAGTTACAAGATTCCGGAATCCCAATTAGTAGCAACATTCCATGTAGAACCCCAAAGAGTAACACAGTAACATAGTAAATGACGGCAGATAAAGACCTGTATGGGTCCATCCAGTCTGCCCAAGAAGATAAACTCATTTTACTTGGTATGCGATACTTTATATGTATACATTTGAATGTTCTAATTGTGTGCTTATTTAATGTTTCATTAGTATTATGCTTGTAGTAGTAAAATGAGCTTGTGTGGACACCCACCCTTTATGGTTATACTAGCCGTTAAGCCCGTTAAAACAGGCGAGATTTTTGTTTTGAAAAATGTAATGGAACAACCGAAGAAAAAAAATAGCAATTCTGACCTCCCCTTGGCCTCCTCTCCATGTCCAGCGATTCTCCTCTGCCCTGCACTGCCCTCCCATCTGTGTCCCGTGATTTGGTCCTCCCCTCCAGCGCAGTGTTCTGTTGCCTTGCCTAGTTGCCCTTCAGCTGCTTAGCTTTCGTTCGGAACATCCTGACCTCAGCTCGCCTCCAGCGTTCCTTTCCCTCTCACTGTTCCGCTCTCATTACGTCTTTACGCGAGGGCGGGACAGTGAGAGGGAAGAGAACGCTGGAGGCTTGTCAGAGCTGCTCTCTGCTGCGCATGCGCGGCATGTCGGTCAGCTCTCATTTATATGTTAGATTTCTCAACTCATAGGTTCCTGAATCACAGCCCTGTAATCTACAGCTGTGGCCTGGGTGGGGTGAGAACAGGAGCAGACAGACAAGTAGGTATGATGAAGAGAGATCCCTGTGATGTAACCCCTCCTCCTCCTCCATTAGACGACACAGAGAGAAGTTGTTGGGCAGACTGGATGGACCGTACAGGTCTTTATCTGCCGTCATTTACTATGTTACTACATTACTTCATTGCAAAGACAAGAGGTGATCTGGATTGCAGTGGCGTTCCTAGGGGGGCTGACACCCGGGGTGAATCGCCGATGCACCCCGTCCCCCGGGTGCAGCGCAACCCTCCCCCCAGCGAAAAGGAACCCCCCCCGGGTGCACGCCGCTGGGGGGGGGGGGGGTGCTGCCGCGCTCCTGTCCACTTCGTTCGTTTCCATGCTCCCTCTGCCCCGGAACAGGAAGTAACCTGTTCCGGGGCAGAGGGAGCACAGAATGAACGTAGCAGACAGGCGCGCGGCCCCCCCCCCCCCAGCGGTGTGCACCCGGGGCGGACCGCACCCACTGCCCCCCCCCAGGAACCCCACTGCTGGATTGGCAGCTGTTGGAAATAGGATACTGGGCTTGATGGACCTTCGGTCTTTCCCAGTACGCAAGGATTGAGGTCACAGGTTTTGAGCCTTATCGTGAAACAGTTCAGGTGTCAGAACTGTACCCGTCACACACTAGATTTCGTTGTTAGCTCTAGTAGATAAAGCTGCCTGTAAAACTCCTGATGTTTGTGTTCATGTTTTATGGGTGTGAAACAGCGGGAGAGGTAGGATATTGAATTTATTTGCATAATCTACCCTCCACAAAGAAAAGGCTGGACACCTGGAGCTTGCAGAAAATGCACTTGCCTTGAACTGCCAAGAAAGGCCTGAGCTACATCTGAATTCTCTTTTTCAATTAAATACCCCAGAGGCAGCAAAGGGTTAATGCTGCTGTTGCTGGGGTGGGACTGTTGAGGTACTTAGAAAGAGCTTCCTGCCTGCCTGCCAGCCGCTACCACTGCTGCCTGTCACCTGCTCCGGCTCCCTGGGCCGCTGCCAGCCTCAGACTTGCAAGCTCTTGCTTAGAGAGAGCTTTTGTTTGCTTGTTCCCCTCAGTCACACCAGTGTGGAGAGCTGCCCTGTGGCAGGGTGACCTCAGCAGGTGGTGCAGGGAGGAGGCCAGGAACGGCTCACCTGCTGCTGCACTGTGCTTTGTTAAAATGGTTCCGGGAGGGGGGGGGGACCACGTTTGCATGTAGGCACCAGGTTTTGTGTGTCTTGTGTTCAGAATTGGTTGAGTCTGACCCATATAATGTATGTAAACGCTCAGGCAATCCTGTGTACACGCTTCTACCCCCAGCATACGCTCAGGCGATCCTGTGTACGCACTTGTACGCCTAGCATGCGCGAGTGGAATTGTTTTGCTCTGTGCTGTAGGCCTCGGTTGGGGGAGGGGAATGTAGGTCTTCATTCTTCATCCTTGTCGCTCAGGACCTTAAGCAATGTGGGGCCAATATTTAGACCGCGGGAGGCAGCCTGGCTAACTGACTGGATTTTCAATGCCAGGCTGTTTCCTATGACCGGCATTGAATCTCTGGTTTATTTTTGTCCGGTTTAAACTTTACCAGCCAAGCCAATATTCAGTGCTGACCAGTTAAGTTTAAACTGGCCAAAGATAGGCCTGCTATTTCGGCGGCCCGATTTGGCTGTCGATACATACGCTGACTATTCACGGATAGCCAGTTAAATGCTATTTAACCATACAGGAGCTGTTCCTGGCTGGTTAAATAGCCTGAATATCGGTGGGGGGGGGGGGGGGGGGGGGGGGGGGAAGGGTGGTCTAAACTCTCTGCACATGTAAATCCCCTCCATTCTCTTAACATTATCTAAAGATAAGCGCTGGAATGATGCGTGCTAAGCATGAATTCTGTTTCACGATTGCTGTTACAGGAGTCCATTGTGCGTCTAACGCCAGCTCAGTGACCAGTATAAACATTTGCACTGTAATCTTGCTATTTTCTAACCTGTGCGTAAGTGCTAGGCAGGTCCCGATAGTAACATAGTAACATAGTAGATGACGGCAGAAAAAGACCTGCATGGTCCATCTAGTCTGCCCACGATAAACTCATATGTGTATACCTTACCTTGATTTGTACCTGCCTTTTTCAGGGCACAGACCGTACAAGTCTGCCCAGCAGTATTCCCCGCCTCCCAACCACCAGTCCCGCCTCCCATCACCGGCTCTGGCACAGACCCCGTATAAGTCTGCCCTCCCCTATCCTAGCCTCTCAACCACCAACCCCTCTTCCCCCCGCCACCCAATTTCAGCTAAGCTTCTGTGGATCCATTCCTTCTGCACAGGATTCCTTTATGCCTATCCCACGCATGTTTGAATTCTGTTACCGTTTTCATGTCCACCACCTCCCGCAGGAGGGCATTCCAAGCATTCACCACCCTCTCTGTGAAGAAATACTTCCTGACATCTTTCCTGAGTCTGCCCCCCTTCAATCTCATTTCATGTCCTCTCGTTCTACCGCCTTCCCATCTCCGGAAAAGATTTGTTTGCGGATTAATACCTTTCAAATATTTGAACGTCTGTATCATATCACCCCTGTTCCTCCTTTCCTCCAGGGTGTACATGTTCAGGTCAGCAAGTCTCTCTTCATACGTCTTGGAACGCAACTCCCATACCATCCTCGTAGCTTTTCTTTGTACCACTTCCATTTTTTTAACATCCTTCGCAAGGTACGGCCTCCAAAACTGAACACAATACTCCAGGTGGGGCCTCACCAACGTCTTATACAGGGGCATTAAAACCTCCTTTCTTCTGCTGGTCACTCCTCTCTCTATACAGCCTAGCAACCTTCTCGCTACGGCCACCGCCTTGTCGCACTGTTTCGTCGCCTTCAGGTCCTCAGATACTATCACCCCAAGATCCCTCTCCCCGTCCGTGCCCATCAGACTCTCCCCGCCTAACACATACGTCTCCCTTGGATTTCTACTCCCTAAGTGCACCACTTTGCATTTCTTTGCATTGAATTTTAATTGCCAAACGTTAGACCATTCTTCCAGCTTCTTCAGATCTTTTTTCATGTTTTCCACTCCCTCCGGGGTGTCCACTCTGTTGCAAATCTTGGTGTCATCCGCAAAAAGGCAAACTTTACCTTGTAACCCTTCGGCAATGTCACTCACAAATATATTGAACAGAATCGGCCCCAGCACCGATCCCTGAGGCACTCCACTACTCACCTTTCCTTCCTCCGAGCGAACTCCATTCACCACCACCCTCTGGCGTCTGTCCGTCAACCAGTTCCTAATCCAGTTCACCACTTCGGGTCCTATCTTCAGGCCATCTAGTTTATTTAAGAGCCTCCTGTGGGGAACCGTGTCGAAAACCTTGCTGAAATCTAAGTAGATGATGTCTATAGCATGTCCTTGATTTAATTCTCCTGTCACCCAGTCAAAGAATTCAATGAGATTCGTTTGGCACGATTTCCCTTTGGTGAAACCATGTTGTCTCGGATCTTGCAACTTATTGGCTTCCAGGAAATTCACTATCCTTTCCTTCAGCATGGCTTCCATTACTTTTCCAATAACCGAAGTGAGGCTTACCAGCCTGTAGTTTCCAGCTTCTTCCCTATCACCACCGATGTGCCCTTCTGCTTCCTCCCCCGCACCTCCCTTGCAGTTGTATATGATGGATTTTGCATTTCCACTTAGTAGAATATTGACTAAGGGCTCTTGCATGTGTAACTGCTAATTACTGCCAATTAACACCAATTTTGCGCGTTCGGTGTCAAATTGTACACGCAAGTTTAATGAATTTCGGTGATTGAGGTGTATTTTTTAAGCACTTAGACTTACAACATAGTAACATAGTAAATGACGGCAGATAAAGACCTGTACGATCCATCCAGTCTGCCCAACAACTTCTCTCTGTGTCCTCTAATGGAGGAAGAAGGGGGGGGGGGGTTACATCACAGGGATCTCTCTTCATCATACCCATTGTCTGTCTGCTTCTGTTCTCACCCCACCCAGGCCACAGCTCTAGATTACAGGGCTGTGATTCAGGAACCCTTGACTTGAGAAATATAACCATTAAGGGTGGATGTCCACACGAGCCCATTTATTTCTATAGTGCTACTAGATATACGCAGCGCTATACACATTATATGCAGGTATTTTCTCTGTCCCTAGAGGGCAGTGCTGTACACATTATATGCAGGTACTTTCTCTGTCCATAGAGGGCTCACAATCTACGTTTTGGTACCTGGGGCAACGGAGGGTTAAGTGACTTGCCCAAGGTCACAAGCGGCTGCAGTGTGCATAGTTACATACAGGGGCATTTTCAATGTGATGTCTAAGTCCAACTTTGTATGTTTTGCTAATAAGTTCAAAATTCAAGTGGGGAATATATAGCCATTTTCAAACAGAAAAACATCTATCTTTTTGTTCAAAAATGCGTTTATCTTTTGTTCCATTTAAACAAAAAAAAAAGCCCTGGATGTTTCTGTTTTGTTCCATTATGGCAGAAAAACATCCACGTGTTAGGACCGCCCTTAACATGCCCCTGACACCCCCCCCCCCTTGTGATTTGAACGCACTTCTGACAGACTTACTACTACTACTACTACTTAACATTTCTAGAGCGCTACTAGGGTTACACAGTGCTGTACAGATGAACATAAATTGACATAAAGGACAGTCCCTGCTCCAAGGAGCTTACAATCTAAAGGGCGAAATGTCAAGTAGGAACTTCATAGAAAAACATCTAAAAATCGGTTTTGAAAATACCAATTTGAATGTTTTTGTGAGGAAAAACGTCCAAATGCAGATTTTTGCCACTTTTTGGACTTTTTCCTCTTTTGCAAATGAGCCCCGTCGTAACGTATGGAACTTTGTAAGTCTCAAGTGCTTTGAAAATGAGTCCCATTGTGTATGACAGAGTCCTTAGACTGCACACAGAAATGTAAACCACAAGCGTGTCTTGACATTCCTTGGCTGTACTGAGTCTGTGTGTGTATATACATTTATATGTATTATATATATAGAGAGAACATTTCTGTGCTTGCCTTCATTTAGTTAATTTATTAAACAGGAGACTGTGCACACACTGTTTTAATCTTTCCTTTCTTATAATTGGAATGGCTCTTGCTGGCTCTGTTTACTGGTGGGTGGGAGGTGGTTAATTGTTCCTATAGATCATTCTTCACACACACAAAAAAAAAAAAAGTGGTGAAAGGGATTCAGAATGAGCTGAGATGATCCTAGGGTGACACTGTAGCTCTGAAGAGGCTCCTTCTCTCCATCATTCTTAGATGATTAAAGCTCCCAGGTTCGCTGTCTGTCTCTTGCAGGCAGCCTCTGGGGCTTATAATTTGAGCAGAAACTTACCTGTTGGACTCTGAGGACCCTTAAATGGTAGATCAGCCCTGGAGGGGTGAATGGATGCTCATTTGTGTAATAGGGATAACTTATGGCTGGAGCAGAATTACAGGTCCGGTCTGCACAAAAACAAAGATTGACCATATGGAAGCCTCACCCTCTTTACTTCCCCTCTGTCCATTAACTGACCTTTTGCCTTTCGGGGTTGGAAGCGCTGCCCCGTGCAGGTTACCTTAATGTCTTTTTGGGGAGCCGACAGAATCGGGGCACAACCCTTGTAGTGTTTAACTATACGGTTACATCACTGCCCCCTGCAGGTTACCCCAGTGCTTCCTTTCTATCCTTTTTGCCACTAGGAATCCTCTGTTTATCTTGGGTCTTTCTGGTGCCAGTTTTCTGTCTATTTCTACCGCCTCCTCCAGGAGGCAAAAATACTTTTTGATTTTGCTCCTCTGTATTTTAATACAAATATTTTTAAAAACATGAAGTGATGCCTGGGCCGTGTCACTATAGGGAGAAAGGAGGGGAAGGGGGAAAGGAGATAAGGATTTTATATACTGCCTATCTGTGCGGTTTACATATTATATACAGGTACATATTTTGTTCCTGGGGCAATGGAGGGTTAAGTGACTTGTCCAGAGTCACAAGAAGCTGCAGTGGGAATCGGGGCTCTTCACTAATTTTTTATTTTTTTGTTACATTTGTACCCCGCGCTTTCCCACTCATGGCAGGCTCAATGCGGCTTACATGGGGCAATGGAGGGTTAAGTGACTTGCCCAGAGTCACAAGGAGCTGCCTGTGCCTGAAGTGGGAATCAAACTCAGTTCCCCAGGACCAAAGTCCACCACCCTAACCACTAGGCCACTCCTCCACTCACTAATCATTAGGCTACTCCTGTGTTGGACCAGGTTTGGGGGCAGGGCCGGTCAAACCCGGTAAGCGGGTTAAGCGCCGCAGGGGGGGGGCGCCTGCTTTCAAGGGCGCTGCTGCGGCGCCATACTGCGCTGCTCTTGGTGCTTTAAATCTTTAATTTACCTGCGTTCCAGCAGCGGCGTCATTTGAAAGCCCTGCCCCATCTCTAGCCTTCCCTCCCTTCGTGAGTTCATTCCGCAGTCCCGCTTTCTGATGTCATTTCCTCAAGGGCGGGATTTCGGAACGAACTCACGAAGGGAGGGAAGGCTAGAGACGGGGCAGGGCTTTCAAATGACGCTGCTGCTGGAACGGAGGTAAATTAAAGATTTAAAGCACCAAGGGCGGTGCGGTATGGCAGGGGATGGGGGCGGAGAATCGCTGGACAGGGGCAGGGTGGGAGAAGAGAGAACGGAGATGCTGGTGGGGGTGCGCACGGGCGCCAACTCAGTCTGCAGGGGGGCGCCAGAGACCCTAGGACCGGCCCTGTTTGGGGGGGGGGGGATACCTTTGCAGAGACACAGAACCAAGCTGTTTCTGGGCCCCAAATACTTCTGTTAACCCACATTTTGACTTAGACGCTGTACGGTCACAGTTTTGTGTAGGTCTGGTGTGAGCTGGTATTAGGTAACACCTTTCATCCAGTCTGCTTCCAGAAGTGCTTGACAGGCCTCAAGCCTCGGTGGCTTCGAAAGCATCTGGCACTACCTTTTCAGGCCCTCCCTCACTCCCGGGACAAGGAAGTGTTACAGGTGATGGGTTGACTTAACCACATGGGTAGATAGAGGCACTGGGAGGTAAATAATTTGGCCAGCACCAGACGGGGGCAGTGGAAGAGAGTCTCAGCTGTCTGCTTGGTTCCTCCCCAGTGCCCCCAGGGTGATCAGCCTTACATACCATGGCTGCACCTGTTCTTAGCCCACAGCTCCGCTTGTGTGTTGCACTGGAATAGACTGGGCCTTTCTCAGATGGAAGGAAGCATCTTTCCACCTGCCCTTCCTCTAGAAGAGAGGCCAGGGTCAGCTTGATGAGCAGTCGGTTTGGTGGACCCCAGATTCAGTTGTCTTCAGTGTTTAAGGTTTGGGCTCATGGAGGATTAATGGCCATGAACATGCTTCCTTCTGTATCTCCTTGCATCTCACCTCCTCCCAGGCAAGAGGCTCCCACCCAAGCCCAGGCGAGCTGTCTTCCTCCTCTCTCAGACCCAGGCGGGCTCTCTGCCTCCTCTCTCTCATCTCTCAGACCCAGGCGGGCTCGCTGCCTCCTCTCTCTCCCCTCTCAGACCCAGGCGGGCTCGCTGCCTCCTCTCTCTCCCCTCTCAGACCCAGGCGGGCTCTCTTCCTCCTTTCTCTCCCCTCTCCAACCCAACCAATCTCTCTTCCTCCCCTCTTAGACCCAGGTGGGCTCTCTGCCTCCTTTCTCTCCCCTCTCCAACCCAAGCGATCTCTCTTCCTCCTATCCCCTCTCAGACCCAGGCAGGCTCGCTGCCTCCTCTCTCTCCCCTCTCAGACCCAGGCAGGCTCTCTGCCTCCTCTCTCAGACCCAGGCGGGCTGTCTTCCTCCTCTCTGACCCAGGTGGGCTCGCTGCCTCCTCTCTCTCCCCTCTCAGACCCAGGCGGGCTCTCTGCCTCCTCTCTCTCCTCTCTCAGACCCAGGCGGGCTCTCTTCCTCCTCTCTCTCCCCTCTCAGACCCAGGCAGGCTCTCTGCCTCCTTTCTCTTCCCTCTCCAACCCAACCAATCTCTCTTCCTCCTCTCTCAGACCCAGGCGGGCTCTCTGCCTCCTCTCTCTCCCCTCTCAGACCCAGGCGGGCTCTCTGCCTCCTCTCTCTCCCCTCTCAGACCCAGGCGGGCTCTCTGCCTCCTCTCTCTCCCCTCTCAGACCCAGGCGGGCTCGCTGCCTCCTCTCTCTCCCCTCTCAGACCCAGGCGGGCTCTCTGCCTCCTCTCTCTCCCCTCTCAGACCCAGGCGGGCTCTCTGCCTCCTCTCTCTCCCCTCTCAGACCCAGGCGGGCTCGCTGCCTCCTCTCTCTCCCCTCTCAGACCCAGGTGGGCTCTCTGCCTCCTCTCTCTCCTCTCTCAGACCCAGGCGGGCTCTCTTCCTCCTCTCTCAGACCCAGGCGGGCTCTCTGCCTCCTCTCTCTCCCCTCTCAGACCCAGGCGGGCTCTCTGCCTCCTCTCTCTCCCCTCTCAGACCCAGGCGGGCTCTCTGCCTCCTCTCTCTCCCCTCTCAGACCCAGGCAGGCCCTCTGCCTCCTCTCTCTCACCTCTCAGACCCAGGCGGGCTCTCTGCCTCCTCTCTCAGACCCAGGTGGGCTCTCTGCCTCCCCTCTTAGACCCAGGTGGGCTCTCTGCCTCCTTTCTCTCCCCTCTCCAACCCAAGCAATCTCTCTTCCTCCTCTTTATCCCCTCTCAGACCCAGGCGGGCTCGCTGCCTCCTCTCCCTCCCCTCTCAGACCCAGGCAGGCTCTCTGCCTCCTCTCTCAGACCCAGGCGGGCTCGCTGCCTCCTCTCTCTCCCTCTCAGACTCAGGCGGGCTCGCTGCCTCCTCTCTCTCCCCTCTCAGACCCAGGCGGGCTCTCTGCCTCCTCTCTCTCCTCTCTCAGACCCAGGCGGGCTCTCTTCCTCCTTTCTCTCCCCTCTCCAACCCAACCAATCCTCCTCTCTCAGACCCAGGCAGGCTCTCTGCCTCCTCTCTCAGACCCAGGCGGGCTCGCTGCCTCCTCTCTCTCCCCTCTCAGACTCAGGCGGGCTCGCTGCCTCCTCTCTCTCCCCTCTCAGACCCAGGCGGGCTCTCTGCCTCCTCTCTCTCCCCTCTCAGACCCAGGCAGGCTCTCTGCCTCCTTTCTCTCCCCTCTCCAACCCAACCAATTCTCCTCTCTCAGACCCAGGCGGGCTCTCTGCCTCCTCTCTCTCCCCTCTCAGACCCAGGCGGGCTCTCTGCCTCCTCTCTCTCCCCTCTCAGACCCAGGCGGGCTCTCTGCCTCCTCTCTCTCCCCTCTCAGACCCAGGCGGGCTCTCTGCCTCCTCTCTCTCCCCTCTCAGACCCAGGCGGGCTCTCTGCCTCCTCTCTCTCCCCTCTCAGACCCAGGCAGGCCCTCTGCCTCCTCTCTCTCACCTCTCAGACCCAGGCGGGCTCTCTGCCTCCTCTCTCAGACCCAGGCAGGCTCTCTGCCTCCCCTCTTAGACCCAGGTGGGCTCTCTGCCTCCTTTCTCTCCCCTCTCCAACCCAAGCAATCTCTCTTCCTCCTCTCTCTCCCCTCTCAGACCCAGGCGGGCTCTCTGCCTCCTCTCTCTCCCCTCTCAGACCCAGGCGGGCTCTCTGCCTCCTCTCTCTCCCCTCTCAGACCCAGGCGGGCTCGCTGCCTCCTCTCTCTCCCCTCTCAGACCCAGGCGGGCTCTCTGCCTCCTCTCTCTCCCCTCTCAGACCCAGGCGGGCTCTCTGCCTCCTCTCTCTCCCCTCTCAGACCCAGGCGGGCTCGCTGCCTCCTCTCTCTCCCCTCTCAGACCCAGGTGGGCTCTCTGCCTCCTCTCTCTCCTCTCTCAGACCCAGGCGGGCTCTCTTCCTCCTCTCTCAGACCCAGGCGGGCTCTCTGCCTCCTCTCTCTCCCCTCTCAGACCCAGGCGGGCTCTCTGCCTCCTCTCTCTCCCCTCTCAGACCCAGGCGGGCTCTCTGCCTCCTCTCTCTCCCCTCTCAGACCCAGGCAGGCCCTCTGCCTCCTCTCTCTCACCTCTCAGACCCAGGCGGGCTCTCTGCCTCCTCTCTCAGACCCAGGTGGGCTCTCTGCCTCCCCTCTTAGACCCAGGTGGGCTCTCTGCCTCCTTTCTCTCCCCCTCTCCAACCCAAGCAATCTCTCTTCCTCCTCTTTATCCCCTCTCAGACCCAGGCGGGCTCGCTGCCTCCTCTCCCTCCCCTCTCAGACCCAGGCAGGCTCTCTGCCTCCTCTCTCAGACCCAGGCGGGCTCGCTGCCTCCTCTCTCTCCCCTCTCAGACTCAGGCGGGCTCGCTGCCTCCTCTCTCTCCCCTCTCAGACCCAGGCGGGCTCTCTGCCTCCTCTCTCTCCTCTCTCAGACCCAGGCGGGCTCTCTTCCTCCTTTCTCTCCCCTCTCCAACCCAACCAATCCTCCTCTCTCAGACCCAGGCAGGCTCTCTGCCTCCTCTCTCAGACCCAGGCGGGCTCGCTGCCTCCTCTCTCTCCCCTCTCAGACTCAGGCGGGCTCGCTGCCTCCTCTCTCTCCCCTCTCAGACCCAGGCGGGCTCTCTGCCTCCTCTCTCTCCCCTCTCAGACCCAGGCAGGCTCTCTGCCTCCTTTCTCTCCCCTCTCCAACCCAACCAATTCTCCTCTCTCAGACCCAGGCGGGCTCTCTGCCTCCTCTCTCTCCCCTCTCAGACCCAGGCGGGCTCTCTGCCTCCTCTCTCTCCCCTCTCAGACCCAGGCGGGCTCTCTGCCTCCTCTCTCTCCCCTCTCTGACCCAGGCGGGCTCTCTGCCTCCTCTCTCTCCCCTCTCAGACCCAGGCGGGCTCTCTGCCTCCTCTCTCTCCCCTCTCAGACCCAGGCAGGCCCTCTGCCTCCTCTCTCTCACCTCTCAGACCCAGGCGGGCTCTCTGCCTCCTCTCTCAGACCCAGGTGGGCTCTCTGCCTCCCCTCTTAGACCCAGGTGGGCTCTCTGCCTCCTTTCTCTCCCCTCTCCAACCCAAGCAATCTCTCTTCCTCCTCTTTATCCCCTCTCAGACCCAGGCGGGCTCGCTGCCTCCTCTCCCTCCCCTCTCAGACCCAGGCAGGCTCTCTGCCTCCTCTCTCAGACCCAGGCGGGCTCGCTGCCTCCTCTCTCTCCCCTCTCAGACTCAGGCGGGCTCGCTGCCTCCTCTCTCTCCCCTCTCAGACCCAGGCGGGCTCTCTGCCTCCTCTCTCTCCTCTCTCAGACCCAGGCGGGCTCTCTTCCTCCTTTCTCTCCCCTCTCCAACCCAACCAATCCTCCTCTCTCAGACCCAGGCAGGCTCTCTGCCTCCTCTCTCAGACCCAGGCGGGCTCGCTGCCTCCTCTCTCTCCCCTCTCAGACTCAGGCGGGCTCGCTGCCTCCTCTCTCTCCCCTCTCAGACCTAGGCGGGCTCTCTGCCTCCTCTCTCTCCCCTCTCAGACCCAGGCGGGCTCTCTGCCTCCTCTCTCTCCCCTCTCAGACCCAGGCGGGCTCTCTGCCTCCTCTCTATCCCCTCTCAGACTCAGGTGGGGGCTGTCTTTCTCGTTTCTCTCCCCTCTCAGCTGGAGATAGAATGGAGGCTTTCTAGGAAAGGGTGTAAAGATTTTGAAGGCTGTCCTGGAATGAGAGTTAGGAAGTCTGGAGGAGGGCATTGTTTCAGTTCAGGATCATCCTGCACCTGCACGGTTAAAATGCTGGCAAGGTGTCCTCTGTGTGTGCTGCTGGGAGTGTGGAGGGCGCCCAGGGCATGTACCTTCTAGTACAGTTAGTGCTGTCTTCCTGCAATTAGCCCAGTGCTTTGCAACTCAGCCCTCACCTGAAGCGACCACGCCTTCCTGCTGGAGAGCCCTGCTCTCTTCCGCCTTCCTGGCTGTGCTTATTTCTGCTCCACCTCTCCTACAAAGGCAAGTTTTCTCTTTCTGTTTCCTGCGTTTGTTCAGCAGGGAGAGGTCGGAACACTTCTCCCTCTCATTCCTGGTTTCCTTCTGAAGAGTTTTGCCATTGGGATATTAAGTGCAGGTCGGGACAGGCTGGCCTGAGGGGGGGGGACCTCCTCACTCCCTGGTTTTTCGCTTGCTCTGCACAAGAGTTGCCTGCCGTCACCCTTGGCACCGGTTGGACCTGTACCCTGAGGTGAGGAGGGATCCGGGTGCATGTTTTGGGGTTTTTGTTTGGGTGAGGGGAGCATGCCTAAAGAGCTAAAATAGTTTTTCTTACCTCACAGTCTCAATCTGCCCTTAGTTTAGCCTTTGAGTTGGGAAAGGAAAGGGAGTACCCCAGCAGCAGACAAAAAGATGGTACTGTGTGCCTGTCGCCCGTGGGACCTTTGAAGCAGTAACGTCAACTTATGCATTTCTGTTCTTTCTATGCTGGCTCCAGGTCTTGTCGCTACCATTTGCTCTCCTCCTGGGGCCTGGCAGGGAGTAGCATAGGGAACGTCCTATCTCTGTGCCCTCCTCCCCCTCCCCTCAAAGTATGCTGGATCTGTGGGGAGACTTTCTGGGATCTCGTGGGGATTGGCTCATGAAATGGATAACCATTGCATTCCATGCGAATCACCAGAAAAGTGTCCAGTGCTGTGTAGTGACATGCATACCTTTGAGGAATGGTCAAATTCATGTGGGCCGGGGTTCTGATGGTTCTGTGGTTCTAAACTCTGGTGTTAGATTGCTGCTTGCCAGCATCATCTTTTCACCTAGAAAAGGGTCCATAGAGGGTCATAGGGAAGGGATGAGGGAAAAAGGGTCACCTGGTGACCAACTTCTTGCACGATTATCTCCTGAATAATAGAAAAAAAAAAACTAGCAGCTGATGGCACAAGACAGTCTCACGCTTGGCGTCCGAGCACTTTTAATGTCCAGAAGAAGCCCAGAGGGTTTGGCAATGTCCCTTCTTGACCCTCTGTGGAAACCGTTTTTTTTTTTGTTACATTTGTACCCCACGCTTTCCCACTCATGGCAGGCTCAATGCGGCTTACATGGGGCAATGGAGGGTTAAGTGACTTGCCCAGAGTCACAAGGAGCTGCCTGTGCCTGAAGTGGGACTCGAACTCAGTTCCTTAGTTCCCCAGGACCAAAGTCCACCACCCTAACCACTAGGCCACTCCTCCACTGTTGCTACTATTTGAGATTCTACATGGAATGTTGCTATTCCACTAGCAACATTCCATGTAGAAGTCGGTCCTTGCAGATCACCAATGTGGCCGCGCAGGCTTCTGCTTCTGTGAGTCTGACGTCCTGCACGTACGTGCAGGACATCAGACTCACAGAAACAGAAGCCTGCGCAGCCTTCTACATGGAATGTTGCTAGTGGAAGAGCAACATTCCATGTAGAATCTCCAATAGTAGCAACATTCCATGTAGAATCTCCAATAGTATCTATTTTATTTTTGTTACATTTGTACCCTGCGCTTTCCCACTCATGGCAGGCTCAATGCGGCTTACATGGGGCAATGGAGGGTTAAGTGACTTGCCCAGAGTCACAAGGAGCTGCCTGTGCCTGAAGTGGGACTCGAACTCAGTTCCTCAGTTCCCCAGGACCAAAGTCCACCACCCTAACCACTAGGCCACTCCTCCACTGTTGCTACTATTTGAGATTCTACATGGAATGTTGCTATTCCACTAGCAACATTCCATGTAGAAGTCGGTCCTTGCAGATCACCAATGTGGCCGCGCAGGCTTCTGCTTCTGTGAGTCTGACGTCCTGCACGTACGTGCAGGACGTCAGACTCACAGAAACAGAAGCCTGCGCAGCCTTCTACATGGAATGTTGCTAGTGGAAGAGCAACATTCCATGTAGAATCTCCAATAGTAGCAACATTCCATGTAGAATCTCCAATAGTATCTATTTTATTTTTGTTACATTTGTACCCTGCGCTTTCCCACTCATGGCAGGCTCAATGCGGCTTACATGGGGCAATGGAGGGTTAAGTGACTTGCCCAGAGTCACAAGGAGCTGCCTGTGCCTGAAGTGGGACTCGAACTCAGTTCCTCAGTTCCCCAGGACCAAAGTCCACCACCCTAACCACTAGGCCACTTCTCCACTCCAGTTCATCAGTGGAATTAGGTCACTAATATGGACAGTTACAAAATTTTAGAAGATTTAGTAACTGTCCTTATTAGTGAGGGGGAAAGAAAGGAAACGCCTTCAAACATTTGGAGGAGGCTTCACCAGAGCCCTGTAACCAAATTACAGTTTCAGGTCAAGCCTGTGGACTCCTGACTTCTCGTAAGAGCCTGCCAAGACAGTAACAGTGTCTGGCTTTCTTCTACAGGTATTTTCTTCCAGCTGCCACCTTTACAAGTTGCAGTGAGTGAGCGGGTGAGTGGGTTGACGATGATTAGCATGTAGAGACTTGATTGGGGAAAGTGTTTGGACCCTTGATTCCAGGCAGTCAGAAGTGTGCGTCTTGAAATATTTACCTGGTAGTTTAACAGTTCATATCGACTTGAGCATCAAAGGTTAAGGGAACTGTCATTTGCTCTGATACTAAACTTTATGCAGCACGTGTGCAAAACGAAACCGGAGTTTCTGGTTAAGACAGTGCACGCTTCCTTGATTTGCTCTGAATGAATGATTTTCTTATTTTAGGACCCTCTGAAGAATAGGGGCTTGGTACCTTCACCCTTGGGGGGGGAGGGGAGGAGGGAAGGAAAGATCCCTTGTGTTGTCTGAAACTACTGTAGAGTCTTTTATGAAGAAACCGAATGCTCACTCCTTTGGCTCGTAAACATACACAGAGGCACACGCACTCTTGCATGTGTACCGCCGCCGCCGCCGCCTGCGTGGTAATCTGTGCACACACGCACATCAAATACCCTGCTCACCTGCCGTGAAGTTATGGGCTCCTAATTTAATTCAGTACTCGAAGGGAGAGATTTTCTCTAGCTTGTTTCATTAGCTTTGGACTTGGCAGATATTGTTCTGCGCTGTCGCCATCACCTAGTCAGCCTCCTCCAGCTCTCGCCGCACTCTGTGCTGCAGTCACTGTTACTCTGCAGCCTCTTCCGGCTCTGACCAGCTCTTGTCTATGCCGCTGTCCTCTCTTCAACCTCCTCCAGCCAGCCTCTGTGCTGCTGCCACCACTAGGTACTCCCAGCAGTAGAAGACAGGTGTAATTAGATTGTAAGCTCTGTCGAGCAGGGACTGTCTCTTCATGTTCAAGTGTACAGTGCTGCGTACGTCTAGTAGCTCTATAGAAATAAGTAGTAGTAGTGTTTGGGATTCTGGAATCTTGCTACTCTTTGGGATTCTGCATGGAATCTTGCTACTCTTTGGGATTCTGGAATCTTGCTACTTTTTGGGATTCCGGAATCTTGGTACTCTTTGGGATTCTGCACAGAATGTTGCTACTCTTTGGGATTCTGCACGGAATCTTGCTACTCTTTGGGATTCCGGAATCTTGCTACTCTTTGGGATTCTGCATGGAACCTTGCTACTCTTTGGGATTCCGGAATCTTGGTACTCTTTGGGATTCTGCACAGAATGTTGCTACTCTTTGGGATTCTGCACGGAATCTTGCTACTCTTTGGGATTCCAGAATCTTGCTACTCTTTGGGATTCTGCATGGAATCTTGTTACTCTTTGGGATTCCTGAATCTTGCTACTCTTTGTCCTTATCCCTTATGTGTGCTGTTTGTCTGTCCTGATTAGACTGTAAGCTCTGTCGAGCAGTGACTGTCTCTTCATGTTCAAGTGTACAGCGCTGCGTACATCTAGTAGCGCTATAGAAATGATAAGTAGTAGTAGTGTTTGGGATTCTGGAATCTTGCTACTCTTTGGGATTCCGCATGGAATCTTGCTACTCTTTGGGATTCCGTATGCAATCTTGCTACTCTTTGGGATTCTGCACAGAATGCTGCTATGCTTTGGGATTCTGGAATCTTGCTACTCTTTGTCCTTATCCCTTATGTGTGCTGTTTGTCTGTCCTGATTAGATTGTAAGCTCTGTGGAGCAGGGACTGTCTCTTCATGTTCAAGTGTACAGCGCTGCGTACATCTAGTAGCGCTATAGAAATGATAAGTAGTAGTAGTAACTTTCCTTCAGTGAGCAGTAGGGGGCAGCAGGGTGCTCGGTGCCTTACACAGCCCTTGCTGTAGGAAAGTCCGGTCGCCTGCAGGCAAGTTCTGGCATCTTGTCCTCATAGTGGAATATTCTGAGGAACCTTGAAGAAAGAGCAGTTTGAGCCATGCCGGGGAGGGGGGGGGGGGGGGGGGTCACACCAGTCTCCTCAGGGGTCCTGTTTTATCCTGTGGCATATATAACCCTAGCTGCACCTTTTCCTAACAGAATGCAGGAGATGCTCTGGCGGTGGGTCTGCAGGGACTTAAACTAATCTGAC
The DNA here is from genome assembly GCF_901765095.1 of Microcaecilia unicolor. Lineage (NCBI taxonomy): Eukaryota > Metazoa > Chordata > Amphibia > Gymnophiona > Siphonopidae > Microcaecilia > Microcaecilia unicolor. The sequence continues at coordinate 350,238,049 of NC_044035.1, read as the reverse complement.
CTGAAGTATAATGTAATTTTTGAAGTCAATTAATGAAATTATTGCACAAATTTAGGTGGTTTTACTCTTATTGGATTGCACTTTTTTTTTTTTTTTGCCTCTGCTCAGCTCCCTGAGAGAATCAACATTTAGCTGCTAAGTGCACGGAGATTAATATCTGTGGGCTGCTAAGGATCGTTCCCAATAGCCTCTGACAGACTTTGGCTGTGGCTCTTGGCTGCTCCGGCTTAGCTTGACTTTGGTAATGTTAATAAGAACCAGCTGTTGGGGAAGGGGACGGAGTCTTTTGTGAGATGGGAGAGTGCGAGAAAAGAGGTCAGGATGCGAGAAATGAAATGTTCATTAATGTGGGCTCCAGCGTTTGCAAAGTAGGGCAGACCCATTAAATCTCATTAGAGTTTTAATACCTATCGGTGCCACTTCTGGCAGGCCTTGGACACTGGTTTAATTTGATGGGTGTTAAGTAGAATTATGAAAGTGATTGTGTTAACTGGGGGACTGAGTTTAATCGTGTTCCTCTCTGGCTTCCTGCTGCACAATGGGAAAACAGGTTCAGGTGTCTTCATCTCCTCCCCTTACATGTTGGCGGCATGATAGAAACACAGAAAATGGACATCAGGACCGCCTAGTCCATTGTCCACGTACATTTTTGGTGCAGTGCCACAAACCTCTGATCTCTGAAGTTTCCTTCCTGCTTTTCTTGGATTTTGGTACAGTTTTGCATCCAGCACGTCTTCTGGGAGGCCAGTTCATGCAACGACCAGTCTTCCCATAACCAAACGTTTTCCGATGGTACCCTTGAGTCTGCGTCCTTGAAACCACATAGGGTGACCCCTCTTTGCTCTACAGTTTTCCTTCCACTAAAAAAAATCCGTTTGCTTTTGGCGCACTGTTGATATCTTTGAGGTACATGAATATCTGTCTTCTATCTCTCCCCCCCCCCCCCACGCATTCACCCACCCACCCCAGTCTTTGCTGTTCTCCTAAGGCTCATTTTAAAGGGCTTTTGCTGTCTGTCCAAAACTGGTTTGGTAACCCTTCTCTGGACTGTCCCTACCCTGTCTAAATCCTCTTGGAGGTGCAGATTGAAAATGGACACACACAATCTAAAGACCTGCAGCAGGGTATTATAAGCTCTTTTCTGCTAAATATGCCTGTCCTTAAGAGTTACCCTACTGGGTCCACCTAGCCCAGTATCCTGTTCAGTGACCGAGGCACAAGTACTCGACCGAATCCCAAAACTGGCAGAAATTCCACGTTGCTTAATCCCAGGAATAAGCAGTGTGGCTTTCCCCAGATCTACCTTAATAACGATTTACAGACTTTTCTTCCAGGAATTTGTCCAAGCCTTTTTTAAACCCATTTACATTACCTGCTTTTACCGCTTGCCCTGGCAGTGAGTTCCAGAGGTAACGATACATTTCCTCCTCTCCCATAGGTTTTTAATTTTCTCAGGAGCATCTCTTATGTCCTTCTGGCACTGGACGGTGTCTCGTGCTGTTTTGTTCGCTGGAGATCCCTGGATATGATCTTGTATCCTGGAGATCGGGGTTCGATTCCCACTGCAACTCCTTGTGACCCTGGGCAAGTCACTTAACCTTCCATTTACCCAGGTACAAAACGTAGATTGTGAGCCCATTAGGGACAGAAAAAGTGCCTGTATATAATATATATAAACCAGTTTGGTTGTACCCACAGAAAGGCGGAGGAGTGGCCTAGTGGTTAGGGTGGTGGACTCTGGTCCTGAGGAACTGAGTTTGATTCCCACTTCAGGCACAGGCAGCTCCTTGTCACTCTGGGCAAGTCACTTAACCCTCCATTGCCCCATGTAAGCCGCATTGAGCCTGCCATGAGTAGGAAAGTGTGGGGTACAAATGTAACAAAAATAAAATAGATACTGTTGGAGATTCTACATGGAATGTTGCTATTCCACTAGCAACATTCCATGTAGAAGGCTGCGCAGGCTTCTGTTTCTGTGAGTCTGACGTCCTGCACGTACGTGCAGGACGTCAGACTCACAGAAGCAGAAGCCTGCGCGGCCACATTGGTGATCTGCAAGGGCCGACTTCTACATGGAATGTTGCTAGTGGAATAGCAACATTCCATGTAGAATCTCAAATAGTAGCAACAGTGGAGGAGTGGCCTAGTGGTTAGGGTGGTGGACTTTGGTCCTGGGGAACTGAGGAACTGAGTTTGATTCCCACTTCAGGCACAGGCAGCTCCTTGTGACTCTGGGCAAGTCACTAAACCCTCCATTGCCCCATGTAAGCCGCATTGAGCCTGCCATGAGTGGGGAAGCGCGGGGTACAAATGTAACAAAACAAACCTCAGTTGGGGGTTCTGGACAGCTGAAGCTTTAGGGTTGTTGTGTCCATATTAAGAGGGGGATAGAGGGGCTTTCAGGTGACTTAGATTGGCCACTGTCAGAAATAGCGTGCTGCTGGTCTTGGCGATCTGACCCATCATGGACCTTAATACTGGTTTTGACATTTTTTAAGTCCTAGGGGAACCAACTACCTGTGTGCCCATCGGGGGGGGGGGATATTGACTGATCTAAGGGTCACAAGCTGTTAGTGTCTCTTGTTCCCTGGTAAATGACAGACCCTGAGGGAGAAGTGTGCGCTCCCACCCTCATGCTGACAAAACTGCGGAGGGCAGTGGAGTCCTCTGGGACCAGAGAGCCGGGCCTGTAGAGTTCGCTCGCCTTCCCTTGTGCGTAAGGTGCCTGCTGCAGGTCTACATGTGACAGTTTTATTTGGCAGGACTGCTCAGTTTAGACAGACTGGGAGGGCTCTTTACAGTACCCAGGCCGTGACTTTGTGAGTAGAGAGTTAACATAAATTCACATGATGGATCATTGATCACTTCTCCGCAGAAGCGGCAGCAGTGCAGCTGCTGAAAGCTACACCACAGCTCCAGCGCCAGCCACACATTAAGTACGCTGTATTTATAGCCAGCCGTCGCTGCACCGTGGGTAGAGAAGGCAACTCGTGGAAGTATCATCTCGTTTTATGATGGGCATTAAAGCCGGGGCCCCATAACTTGCACCTTTCTGTTCATTAGGCACCCGGTGCAGCCGTAAGTCAAGGAGACCCTGGGATTCAGATGCAGATTCAGAAGATAAACTGTTGACAGCCAGCTGTATTTTTCCATTAGTCCTGCCTTTTGCTATAGTTTATGTTGAGAGAGCGGAATATAGATTGCATTATTAAATATGAGCCCACTCTTGTGATCCTGGCTTGGCTGCAGATTTGAAAGGAGGGATGAACGAGGGGGGGGGGGGGCTGTGGGGTTAAGGGAGCTCTCTGGTTGTCTAATGTTCTCAAGGATGAATGGATGATTCTCCGGCTATACATATTCCTTGTGTGTTTGTTTAGAGGTTAGTAAACCTGAGACGGCTCCCCAGCTTAAATAATGTGTGTGTGTGGGAATGTCCGTCATCTGTATCTTGGAGCTGTGCGTTTACAGCCAGCAAGAGACTTAGGGCTTGGGGAAAGGTCGCAGTGGGAGGCAGCCCTGGTCTTTCTGTGCTTCAGAGCTGCGGTATCTCTCTGGAAAATGGTCCCTCAGTATAGTAAAGTCTTCAGAGTTATTTAAGATGTGTGTACCTGTAGGTGCGGAGGCTGGATGAGGCAGGATGTAGTACTTGGCACATGTATTGCAGTATTTAATGCCACCTAAAATACATGGCCCATTCGTGCCAGATAGGGCGTGTGACTTCCGTTGTGGGGAGGGGGGACCGTGGTCGGAGCACCCTGCAGAAGAACAGGGAAGCGCTTCCAAGCCCTAGCTGTAATGGGGGTGTGGGGGGGGGGGGGGGGAGGGAGATGTCTGCAGCGCTCTGAAGCAGGAAGTAAACTGTGGAAAATGGTACAAAGCTGCGTTCAAGGTTGGGGCATTAGCCTAGAACCGATCTGGCCTCTCCGGTTAAAGTAAGCCTGGAGCGCACAGCTCACTGGATAAAAGTGTGACGTTTCTATCAGCCTGAAGCTGTGCAGCTTAACACAGCTACTGCTACTACTAATCATTTCTATAGTGCTACTAGATGTACACAGTGCTGTACACATTATAAGCAGGTTCTTTCTCTGTCCCTAGAGGGCAGTGCTGTACACATTATAAGCAGGTTCTTTCTCTGTCCCTAGAGGGCAGTGCTGTACACATTATAAGCAGGTTCTTTCTCTGTCCCTAGAGGGCTCACAATCTAAGTTTTGGTACCTGGGGCAATGGAGGGTTAAGTGACTTGCCCAAGGTCACAAGGAGCTGCAGTGAGAATTGAACCCAGGATGCCAGGATCAAAGCCCGCTACACTAACCATTATTAGGCTACTCCTCCACACAGGACCGCTGAGAGGGGGGGCAGGGGGGGTCAAATTTCCCTGGGCCCGGCGCCGCAGTCCCCTCCACCCGCCCCCTGAATTCAGATCATAGCGCCTCACCTCGACCTCGCTCCGTGTGAAAGAAGTGCAGCAGCGGCAGTCTGCAGATCGCCTCCCTTCGGGCCTTCCCTCCCTGTGTCCCGCCTTCGTCTGACGTAACTTGCGCGAGGGCGGTACACAGGGAGGGAAGACCCGAAGGGAGGCAGTCTGCAGACTGCCGCTGCTGCGCTTCTTTCACACGGAGCGAGGTTGAGGTGAGGCGCTATGATTTGAATTCAGGGGCGGCCTTGCCCCGGGCCCGGCCCAGTCTCCCTGCAGCCCTGCCTCCACACGTGACCCAGACTTGATCCTGGAGCAAGGCAGTCCTGGGTCCGTGGTACTGCCGTCTGTTGACTGCGAAGGCGCAAACGAAGAGACGGCAGTCATAGGGGATGGCAGAGAGGAGGGGGAGAGGGGATCATGGGGTAATACGTGCAAGGTGCTGTGACCTTGTCTGTCTGTGTGTAAAAGCCGTCACTCCGACATCAGTTCTGCGTTGCTCCTTGGATTCAGGATCCCTGCCAGCGGTTGTGATGATGGGCTGTGGAGGAGAGCAAGTGAGCTGATTTGGTGGAAGTCTGATGGTAAGGCATGCCGCTTAGCACAACGTGGTCCTTTCCCTACCCAGGCAGGCTATCATCATAGTAATTGTTCTTAATCACTTCCTGCTGGGTGAAGGGTAGCACTCAAGAGTCTGATGGAGAGTTTGGATTAGAACCAGCATCTTGCACTGATCTCTGGGGGCAGGCCTTGTAAAGAGACAGCAGAAAGTACAGTCTCCTTGATTTCTAGCTGGGAGCACACTGCAGGTCAGCATTATTTAAGCCTTTCAGCTGCCGATGTTAACTTCTGATTAAAGTACAGCGGCTTGGCTGAATGAGCTGGAAGGGTCACGGTCACAGAAGAGGCAGGGCCTGGCTGTGTCCTTGCCCAAGGTCGTGCGTAAGTTCAGGAGAGACTGGGACTGGAAGCTGTAACGCTCCCCCCTTAAACTTCGGGGGGCTTTACTGGGTGTGAGCTGGCACACCCCGTGGAACCTCTCTGAGGCATTTGGAAACAGGAATGGGTTAATAGCCTTGTTTCCAGAGCAGTAAATTGTCAGCAGAAATTGAAGGTAATTTTGCTTACTGTGGCTGCTGTCGAGAGAGGCTTCCAGGCTGATAAAAGACTAAGGGAGGCAGAGAGAGAGATTAAGGAGCTCAGGGCTGTGCACAAGTCAGAGCTTCCTGTTCACCTGTCATCCGGAGAATCTGTTCGTTTTTATTACTGAGAAGAAAATAAAAACCAAAAGAAGCTACAAAGTGTTGTCACGAATTTTATTTTGAAAAGGAATTGCATACAGCCAGGACAAAAATTAAAGAACAAGGAGACATGTTAGTCTTTAAAAGGTGGTTACTTTCCCCCCGCTGTGTGTTTGGCTTCATTTTGGGTTTTGCAGAGAGTGCCCAGAGGGTGCTGTCACTTCACTCATGCTGCTGAAATTTGGGCACTTATTCTCAGGGTAATGAAGGTGGTGTTTAAGTTAACCTGAGCGTGCACTTACTCTTCCAAACAGAAGTCTGCACTGGCTCTTTGGAAAATGGAGAGCCCCTTCAGTTAGCCAGGGGATTGAATTTAAAGGGGCAGGTTGTAAACCGGTGCAAATCCTCACAAAAATATGCATGGGCCTGACCTGTGAAAGCTGCCATAGGCACAAAGTATACCCTGTCACCTGCTTTTTGTGTGGGTAGAATTTTGCTCAGATAGTACAGGATGTGAAAACTCAGAGTCTGACCTAAACAAGCCCCAGGGCCCCCTTCATTCAAAGCGGCAGTCGCACATCGCGTCTCTTCTGGCCTTCCCTCCCTGTGTCCCACCCTCGTCTGATGTAACCACCGGTTTCCGCGAGGGCGGGACACAGGGAGGGAAAGCCAGAAGAGAGGCGATCTGCGACTGCCGCTTTGAATGAAGGGGGCCCGGAGCCGAGGAGGCAGGCAGGTGAGACGGGGGACTGCAGCGCCGGCGGCCTGACCCCGGCGCCAGGCCTGGGGAATTTTGCCCCCCCCCCCCCCCGCTCCCCCTCTCAGCAGCCCTGATTAAGGAGTAAGAAGAGAGGCCAGTTGGACTCCCTGTTGCAAGCTCTTTACACATCTGTGCTGACTTCCTGTTCTGAGGTGCCGATGTTCAGTTCCCCACACTATTTGGAACAGCATGGGGAAAACACCCCCCCCCCCCCAATGATTGACGCTAATAACATGCAATTCATGCGCATTATTAGCGTTGATCATAGGGAGACTTCTGCGGGAGGATTGTGTCTGGACATGAGCCCAAGGCACAATCCTCCCACAGAAGAGGTTTTGACAGGTCGGGCTGTGAAAAAAACCCCAAAGCCCTGGTGGTCTGGTGGACCTCCAGTCCCCACCCCACCCCACCCCCCTCTTACCTTAAAAAAAAAAAGTAACTCCAGTCTCAAACAGAAAGTCAGACTAGTATTCCCTCCCTCCTCCAGGTGCTGCTTCAAAATGGCAGCACCCTGCCCAGTGCACCGCCATTTTGAGGTGGCGCCTGCAGGAGGAGGGGAGAGAGTGTTAGTCTCACCCCCTGTTTAAGACTGGAGTTACCTTTTTTTAAGGTACGAAGGGGCTTGGGGAGGGGGAGGCTAGATCACCAGGGCTAGTTTTCAGGTTGGGAGGCCAGGCCAGGCCTGATAAGGGTCCCATTGGACCACCAGGGTTTAGGGGGGGGGTTAAGTGTTTGGGGGGTCTGAGGGTCCACTGGACTTCGAGGCCCCTACATCCTTGGACTGGGGTCCAGTTGGACATTTTCAGTGGTGGGGGACTGGGGTCCTGCTGGACCACTATTGTTTTTAGAGTGTTTGGGGGCGTGGTGGGATCAGCATGCGTTTGTATGCTCATTGTACTATTCCTTCCCGCTCTCCGCTGCTAAGCGCGGGCGCTAGACCGATGCAAATGACCTCTAGTGCTCGCGTTTACCTTCGAACATCTGCCCTTGACTGAATTGGTGCAGCACCTTCCTGGGTACCGGGGAGGGGGAGTCACGGATGGGATCCGCAAGTCAACTTGTCTATTTTCAGAAGTGTCCTCCAAATAGCTCATCAGAAGTGAGAAAATTCAGGCAGAAAACAGGCCTTCTGGTGATTTTTTTTTTTTTCAGGGGCTTTGTCTGCCAACAGAATGTGTCAAAGATTTTTCTGCTTCTACGCAGCTTTCCTGACTTACTTTTATTTCTGCCGCAAAGCAACGTACCTTATTCAAAACTAATTTGTTCTTTACTCCTGGGGGCTTTGCTGTGGGTGCCAGCCAGCCAGCTGCCGGTTCAGTGTGGAGCAGCTGTGGCAGTCCTGGACTCTGACAGGCTCTGGAGGGAAAGGGGGGGGGGGGGCTGCAGGGAAATGGGATCTTGTGCAGGGCCTGTACTGAGCTGCCTAATTATGGAGACGGTGGCGAAGGAGTTGTTTCTCCTTTTCAGGGTATACAAGCGTATACATTAGTTCTCTACCTGCCTTATTACGGAGCATGCGAATGTGGTGACCTTCTTGTGCAGAAGTCACAGGTGCTAAGAATGGAGAAAGATTAATACATATTTTTATTAGACAGGTGTAAACACAGCCTTAGCTGCACGCTTCTCTCTCTCTCTCTCTCTCTCTCCAGGATTCTTCGTAAAATACTTGAAGAAAGGGCTTGTCAGTAATTAGTGTTGGCAGCCCTGTTTTTCAGCACCTGCTTTGCTCATCTTGCGACTTTCTGAAGCCGCTCCCGAACGGTTGACAGGTTTCCTCCCCCCCCCCCCCCACAAGCCACGGCACAACCAGCAGATGCTGTCTCGGTGTGTCAGGCTATCATTTTGGCAGCGGAGTGTGACAAGTTGGGGTGTTCCATGCCTTTTGTTCGGAGCGTGCCGCACACAGCTGTCACCTTTTCAGAAGAGTGATCATCATCCTGTGAAGTTGTGCACGTGGAGCCTGGCTCTCTCTTTACACAGCGTATGCCTGAGGGCAAAGCCAGGGTTTTAATGCCAGTATCCTGCCCCCTCCCTGGAGTTGCTTCTTTTACACTAGGGCTGCTGATAAATTTCTTTGCGCCTATCCAGCCACCTCATGGTTGACTAGTGGTCTGGTCTCCTGCATTTGCATGGTTGATGACGCTTCTTTGTGATGTCACAGTGGCCATCTGACATCATAAGGCAGTGACAGAACTTTGAGAGGTTAGGGGAGGGATGTGGCTGTCCAGTTCGATATGTGGGAATCTGGGTGCACATTTGCATAAGTACATAAGTATTGCCACACTGGGACAGACCAAAGGTCCATCAAGCCCAGCATCCTGTTTCTAACAGTGACCAATCCAGGTCACAAATACCTGGCAAGATCCCAAAAAAGTTTGATACATTTTATGCTGCTTATCCCAGAAATAAGCAGTGGATTTTCTCCAAGTCCATTTTAATAATGGTCTATGGACTTTTCCTTTAGAAAGCTATCCAACCCTTTTTAAAAACCCTGCTAAGCTAACTGCTTTTACTACATTCTCTGGCAACGAATTCCAGAGTTTAATTACACGTTGATTCTCTGATTCGTTTTAAATGGACTACTTTTTAGCTTCAGTGTGTGCCCCCTAGTCCTAATATTTTTGGAAAGAGTAAACAATCGATTCACTTCTACCTGTTTCACTCTACTCATTATGTTATAGACCTCTATCGTATTTCCCCATAGCCGTCTTTTCTCCAAGCTGAAGAGCCCTAGCCGCTTCAGCCTTTCTTCATAGGGAAGCCGTCCCACCCCTTTATCATTTTCGTCGCCCTTCTCTGTACCTTTTCTAATTCCACTATATCTTTTTAGAGATGCAGTGACCAGAATCGAACACAATATTTGAGTTGCGGTCGCACCATGGAGCGATACAAAGGCATTTAACATCCTTATTTTTGTTTTCCATTCCTTTCCTAATAATACCTAACATTTGTGATGAGTGAAGAAATATGGAGATTGCCGATCTGCTTTTGTATCCTCTGATTTATGTCTCACTGCACGTCTCACTGGTTCTAAATCAGATCGGCGGACAGGAAAACGAATCATGGCTCTGTTTTATTGATCTTCAGCAAGTGATGTGATGTCGCCGTGACTGTACAGTGTCTTCAGATTCCCCTGTAAAACTGCTGTCTTCAAATGCAGGAGCTCCTCTGTGTATGATCAATATTTCATGGCCCTGGTGCACAGTTTCCAGCAGGTGTTGGGAACATTAAAGGGGCCCTATTTAAAAATGCATTTGACTGCAGTTCCACCCAGTGCCGTACAGGGAAAGCTTCCATAGAGTGGTTCAGACCTCCCCTCCCCCAAATCAACAGGTACCACCAAACATTTGTAATCTGCACAGTTTTCATAAATGCACAGAGATTTCATAACGTCCACTCCTTGCTAGTTTAAAAAGACCTTTTCCTGTGAGCCTTTACAGGAAAGGGGGGGGGGGAGGGGAATAAACACACCTTTTGGATTTTCATTTTGAAATGAAGAGCCAAAACTTTTATTGGATTTTTCAGTACATTTGAATCTTTCTTATCTGTACCCTTCTCCTCCACCGCTAACTCCAACTCCGTTCCTTTTATCTTGCTGCACCATATACCTGGAATAGACTTCCTGAGCCGGTACGTCAAGCTCCATCTCTGGCCGTCTTCAAATCTAAGCTAAAAGCCAACCTTTTTGATGCTGCTTTTAACTTCTAACCCTTATTCACTTGTTCAGAACCCTTATGTTATCATCCTCACTTTAATATCCCCTTATCTCTTATCTGTCCTAATTAGATTGTAAGCTCTGTCGAGCAGGGACTGTCTCTTCATGTTCAAGTGTACAGCGCTGCATACGTCTAGTAGCGCTATAGAAACGATAAGTAGTAGTAGTGCTTGGGATTCTGGAATCTTGCTACTCTTTGGGACTCTGCACAGAATCTTGCTACTCTTTGTGATTCTGCACGGAATGTTGCTACTCTTTTGGATTCTGCGTGGAATCTTGGTACTCTTTGGGATTCCGGAATCTTGCTACTCTTTGTCCTTATCCCTTATGTGTGCTGTTTGGCTGTCCTGATTAGATTGTAAGCTCTGTCGAGCAGGGACTGTCTCTTCATGTTCAAGTGCACAGAGCAGCGTACGTCTAGTAGCGCTTTAGAAATGATAAGTAGTAGTAGTAGTAATTTTCAAATGAAGGTAGTGTTTTCTCCCCACCCCACCCCCCTCATGTATAGGCAGCTTTCAGAGGGGAGCTGCACACAATACCTCTTGTATCGTAATCCGCCTTGAATCCAAACAAAATAAAGCAGAATATACAGGATAGTCCTTCGGGGTTATATGTCCACAGCGCAGCGGGCTCATGTGTTGGGTTTGGTTAGTACTGCCTGTTCCGAATGTGGGGGGGTTCCAGGCTCCTTCTACCATGCATTGTGGCAATGCCCAAAAGTGCGTGCATTTTGGCAGCGGATACGAGGGTTTCTGATCAGACTAGGATATAAAATACAGGGAACGGAGGGCCAGTTTTTGCTTGATCGACCAAGAGCTTTTTCCCCTTTGTGTGCTCCAGCAACTCTGTTATGTAGAAAGTTGTGTTTGGTGGCTCGAAAGTGTATAATGCAATATTGGACCTCACCGGAAGCGCCTGCCTACTGACATTGGCGCAATCAGGTGCACCAATTAGCTTCTTGGGAGGCTAGAGATTCAAAATTATCGCCTAAACTTAGGAAACAATTTCTTCAGATAAGGATGCCTTATCTTCAGGTGCTCGCTCAGCCCAAGGGGTAGAAGCTTGCTTATTAATGCTCACTGAGGATGGTATGACATGGTTCTGATGTATTTACTTGTAACCACTCAGTTAGCAGTAGGTAGGTTCCTGAGAGTAAGTACTAGGGGGGAGGAGGGGTTGGAGGGGGTGTGGGGGGGGGGGGGGGAGGGAACTTTACATGTTGTATAGTTTAACCGCAATATGTATGTACGATGTTATGAGTATGTTACGTTGTTTACCTTTGTTATAACAATCAATAAAACTTAAATTAAAAAAAAAAATAAAATAAAGCAGAATATAAATCACAGAGTAGGTGAAAGGGGACTGCAACCCTAGACGAACACTTCATCCTTACCTCCACCCCCCCCCCCCCCCACTTCATTTAACTTTCAGGATCCTAGCTCCTCCCTTCCCGAGGTTGTGATAATTTAAACTTAACAGTGATGAACGTTCCAATATCGCCCCTCCCACAAAAACTGCACAATTTGTGTTTAATTATTACATTTTCTATACAGGCAAATTTGTAAAAGTAATTTAGCTAGATGAATGAGCTATTTGAAAATTGCTTACCCTCCCTACAGGTAAAAGAATGTGCTGATGGTTCTTGTTTTTCTGTCAGGATCTATTGTTTGTTTTGCTGCCCCTTAGAAGTCGCTGCCCTAGGCGGCTGCCTAATTTTCCCTAATGTTATGCTAGCTCTGGCTACATATGCCTGCTTCCCTGTGAAAACTGGATGCAAGTTCCATTAGTGCAAAAGTACTCGATCATGTAGCAACATCCAGGACCATTGAAAATCCCCCCCCCCCAAAGCTCCCTATACGCTCTAGAAACACAGAAAATTGAGGGCAGTTAAAGACCATATGGCCTATCCATTTTGTCCATCCATACCATCTACCCTCCCTAGGAGATCCTATGTACCTGTCCCAAGCTTTCTAAATTTTAGATATAGTTTTTGTCTCCACCACGTCCACCAGGAGGCTGTTCCACAAATTCACCATTCTTTTTGTGAAATTACTGTTAATGAACTGGAGCATGTTAACTTAAGCCGCTCTCTGACTCCCTAGATTCGTGGATTTCAGTGTACATTTTACCAGTACGTTACCCCTCAGGTGCCTTGAGGATGGTCTTTCTCTCTGCTCCAATGTCCAGGAAGGACTGATGAGATACGGCAAGCCTCCATGTTGGCACCGTGGGTGTGACCAGCTGAGAAGTACGTCCTGCCCTTCGTATAGCGAGGTGGTGATGGAGCCTCGAATCGTAAAACATCTCAGTTTGGTCTTCATTCCATCTTGTGTGGACCTTGGGAATTTGACACATTGGTGGGATGTACTTGTTCCCCCCCCTTCCCCCTCTCCCCCCCAGTTTCTGATTTAAAACCAGGCCTCTCACGGACTGCGAAGAAGAGATTTTTTAAAGATATGGGATCCCTATTTGGCGACTTTACCCTCGAGAGTTCATCCTGTTATCTTAAATGACTTGGATGTATTGTAAGTGGAGGCACTGTACACAGTTGCTTTCTTACTGGTTGGGAGCACAAGAGTTTGGAGAGCAGATAGAATGTTAAGTGATCACGACTGAGACTTGTGCTATTCTTTGATGGAAAATTGGTCAGTTTGGTTATCATTTATGTCTGTTGATGTGCTTAAGTACTTGAGTGTCTGTTATCTTGTATATTGCAAAGGCTGTGATGACTGAATACAAAATATTTAAACATAAAACCAGCCTTTCTGTCTTTGGTGCTAACAAATCTTTAAGAATATTTTAGGAATGGCATGAAAGTGAACATATAACATAAGAGTAGCCATACTGGGTCAGACCAATGGTCCATCTAGCCCAGTATCCTGTTTTCCAACCAGTGGCCAAGCCAGGTCACAAGTTCCTGGCAGAAACCCAAATCATGGCAACATTCCATGTAGAACCCCAAAGAACAGCAAGATTCTGGAATCCTAAAGAGTGACAAGATTCCATGCAGAATCTCAGAGTAGCAACATTCCAAGTAGAACCCCAAAGAATAGCAACATTCTGCAATCCTAAAGAGTAACAAGATTCTATGTGGAATCTCAAAGAGTAGCAACATTCCATGTAGAACCCCAAAGAATAGCAAGATTCTAGAATCCTAAAGAGTCAAGATTCCATGCAGAATCTCAGAGTAGCAACATTCCATACTACAAATCCCAGGGCAGCAGTTGGATCCCACGTCTGTCTCAAGAGCAGACTTATGGACTTTTCCTCCAGGAATTTTTCCAAACCTTTTTGAAATTCAGATGTGCTAACCGCTGTTACCACATCCTCCGGCAAAGAGTTCCAGAGCTTAACCATTCACTGAATGAAAAAATATTTCCTCCTATTTTATTTTCCTATTTGTTTTTTTACTAGCAAAGGATCAGGTGCGGGAAGGGGCTACAGGAGCTGACAGGCATCAACAAGATGAGATGGTAGGTGGAGGGTCTGCGAAGTCACCTGGCATAGTGAGAGGAAGGGGGCGAGGACGGGGCTGTTGGTACCGAGCGGTGGAGGGACGGGTACAGGAGCTGCCTGGCATGAACAGATGCACGGACTCGTCTGACAGCTTTCTAGGGCCTCCAGACTCCCAACTTCTCCTCTCCCTGACATCTGTTTCAGCATGTGATTAATTGCAATTAGTGAGCGGTTTGAAAGCTCGTGGAAGAATATTCAGCAGAAATCTCATGAAGATTAATGAGTGGAGGCAGTTTTCAGAAGGGCTGGAAATGTGTAGGTACTGCGCAGGGCTTGGCCAGCCTGTAAACTGAGAGGAGTAGAGCAAAGCTCTCGGGCTGGGTTTCTGAACTGCCATGAGGAATGCTCCGGCTGGTTTTCACTCTCCTCATTTCCTGTCCTTATGCTTTTCCTCTTTTCTCTTTTTATTAGCGTCTGAGAGAAGTTAGGAGCACTGTTTATAGAATAGGGGCAAAAAAGCCTGTCTCACCCATGACTACAAATTAGCCCCAATTGTTAGTGTCAATTATTGGTATTCACCAATTATTTGCGGTTTATGATACATGCCTAGCTGGCGCTATTCTTTAACTGTGCACCTAATGTTTGGGCGCCATTTATAGAATTGAGGGGCCATGCATCATCTACCCGATTCCAGAGTGACCCTTGTTTTTCCCCCGAGATTGGGTGGCAGAGCCGGTGGTGGGGAGGCGGGGCTAGTGCTGGGCAGACTTCTACGGTCTGTGCCCTGAAAATGGCAGATACAAATCAAGGTCAGGTAATACACATAAAGTAGCACATATGAGTTTATCTTGTTGGGCAGACTGGATGGCCCGTACAGGTCTTTTTTTTTCTGCCGTCACCTACTATGTTACTTCTGAAACCATCCCCTTCTGTCCCAATTCACTTTGGATCCATCCCCTCCCATCCCTGCAGTATTAATGAATATTTGTTAGCAACACCACAGATTCCCGCCTGTTTCCCCGTTGTCCCCATTCCTGCACACACTTCTAATGTAAACATAGCCTTAGCTGCACAAGCTGTGTATCGCCACTCTGAGCTGCATGCGCACTGCACACGTGATGGAATTGCACTCTCCGCATAAGCAGTAGTAATGCAAAAATGTTTGTCAGAATAGCGTTCCAGTTTGCGCACGGATTCATGCGCTTCCAACTCCTGGTGCTGATATACAGTTGTCTTGTGTGTCAAATATAGCTGTCACTAGTGCAGACCCACTTGTGCATAAGTCTGGCAGGTTAATGCATGTTTTTTTGCAAAAAAGCTTGTTACCGTGAAATGTACTTAGTGAATTTGGGGAACAGAGTTTTTTTGTTTTTAAGCATTTGTGTTAGGGAACACTGTGAGGAATCCCCAAAAAGAGGGTCTTGATTTCCTAAGCGTTCTTTCCGTTCCTGGGTGCTGGTGCATGTTTTGGGTGCTGATGTTAAGTTGGAGCCCCCTCCCTGCAGCATTTTGTCACTGAAGGAAGTCTCTTGCTTGGAGGGTGAACCCTTGGTACTAAAGTTATTACTTTTCTCTGACCCTCACTGGGCTGATTCTTTTTTTCTGGTGATCTTTCACAGGAGGCCTTTGCTCAGAGCAAACGAGACCTAGCATCTGACCCTTGATCTAACCAGGCCATTTTTTTGTAATCTGTTGTACTGTTATACATCCTATTTGATCTTCTCTGCCTTTAGCCTTTTCAGCTAGGGATTCTCTCTGCTTGTCCCAGGCTTTCGCCAATTCGCAGAGCCTGGTGTTGGGAGGCGGGACTGGTGGTTGGAAGGCGGGGATAGTGCTGGGCAGACTTCTACGGTCTGTGCCCTGAAAATGGCAGATACAAATCAAGGTCAGGTATACACAAAAAGTAGCAGATATGAGTTTATCTTGTTGGGCAGACTGGATGGACCATGCAGTTCTTTTTCTGCCGTCATCTACTATGTTACTATGTGCTGAGCTTTAGTGCAGAGCCCCTAAAACATTGCTTAATGCACCAGCTTCTTGGTATGTATAGGCTGCTGACTGCAAATTGCCCCAGTGATGAGCTGAAATATGACACGAGAAAGATTTACTAGCTGACATCACAGGTCCCAAAACAAACCAATCACAACAAGGACTAGAGAGTTGGAGGCTGGGTTAAAGTCAGAGGCTTTTTCCTTTTTTTCTTATTTAAGGTTTAATGCACTTCACAGAACCATAGTTTTGTTTAAAGTATTTTTTGCCACTGTCTTAGAGAGATTGTTTTGTTGAACAGGTCCCAAAACATAAATAAATAAATTGGCTACTCTAGCACCCAACACCCTGTTACATAGAGAGGCATATTTTCAAAGCACTTTGGGAGGCTAAGTTCCATAGGTTTCTATGGAACTTTGGGAGGCTAAGTGCTTTGAAAATATGCCTCATTGTCTCCTGAGTCTATCACGTTGCACCCTACACAAGCTTTGGAACTTTGGACTAGCCCCATAAAGATCTTGAAAATGTGTATGTAAGAGCAAGAAAACTTCTCTATGCCCACGAGATAATCTGTAAGAATCAGTGTATACTGAAACTGTACATTCTAAGAGCCAAAGGAGGAATGGGTCAAATAGAAACAGGTTATATGTACAGATCTACTTACCATAGGCCTTCAGGCATGTTTAGGTCTGTTGATGCCGTGTTAAATTATGGAAGCAGCAAATGGCCAGTGTGAATCTGAATTCTAAAACATGAACAAGCATTTTGATGAATGGAAGGAACGAGTGAGTGAAAGTCCACCAGCAAGTGGAGAGAAAGAAATAGTAGAGTTTTCAAAACAAGAGAAAACAAACAAGTTGTAGGTGATACTATATCGTTATCGGACTAACTTAATGCTCTGACAAGCTTTAGAGAGTTATCGTCTTCGTCAGATCAGTGAAGAAAACAGCGCAGTTACACTGGGTTTAAACAGTATAAATTCATGGAGGTTTTAGGTTGTCTGCTTCTGCTAGTAGTGAAAGGGGACCCATGAAGATCAGCTGATAATCCTCTTAATATTGGGCTCAACAAACCCCAAGAGCCAGGTTGCCATGGTGACTAACAAATTGGACCTGGCGCCTAGGTTCCACTGACACAACTCATAGTAGTGGGGAGCTTAGTTGCAGCTGCAGAAAGGAAGCACCATCAAGCGTTGACCTCCCTTTTCTTTTCTCCGCTTGCCCTTTCCCACCACGGCACCTCCGCGTTCACATGCATGGGCATACAACTCTCACTCCTCTCTCTCTCTCTCTCTCTCTCTCTCTCCATTCCTCCCCACCCCACCCCATCCACTGCAGATAGCAAGCAGAAGGAACGGAGAGTGGCTGCATGTGTGGGACAGCAGACTCCTGCTGCCAGTGCTGAATGTTATGTTTGAACCAGTGGCGTAGCCGAGGGTGGGGGGTGCCGGGGGAGCGGCCGCTCCCCCAAATGGAGTTCTGCCAGCTCTGGCGCCTATTTTTTTCTCAATGTGTTGCGTTGAAAAATGCGCGCCAGCACCGGCGGAAGTCCGCTGTCGCTCCCCCCGCGTCATCAACCTGGCTCCGCTTCTGATTTGAACCCGGTGGTTCGGCTTCTTCTCTTTCCTTCTGTTTGTGATCCTTATTGGGTCAATGCTGCAATGGGGGACGGGGGGGGGGGGGAGTGTTGGGTGTCTGTGTGCCACAGAGGGGTAGGAGTGGGAAGGGGAGAGCTGGGTGCCTTTTTGCTGAAGGGGGAGTGGAGAGCTGGACATCTGTGTGCCACCAGGGGAGGGGAAGAAAGAGAACCGGAGGGGGGGGGGGGGAGAGTGCTAGCTGTCTCTGTGCTGGGGGAGGGGGTAGGAGAGGGAGAGAGTTAGGTGTCTGTGCATCCGGGGTGGGGAGAGAGTGCGGGTTGTCTGTGGGGGGAGAGGGACTGTGAAGCTCTTGCTGGGAGGGGGAGGCAAGAGGTATTGAGAGAGGCTATTTCTCCTGTGGAGGAGAGAAGGACCTACTTCTGGGGGCAGGACGTGACTCTAAGGCCACTGCTGGAGTAGCTGGGTAGATAATGAGAAGCTTTAGGCTGCAGCTGCTGGGAGAAGGTGGACAAGAACTGAAGAGGGCAGTGGAGAAGAGGCTAAGGCTGCAGCTTCTCGGGGATAGGTAGGTGGGTGCACCGTCCACCCACCCCTAGCAGCTGCACCTTTAGCCTCTCCCATTGCCTCAGTAACTGCAGCCTAAAGCCTCTCTCCATTGCCAGATGCGCTGCAGGTGGGTGAGCAATGGAGAGAGCTGTAGCCTTTTACCCATAGCTGCTGAGAGGGGGGGGGGTGCAGGGGGGACAAAACTCCCTTGGAGGCCCGGCGCCGCAGTCCCACCTGCCCTCTGTCGTCGACCGTCTGCCATCACAGCGCCTCTCACCTCCATGTGAAAGCGCTGCAGGCAGCAGGGCAGCAGATCGCCTCCCTTCGGGCCTCCTTCCCTCCCTGTGTCCCGCCCTCGACTGATGTAACGTCTGCGAGGGCGGGACACAAGGAGGGAAGGAGGGCCGAAGGGAGGCGATCTGCTGCCCTGCTGCCTGCAGCGCTTTCACACGGAAGTGAGAGGTGCGTGATTTCAATGCAGGGGGCCTGGCCAGGTGGCAGACGGAGGGGGGGGGGGGGGGGCCTGGCCTTGCCCTGCCCCAGGCCCGGCCCAGTCTCTTGGCGGGCCTGCTTCTACCCACTCCTTATCTGTTACGGTAATATATAGCTTGCTGCATATCACAATGAGCACATTATGAATGTGTGATTTATATATGCGCATAAATAATTGCAGTCGTTCTGAGTCTGGCTCCTGGATCCTAAGAAAATTTGTCAAGGCCTGCTCTAATGTCGCTGAGCTATACTAGCACATGCAGATCACCTAAAATGTAGAACAAGTTTGTACTATTTAAGCCCAGTGTAACGGTATTGTTTTCTTCACTGACCCGATGAGAGGTTAACTCTCGAAAGCTTGTCAAAGGTGCATTACGTTAGTCCAGTTAAAAGGTATCACCTTCAACTTGGCGGTCGACTCTTATTTCCATGTATCTGAGTGACATGACAATCGGAACGCTCTGCTCAAATCAAGAGGAAATCTCTGTAAAGAATCGGGCTGGTTATCAAGGAAAAAAAACTGGCTAAAACAGTAGGAAATGCCTGTGAGGATCAAAACCTGATGTGAGCGAATAAGGAGGGGTGAATAATAACCTAAAGATGAAAGACTGATAACTGCAGCACAGGAGAGTGGATGACGGAAAAGATGATTCACAGCAAGTATAGGAAAAACTATTAAAACAGACAATTGCAGATTTTGCAGCGCTGAACTGGAAATGGTTGCAGATCTTATTGCTAGGTTTGCTGTGCTGATGTCAGGAAAAAAAATGTATGGAGAGAGAGAGAGGAGAGAGAGGGAGGAGGAGAGAGGGAGGGAGAGAGAGGAGAGAGAGAGAGGCAGCAGGTCTCATCCACTGGCAGTTTAAACATTGCTGTGCAAGAAAATTACTGGTGTCATGACCTAGATACAACTGTGGAGAATGAGGAAGTCGTGATCACCTGGAAAATTTCCATTCCGACCAGTGAAATATTTGATGCAAGCCCCCCCCCCCCCCCCCCCCGGACATTGTGGTAAAGGAGAAAAATGCCAGAGGGTGGTGGTGAATGGAATTCGCTCGGAGGAGGGAAAGGTGAGTAGTGGAGTGCCTCAGGGATCGGTGCTGGGGCCGATTCTGTTCAATATATTTGTGAGTAACCTTGCCGAAGGGTTAGAAGGTAAAGTTTGCCTATTTGCGGATGATACTAAGATTTGTAACACCCCGGAGGGAGTGCAAAACATGAAAAAGGATCTGAGGAAGCTAGAAGAATGGTCTAAGGTTTGGCAATTAAAATTCAATGCGAAGAAATGCAAAGTGATGCATTTAGGGAGTAGAAACCCACGAGAGACTTATGTGTTAGGCGGTGAGAGTCTGATAGGTACTGAGGGGGAGAAGGATCTTGGGGTGATAGTATCCGAGGATCTGAAGGCGACGAAACAGTGTGACAAGGCGGTGGCCGTAGCCAGAAGGTTGCTAGGCTGTATAGAGAGAGGTGTGACCAGCAGAAGAAAGGAGGTTTTAATGCCCCTGTATAAGATGTTGGTGAGGCCCCACCTGGAGTATTGTGTTCAGTTTTGGAGGCCGTATCTTGCGAAGGATGTTAAAAAAATGGAAGCGGTGCAAAGAAAAGCTACAAGGATGGTATGGGATTTGCGTTCCAAGACGTATGAAGAGAGACTTGCTGACCTGAACATGTACACCCTGGAGGAAAGGAGGAACAGGGGTGATATGATACAGATGTTCAAATATTTGAAAGGTATTAATTCGCAAACGAATCTTTTCCGGAGATGGGAAGGCGGTAGAACGAGAGGACATGAAATGAGATTGAAGGGGGGGCAGACTCAAAAAAGATGTCAGGAAGTATTTTTTCAACGGAGAGGGTGGTGGATGCTTGGAATGCCCTCCCGCGGGAGGTGGTGGAAATGAAAACGGTAACGGAATTCAAACATGCGTGGGATATGCATAAAGGAATCCTGTGCAGTAGGAATGGATCCTCAGAAGCTTAGCTGAAATTGGGTGGCGGAGCAGGTGGGGAAGAGAGGTTGGTGGTTGGGAGGCGAGGATAGTGGAGGGCAGACTTATACGGTCTGTGCCAGAGCCGGTGATGGGAGGCGGTAAATACTGCTGGGCAGACTTGTACGGTCTGTGCCCTGAAAAAGACAGGTACAAATCAAGGTAAGGTATACACATATGAGTTTATCGTGTTGGGCAGACTGGATGGACCATGCAGGTCTTTTTCTGCCGTCATCTACTATGTTACTATGTTAAAAACACAAGACCAACGTGACCCATAGAAGTGTCGGTGCCACATGACTGTTGTACCAGGTGTGGAGAAAGACGATCCACCAGTACCAACAAATGCATTCAGATTAAGAAAATGTGGCAGGAAGACGCAGAAGTTTCTTCTTGTAGCTTGTAGATGCAAGGGGAAAAAACACATTTTGAAGTGTTTATTTACAAATGCAAGAAGCACATAAGAGTAGCCATACTGGGTCAGACCAATGGTCCATCTAGCCCAGTATCCTGTTTCCAACAGTGGCTAAGCCAGGTCACAAGTACTTGGCAGAAACCCAAATCGTGGCAACATTCCATGCTACAAATCCCAGGGCAAGGAGTTGCTTCCCTTGTCTGCCTCAATAGCAGACTATGGACTTTTCCTCCAGGAACATGTCCAATCCTTTTTTAACCCCAGATACACTATCCGCTGTTCCCACATCCTACAGCAAAGAGTTCCAGAGATTAACTATTCGTCGAGTGAAAAAAATATTTTCTCCTATTTCTTTTAAAAGTATTTCCATGTAACTTTGAGTGTCCCCTAGTCTTTGTACTTTTGGAACGAGTTAAAAAAAAGTCAATTTACTTCTACTCCCACACGGGATTTTGTAGACCTCAATCATATCTCCCCTCATCCGTTTCTTTTCCAAGCGGAAGAGCCCTAACCTCTTTAGCCTTTCCTCATACGAGAAGAGTTCCATCCCCTTTATCATTTTGGTCGCTCTTCTTTGAACCTTGTCTAATTCCTCATGGAGATGACGGAGTCGGAGTGTATAGCACTAAAGGAACAGGTAGATATAATAGGCATCTCGGAGACCTGGTGGAAGGAGGACATTCAATGGGACGTTGTGTTATCAGGGTACAAATATCACAATGATACAGTGGATCAAATTGGAGGGGGAGGGGGTTGAACTATATGTTAAAGAGGGAATTAATTTAAACAAAATAAATATTCTACATGAAACAAATAGCACGGAATCCTTGTGGATAGAAATTCTATGTGTGAAGGGAAGGATTGTACTGCTGTCTGCTGGGACAGAACTAATAGATGCAGTGGCGTACCAAGGGGGGGGGGGGGCGGTGCTGTGCGCCGGTCAGCGTCGTTCGTTTCCATGCTCCCTCTGCCCCGGAACAGGAAGGAACCGGGGGGTTCTTTCGCTGGGGTGGGGGGTTGTCCTTTCACCGGGGGGGGGGGGGGTCGTGCTGCACCGGGGGGGAGGCGCATCAGCGATCCGCCCCGGGTGTCAGCCCCTCTAGGCACGCCACTGGACAGATGAAGAAATTTGTACAGAAATTAGGAAAGCTGGCAAATTGGGCAACATTATAATTATCCCAATGTTGACTGGATAAATGTTACACAGGGAGGTAAAATTCTTAGATGTAGTAAATGACTGCTTTTTGGAGCAACTGGTCCAAGAACTGACAAGAGGGGGAGCTATTTTGGAACTAATTCTTAGTGCCATGCAGGGCATAGTACGAGAGGTAACAGTGTTGGATCTGCTCAGTGGCATACCAAGGGGGGACAGTGGGGGCGGTCCGCCCCGGGTGCACGCTGCTGGGGGGGGGGGTGCCGCGCACCTGTCTGCTCCGCTCGTTCCGTGCTCCCTCTGCCCCGGAACAGGTTACTTCCTGTTCCGGGGCAGAGGGAGCATGGAACGAGCGAAGCCGACAGGCGCGCGGCACCCCCCCCCCCAGCAGGTAAAAATGCACCGGGGGGGGGGGTCCTTTTGCCAGGAGGAGGTGTGTCCTTTCGCCGGGGTGGGGGGTCGCGCTGCACCTGGGGGGGGGGCGCATCGGCGATCCGCCCCGGATGTCAGCCACCCTAGAAAGCCCACTGGATCTGCTGGGAAACCGGGATCATAATATCCCCATGTTCAGCGTGCCCTTTCTCTTCTCCATCCTCATAGTCCAGCAGCACCACTTGCTTACTTCTCTCATCCTTATCCAGGATCTCCTTTTTGTTCCCTAATCCTATGCGTGGCTTGGCGTGGACCAATAGTTTGCTTTGGTTTCAGTGTTTCAAGATGGTAGCTATGGTTTCAGCCTTGGAGGAGTGAAGTGGAGGAGTGGCCTAGTGGTTAGGGTGGTGGACTTTGGTCCTGGGGAACTGAGGAACTGAGTTCAATTCCCACTTCAGGCACAGGCAGCTCCTTGTGACTCTGGGCAAGTCACTTAACCCTCCATTGCCCCATGTAAGCCGCATTGAGCCTGCCATGAGTGGGAAAGCGTGGGATACAAATGTAACAAAAATAAAATAGATACTATTGGAGATTCTACATGGAATGTTGCTACTATTGGAGATTCTACATGGAATGTTGCTATTCCACTAGCAACATTCCATGTAGAAGGCTGCGCAGGCTTCTGTTTCAGCGGAAGCCTGCGCGGCCACATTGGTGATCTGCAAGTGCCGACTTCTACATGGAATGGAATGTTGCTAGTGGAATAGCAACATTCCATGTAGAATCTCAAATAGTAGCAACAGTGGAGGAGTGGCCTAGTGGTTAGGGTGGTGGACTTTGGTCCTGGGGAACTGAGGAACTGAGTTTGATTCCCACTTCAGGCACAGGCAGCTCCTTGTGACTCTGGGCAAGTCACTTAACCCTCCATTGCCCCATGTAAGCCGCATTGAGCCTGCCATGAATGGGAAAGCGCAGGGTACAAATGTAACAAAAAAAAATGATAGCTAAAATCAGCTCTCCTCTCCCCCCCAGTACACAGATAATACCCACATGCACACACACGTGCTCCTCAGGCTGACTCAAGAACACCCCAGCTGTGAGCATGAAAACTGCACAGTGACCAAGAATGCATTCCCTCAGACATAGTCCACTCGGTAATATTAAATGGCTAGTGGACAGACCTGTAAGTCTTCATGTTACTTGTTTAATTGTATATTTCCAAAACTTGTAGCTGCTTTCTGCTTTGGCTGAGGAATCTCGGTAGCCTTCCTTAGTCAGGGCTGACAGATGGCGTTCTCTGGAACTTGGTACCTGCTGTGTGTATTTCTGCTCAGGACTCGGGCTTGGCTCTCTGGCATGGAGGTGCCACTTGGCCACCTCCAGTTCTGCTTACTTTGCACACTGTCCCTCGGGGAAAAGCCTGTCTCCATCCACTACCACCCTCTCACCAATAGAAGTAGCTTCCAGCCCAAGAGTATTTGACACTCTAGACAAAATGTCAAACATGCATCTTCTCCAGCAGTAGCTAAAGTCTCTGCCACGGAGGTCTAATTGATAGATGGTGTCACGTGACAAGGCTGAAACTATAGCTGCCATCTTGAAACACTGAAACCAAAGCAAACTATTGGTCCACGCCAAGCCACGCATAGGTGGTCTTTATTTCTAATAAATGTTTGCTAATGTTTTGGGTGACTCAACTTGGTTGCGAGCTCCGCCTACTGGCTTCAGGCCAGATAACGGTCTCCTGTCAATTAAACCTTCGTGGTCTGTACCCTGCTCATCCCAGGTGTCCAGCATCTCCCTTCTTCCCTACCCCTGTGTCCAGCATCTCCCTTCTTCCCTACCCCTGTTTCCTATGTGTCTCGTATCCCCCCTCTTTTCCCTCCCTTTGCTGTGGCCTACCCCACCCCCTCTGGAGCAGCGGCTGTTGCCACTAGTGCACCACGTGACCAAGTCCTCCTGGGCCTGCCTCGCTAATCCAGAGTCAGCGCGCCCAGTGCGGACCTCAAGCATCCATGCCGCATCCTGCTCTCTCTGAACTTCCTGTTTCTGGGGAGACGTGGCAGTCCTGAGCCACAGACGTGCTCAAGCTAACTGTGTATTAACTGTTGCACCGGTGCAGCTCACCAAAATTGTGGGCACCTCATACCCTGATCTTGCTTCCTAGACTGGCTCTGTGTCTTCCTGTTTTACTGTAGCACAGCTGTGTAGAGAAGTCAAATATTGAAAGGTCTGCTGTACAGAGAAGAAATTCTGTGCAAAGTGACCACACAGTGTGCCTGTCCCTTCCCCTAGACAGATCAACTTCCATCAATAAAGCGGGGCGGTACCTGCCGCCAGCTGGGAGCTCCATCCTCCTCCCACACCTCCCCAGTCCCCTCCTGTCAAGTCTATTTAAGTTACTGCTCTTTTTGTGGGGGTGTAGGGTTGGCTGAGGTTGAGGGGGGTCGTAGGTCAAGCGATGTCAGGGGTCAGTGAAGTTCAAAAGTGGTAAAGGCTTTGTTTGTGTCCTGCACAATTACCAAAGAAAGCTTGTTTGTTAGGGCTGGCAGATAATTAATGTGCCTGGCAGAATGAAGGTCAGGAAAAATAGACCACAGCTGACCCCCCCCCCCCCCTGGCCTGGCCTCCCACCCACTCCATCTGGCTGAGGTTGAGCGGGGGCCTTGCCTGCCTGTTCTGTCTTTGCTCAGCCGCTGAGACAGATGGTGCAGGGTCAGTGAGGGCAGGCAATGCCTACCTTGTTTTGAGGCAGCTTTGAAAGCTGAGCTTTGTAGTCTGAGAACAGGAGCTGTACAGGCACTTGGAAATTCAGAGGAAATAGATCCACGTGGCCGGCCTGGGGGTTCCCCAGCTCGAAGCTGGAGCAGGAAAGGAGGAATCTGGTTGTACCTCTTCCCAGTGTAGCGCAGGTGATTCTGTTCATCCTGCCGCTAGCTCACCCCTCTCTCTTTCCCTAACCCAGAGGCAGTAAAGGTCGCAGTTCTGCAAATTGGCCCAGATTTCTCCCTACTGTGATTGGGGGATGGGGAAAGCAAGCCAATCAAATTCTACCCCCCAGCTCCGCCGTTAATTTTCTGTTTATGCTTAATGAAATTCTTTCTTGTATTTTTTGTGCAAATCCCCTATAGGACTAGATTCAGTTAGGCACCGGAATGATCCATGCTGAGCTAGTATTCTGTAAAGGATGCTGCGCATGGAGGAAGCATTACAGAATTTGCTTTGTGTGTATTTCACGCCTGACAAAGGTAGGGTTACCATATGTCCGGATTTACCCGGACATGTCCGGGCAACCGGGCTGGTTTTGCCAATCTGCCCGTTTGTCTGGATTTCTGGACAAACGGGCAGGCTGGCGGGCAGGCCGTCTTATGCTAGCCTCCCAGCCCTCCCCTTACTACTCTACTGCCCTGGTGGTCTAGTGACCTCTTCTGCCTTCGGGGCAGGAAAGAGCCCCCTCTTTCCTGCCCGGAGCACTGCCCTACATGCACCCTTCCTGTTGCTGATCTCGGTGTCGATTCAAAATGGCCGCCAAGAGTTGAAGCGACCTCGCGAAATGGTGGTGTGGGATAGGCGGCACCGAGGGGGGGACTAACATGTGCCCCTTCACCTCAGGCTCTAGACCCCCTCTCCTGCTGAAGTCTGGCTACTCCCCTGGTATAATGACTTCCTGCCTTAGTCTGATACTCCTGCTGGGTTTTGCCCACAAGTGCAGCTGTAGCTAGGAAGGAGAATGGCCCCCATCCTGAGGCTGGGGGTCAGAATTCGACTAGACGCACACTGGAGATGGAGTTACACAGTATGGGATGGGCATGTGCTGTATATTAAGGACGTGTTTCCTAGGGCTTTTTTTGAGGGGGTACTGAGTACCGGCACCTTTTCCATTGTCTGCTAAAATTGACCCATGGTCCCCAAGTTTTAATGAAAGAGCTCAGACTCTTCACACCAATTCTGCCTTGCCATACATTCTGTGACTGGTTGCAGGGGGCCTGGCTATTGTGGGGTGGGTCCCTCAGTGATCACCCCACCCCTGAAGGGTGGCCTCGCATTTGAGTACCGGCACCTTTTCCATTGTCTGCTAAAATTGACCCATGGAACCCAAGTTTTAATGAAAGAGCTCAGGTTCTACACACCAATTCTGCCTTGTCATAGATTCTCTGACTGGTTGCAGGGGGCCTGGCTATTGTGGGGTGGGTCCCTCAGTGATCACCCCACCCCTGAAGGGTGGCCTCGCATTTGAGTACCGGCACCTTTTCCATTGTCTGCTAAAATTGACCCATGGAACCCAAGTTTTAATGAAAGAGCTCAGGCTCTACACACCAATTCTGCCTTGTCCTAGATTCTGTGACTAGTTGCAGGGGGCCTGGCTTTTGTAGGGTGGGTCCCCTCAGTGATCACCCCACCCCAGAAGGGTGGGCAGGCATTTGAGTACCTCTGGAGGTATCTCTGTGTCTCTTCCTGATTAGGGCCACTGGCTTCCCAAACCTGTCATTTGGGACCCCACTGGTGGGGTTACAGGATATGCCGAATTAATTTGTATGAGATAAATTTGCATGTCTTGGGTGGGTTTCCAGTGCATGTAGATTTATCTTGGACATAATTCCTGTGAACCTCCTGAAGCCCTGACTTATTATGGGGTCCCCAGGGCAGGTCTGGGAAGCACCAGTGTAACAAATCCCATTACTGTCCTCTACTCAGGCGGTGGAGTCAATTAGCCTCTTTGCCATCCCTCTATCTTCCGTACATCACAAGGGAACCCCGGCTTTCAAGCTAGCCTAGGTTTTCTACCAATTAGCACAGAAGATCTGAGCATTTTGTGCTGCAATGTCAGAAACGAGGAGAAATCGCCCCCCTCCTCCAAAGCTGAGGAGAGGCTGGAATGCAGACCTAAGGCCCCTGGGGACCTGCACTGTAGCTTTAATGTCCATGCCCTGCAGTTTGATCCAGCAGGTGCACCTGCAGACTGAGCAAGAACCCCCCCCCCCCCCCCCCCCGCCCGGAGATGAATGCAATGAGGTCTTAAGGTCCAGGAGGAACAGGCGGGAAATGTGAAAGACTGATCTCTGCTCCCCCCACCCACCCCTTCCCCCAAAATGTGCAGTTCAAAAGAATGGGCATGTCGCAGCTCAGGAAATCCAGAGGGGCATCTGAATATTAGAAAAATGTTGTTCTTTATCTGCTAGTTGCCAACTGGCATGGAGCAGATCCAGGCCTGCTTTGATAGACTTGTTTTCCTTAGAAATCAAATCTCAAATCTGTACGGGCAACAGGGTAAAACTTGACGTGGATTGATCCACCCTGAAAACATTCAGTACTGAAAATTAAAAATAAGATCCCTGGGTAGAACGAGGGGTAACTACAGGAAGAGAGCAGGGCGGATTTAACAATTGGGACAGGATCAGGCCGTTGCCTGGAATAGCAGCTTCTGAGGGGCGGCTGCAGTTCTGACAGCCACATTAACTTAAGAACCATTAGTGCGTACTCCCCCCCCCCCCCCCCCCCCGGTGAGGCAGTTTTGAAATAACCCATTACCCAGGCAAATAACTTTTCGAAATTAACCTCACTCTGTGTTTGCTATTAAACACCTACAAAACATTTGCAGTGGCTTCAGAATTCCCTTCCACCACCAACCCGAACCCAGCAATTTCTTCCTTCTCTTCCCACTTCCCTCCCCCCCCCCCCCACCCCTTGTTTCTTTCTCCACCCATGGGACCCTCTGTCTCCCCCTTCTCTCCTGGCTTCTGTAGCACTACTACTCATTAGCTCCAGCCAGGTGAGCACCCGGGAAGAGGCCTGGTTGTCTTATGGATTTGCCTGGACCCCCCCCCCCCCCCCCATTAGGCCATTTGTGTGCTGAGGAGAAAATGATGGGGATGGAGGTGCTGAGGCAAACGATAGAGCACCTTCTCATCACTTGTATGCTGCTGTGATTAGGACGGTGTGGTGAGTCTGCTGACAGCTGTTACATCAAACCGTGTTTAATATTAAAAAGCATGATGTCCCTTTACAGAGTTTTTTTTTTGTTACATTTGTACCCTGCGCTTTCCCACTCATGGCAGGCTCAATGCGGCTTACATGGGGCAATGGAGGGTTAAGTGACTTGCCCAGAGTCACAAGGAGCTGCCTGTGCCTGAAGTGGGAATCCAACTCAGTTCCTCAGTTCCCCAGGACCAAAGTCCACCACCCTAACCACTAGGCCACTCCTCCACTGTTGCTACTATACATGGAATGTGGCTATTCCACTAGCAACATTCCATGTAGAAGTCAGCCCAGATCACCAATGTGGCCGCGCAGGACGTCAGACTCACAGAAACAGAAGCCTGCGCAGCCTTCTACATGGAATGTTGCTAGTGGAATAGCAACATTCCATGTAGAATCTCCAATAGTAGCAACATTCCATGTAGAATCTCCAATAGTATCTATTTTATTTTTGTTACATTTGTATCCCGCACTTTCCCACTCATGGCAGGCTCAATGCGGCTTACATGGGGCAATGGAGGGTTAAGTGACTTGCCCAGAGTCACAAGGAGCTGCCTGTGCCTGAAGTGGGAATCAAACTCAGTTCCTCAGTTCCCCAGGACCAGAATCCACCACCCTAACCACTAGGCCACTCCTCCACTGTTGCCACTATTTGAGATTCTACATGGAATGTTGCTATTCCACTAGAAGTCGGCCCTTGCAGATCACCAATGTGGCCGCACAGGCTTCTGCTTCTGTGAGTCTGACGTCGTCAGACTCACAGAAACAGAAGCCTGCGCAGCCTTCTAAATGGAATGTTGCTAGTGGAATAGCAACATTCCATGTAGAATGTCCAATAGTAGCAACATTCCATGTAGAATCTCCAATAGTATCTATTTTCTTTTTGTTACATTTGTACCCTGCGCTTTCCCACTCATGGCAGGCTCAATGCGGCTTACATGGGGCAATGGAGGGTTAAGTGACTTGCCCAGAATCACAAGGAGCTGCCTGTGCCGGGAATCGAACTCAGTTCCTCAGTTCCCCAGGACCAAAGTCCACCACCCTAACCACTAGGCCACTCCTATTGATGGACAGACTGACCAGTCCTCATCTGCTGCTATTTGCTGTGTTTCTGTGAGTTGATCAGGACTGAGGTTAATGATCTGATTCTCTGTAGAGGTCGTGGGGGGTGTGGGGTGGGGAGGGAAGTCTGAGGTCCACCCAGGTCTGAAACACTCCATAGCCAGCCCCGGAGGAGAGCAACTGCCTTTAGATTTGTTCCTTCTTCATGAGAGCATGGTTTGGGGCTTAGCCACCTCACTGTTGCCCTGGATGGGGGCATCGCCCCCACTGAGCCCACCTTTAGGGCTGCAGGTTGCAGGTGCCCTCAGAGGCGCAGTTCCTGTGGCTCTCTCTCTCTCTTCTGCCAGGGCTCCGCCATGCCTTCCTGAGGTAGCAGCCATCTGCTCTCTGCTAAGAAGCCCGGAGGGTGATAAATAGACAAGAAGCAGCTTTTATTGGATTGCAGTTTAGAAGCAGGCCACTTTGGGTTTGGCTCAGCGCTAATGACAGATTCTGTTCTGCTCAGGATCACCACCGTGCAGCATAAATCGCTGCTCGCTCTGTAGGTGCCAGATGAGCTGTGATTTTTTTGTTTTGTTATTGTTATTGTTATTGAAAGGGGAGCTGCTGCAGGTAATGTGCGTCCCCCCACCCTCTCTTTTTTTGCTCTTTTGTTTCATAAACCCCTCTGCTTGTCCTGCAATAATTATCTGTGTTTAGTTATCCTGAGGGAGAGAGGTTTTCAGCAGCTTAGCGGAGAACATAAACATGCAATGGAACCAGGCAGGGCCGCCTCTCCGTTTCCTATGTAGCTGATTTAGGAAATTCGGGTTTTTGCAGGCAGATGCAGACACACAAACTCGTTTGCAAACACGTATAACTTCTAACCAGCGTGTATAGGTTCATGCACATGACCTTTGTGCATGCACATGCGTGTACACGCATGATTTTTGACATGTGGACAGACCTCTAGTTTCTAACGCATGTATGCACATAACTCCCTTTCAGTGGTCAAGGATTTGCTCTTTGTATCAGAGCGCCATCTAGAGGAGTGATGCTGTAACATGCGCCCTTCTTCCAGACCATGCCACACACCCACCCCAGAGTTTTTATGGTCGGACTTGAACGCAGATATGACCATCTGCGGGGCTGGTTAATTTTTCACGTACCCTGCTGTCGGCGTGCGTGGAAAGAATGCAGTATGGGCTTGCCTTACATTCTGGCCCATGCATCCCCCCCACCCCCAATTCTTGTCTTCACAATCTTAGAGGGATAAGGATAACTGTGTGAGACCCTTAACAAGGATGGCTGTCTGCTTCTTCAGTGTGAACAGCGGTGGCTTGAATCTTCCTTCCCCCCTCCCTTCATGTGACTGATCATCTTCGCTGGGCCACCCAGCGCTGGGGCCGCTGGAGAGTGTCATTATTGCATATGCTGTAGGGTGCAGAATGTCTCATAATTGGTATTTTAAGAAGGGCCCTGTGTATATTCATGGATCACTCTGTTGATTTCCGAGAGGGCTGAACCTGAAGACTGCTGATTTCAGAACAGAACTATTATTAGCATCCGATTAGCATAAAACGAGGAGGGGTGGAGCAGACCTTGTGGCTTGTGCTGAGGGTGGGTGAAAAAGAGGCCGGGCACTGCTCTGGGCATTTGCTGTGGGCATCTTATTAATCTAAAGGTATGAGGTCTTGCCCTGCGATGAAACCTATTAATTTGGCCTCATTCTGCGAGGCGTACTTTAATTTCATGGAATAACATTTATACTTTTCAGTCCATAAATGAGTATCAAGCTCTTTCTTCCTACAGCTGGCTGTTTGTCTTATCTACCACAGTATCACCTTGTATTCATTCATACCTTGCATTTGTTCAGACCGGAATCGGCTGACGCCGTTGACGGTAATATGTAAGCCACGTTGAGCC
Source organism: Microcaecilia unicolor (assembly GCF_901765095.1). Classification (NCBI taxonomy): domain Eukaryota; kingdom Metazoa; phylum Chordata; class Amphibia; order Gymnophiona; family Siphonopidae; genus Microcaecilia; species Microcaecilia unicolor. The sequence continues at coordinate 350,206,965 of NC_044035.1, read as the reverse complement.
TGCAAAAGGGTGGGAAAATGTGGGATACAAATGCAAGAAATAAAAATAAATGAGAGGAGTGCTCAGTGTGCTGCGGCGGCTAGGAAAGCGAATAGAATGTTGGGTGTTATTAGGAAGGGTATGGAGTCCAGGTGTGCGGATGTTATAATGCCGTTGTATCGCTCCATGGTGCGACCGCACCTGGAGTATTGTGTTCAGTACTGGTCTCCGTATCTCAAAAAAGATATAGTAGAATTGGAAAAGGTACAGCGAAGGGCGACGAAAATGATAGTGGGGATGGGACGACTTTCCTATGAAGAGAGGCTGAGAAGGCTAGGGTTTTCAGCTTGGAGAAGAGACGGCTGAGGGGAGATATGATAGAAGTGTATAAAATAATGAGTGGAATGGATCGGGTGGATGTGAAGCGACTGTTCACGCTATCCAAAAATACTAGGACTAGAGGGCATGAGTTGAAGCTACAGTGTGGTAAATTTAAAACGAATCGGAGAAAATTTTTCTTCACCCAACGTGTAATTAGACTCTGGAATTCGTTGCCGGAGAACGTGGTACGGGCGGTTAGCTTGACGGAGTTTAAAAAGGGGTTAGACAGATTCCTAAAGGACAAGTCCATAGACCGCTATTAAATGGACTTGGAAAAATTCCGCATTTTTAGGTATAACTTGTCTGGAATGTTTTTACGTTTGGGGAGCGTGCCAGGTGCCCTTGACCTGGATTGGCCACTGTCGGTGACAGGATGCTGGGCTAGATGGACCTTTGGTCTTTCCCAGTATGGCACTACTTATGTACTTATGTACTTATGTACTGGTCTCCGTATCTCAAAAAAGATATAGTAGAATTGGAAAAGGTACAGCGAAGGGCGACGAAAATGATAGTGGGGATGGGACGACTTTCCTATGAAGAGAGGCTGAGAAGGCTAGGGCTTTTCAGCTTGGAGAAGAGACGGCTGAGGGGAGATATGATAGAAGTGTATAAAATAATGAGTGGAATGGATCGGGTGGATGTGAAGCGACTGTTCACGCTATCCAAAAATACTAGGACTAGAGGGCATGAGTTGAAGCTACAGTGTGGTAAATTTAAAACGAATCGGAGAAAATTTTTCTTCACCCAACGTGTAATTAGACTCTGGAATTCGTTGCCGGAGAACGTGGTACGGGCGGTTAGCTTGACGGAGTTTAAAAAGGGGTTAGACAGATTCCTAAAGGACAAGTCCATAGACCACTATTAAATGGACTTGGAAAAATTCCGCATTTTTAGGTATAACTTGTCTGGAATGTTTTTACGTTTGGGGAGCGTGCCAGGTGCCCTTGACCTGGATTGGCCACTGTCGGTGACAGGATGCTGGGCTAGATGGACCTTTGGTCTTTCCCAGTATGGCACTACTTATGTACTTATGTACTAGGAGTGGAGGAGTAGCCTAACGGTTAGTGCAGCGGGCTTTATCTGTTACATTTGTATCCCACATTTTCCCACCTTTTTGCAGGCTCAATGTGGCTTACAGGTGAGATTGTAGTAGAATGAGGTACATGTATGTTAGGTACATTTGGGGGGGGGGGAATAGAGAGGGAGAGGAAGAGTTAGGATGTGTCATTACGATCTTACCGCCAGCCATTCACTTAGCGGTAAAGGTCTCACGCGGTAACCGTGTGGCCTATGTTTGTACAGCGCTGCGTACGCTTTGTAGCGCTATAAAAATGCTAAATAGTAGTAGTAGTAATTGTCTATGTGTGTAGAATGACGATTACTGCCCGGTTTCTGCCGCACGTGAAAAATGAAATTACTGCAAGGGCCATGCGGTAGCTGGCCAGTAACTCAAAATTGACGCACAACCTACGTGGCTTAGTGAAAGGACCCCTTAGTTACTACATTTTAAAGATACTTTGATCCTAGCATCCTGGGTTCAATTCCCACTGCAGCTCTTTGTGACCTTGGGCAAGTCACTTAACTCTCCATTACCCCAGGTGCAAAAAACTTAGATTGTGAGCTCAGTAGGGACAGAGAAAAGTACCTGCATATAATGTGTACAGTGCTGTGTATATCTAGTAGTCCTATGCAAACGATTAGTAGTAGGTTTTTGGTATATTTCTTGCTGGTCTGTTACTGGTTGAATGCCCCTCTCTCTCTTACCAGGGCATCAGTTCTAAACTGTTATTCAAGTGCCCTCCCTCCCTCCCCCCCCCCCCACCCCCTCGTGTTATCTTGTAGCCCTCAAGGTCTTGTTAGTAAGTGCCATGTACCCTTCGCAGGGATTTGGAAGGCAGTTGGGTGCAAGCCAGAAAGATCGCAGAGAAAATGAAGTGAGGTTGCTTTTTTCCTCCTTAAGGATTTAGGAGAAGTGCTGTGGACCCTTAGAAAATGTGTCGGCCTTAATGTGTGTGTGTGTGTGTGTGTGTGTCTGAAGCTCAGGTGTTGTTGGAGAGCAGCTCTGTGAATGACTTCTACAGAATACCACCCGACCCCATTTCTCTTTGAACAAGGCTAAAGTGAGCCGATAATGGCCTTGTCAGCCAGTGCTTGCCACCCCAAGGGGCGAGAAGCAGCGCAGGAGAGAGGTTTATGTTCAATTTCTCCCATGGTTGCTAAGTGCCAAAATTAGCTCTGAAAAGTGGTCCTCTGATGACAGAGCAAGACGTAGACAAATCTCCTCTTCTCTCCTCGCTAGCAAAGCAGTCGGGCTTGCGTTTGTTTCTAGCTGAGCCTGGCATGTTGGGAGGATTTGCACGCGGGAAGCACCTTACCCTCAGCCCTGCTCCCCTTGCCCCTTCCATTCCCATTCCAGGTGGTGGTAGGAAGGTGATCAGACTTCCTGGCCTTTCACCCACTGTCGGTCCATGCTTGGAGTTCATAACTACATAAGTATTGCCATATTGGGAAAGACCAAAGGTCCATCGAGCCCAGCATCCTGTTTCCAACAGTGGCCAATCCAGGTCACAAATACCCAGCAAGATCCCAAAAATGTACAAAACATTTTATACTGCTTATCCCAGAAATAGTGGATTTTCCCCAAGTTCATTTAATAACGGGCTATGGACTTTTCCTTTAGGAAGCCGTCCAAACCTTTTTTAAACTCCGCTAAGCTAACCTCCTTTACCACATTCTCTGGCAACGAATTCCAGAGTTTAATTACACGTTGAGTGAAGAAAAATTTTCTCAGATTTGTTTTAAATTTACTACAATGTAGCTTCATCGCATGCCCCCTAGTCCTAGTATTTTTGGAAAGCGTGAACAGACGCTTCACATCTACCCGTTCAACTCCACTCATTATTTTATAGACCTCTATCATATCTCCCCTCAGCCACCTTTTCTCCAAGCTGAAGAGCCCTAGCCGCTTTAGCCTTTCCTCATAGGGAACTTGTCCCATCCCCTTTATCATTTTCGTCGCCCTTCTCTGCACCTTTTCTAATTCCACTATATCTTTTTTGAGATACGGCGACCAGAATTGAACACAATATTCAAGGTGCGGTCGCACCATGGAGCGATAAAAGGCATTATAACATCCTCATTTTTGTTTCCTTTCCTAATAATACCTAACATTCTATTTGCTTTCTTAGCCGCAGCAGCACACTGAGCAGAAGGTTTCAACATATCATCAATGACAACACCTAGATCCCTTTCTTGGTCCGTGACTCCTAACGTGGAACCTTACATGACATAGCTATAATTTGGGTTCCTCTTTCCCACATGCATCACTTTGCACTTGCTCACATTAAACGTCATCTGCCATTTAGTCTCGTAAGGTCCGCTTGTAATTTTTCACAATCCTCCCGCGATTTAACGACTTTGAATAACTTTGTGTCGTCAGCAAATGTAATTACCTCACTAGTTACTCCCATCTCTAGGTCATTTATAAATATGTTAAAAAGCAGCGGTCCCAGCACAGAGCCCTGGGGAACCCCACTAACTACCCTTCTCCACTTTGCGCCTCCACTGCATGCAAATCTCTCTCATGAATATTCATTGTGGATATCCTGAAAACCTGACTGGCTGGGGTGTCTCCAGGACCGGGTTTGGGAACCACTAGGATAGACTGACTCCGATGTAGGGCTGGAGTTATTAATGTGAGTTACCATGTTAGCATATGCTATTGTTAACACTATTTTTTTTACTTACTGCCGGGCTCACATGATGCACAGGGAGCTAGTTAGTAACTAGCCCTCAACCAGTCGATTTTTAACCAGGTAGAGCTAATTAATATTCAGTTTGCTCAAGCTACAATCTAGCCATGCCCCAACACACCTACTGTGTTTCCCCGAAAATAGGGCATCCCCATAAAATAAGACCTACCGAGGTTTTTGGCGCCCTTGGAAAATATAAGGCCTCCCCCGAAAGTAAGGCCTAGCAAAGTTTTTCTTTTACCGGTAAGTAGGGTCGCCCCCCTCCCACCCGAGATCGCCGGGACCCCCTCCGTCGCTCTGAAACTAACCCCTCACCCGAGGTCGCCCCCCCCACCCGAGATGGCGCCCCCACCCGAAGTCGCCGGACCCCACCCCCCTCCGTCGCTCCGAAACTAACCTGAACTTAAGCCTCCTTTCACTTTCCTTCCAGTTTGCAGCAAGCAGCAGCAGTAGGAGGGCAGGCCACTCCTTCCTTCCGTGTCCCGCCCTCGCCTGACGTAACGTAACGTCAGGCGAGGGTGGGGCACGGAAGGAAGGAGAGGCCTGCCCTGCCCTGCTGCTCCTGCGAACTGGAAGGAGAGTGAAAGGAGGCTTAAGTTCATGTTAGTTTCAGAGCGACGGAGGGGGGTGGGGTCCGGCGACTTCGGGTGGGAGCGCCATCTCGGGTGGGGGGGGGGGGGCGATGGAGGGGGGGTTACCGGTAATTGCAGGAGCGACGGAGGGAAGGTGGGCGGGCCAACCGTGTTTCCCCGAAATACTAAGACATCCCCTGAAAATAAGACCTAGCGCCTTTTTGGGCGCAAAAATGAATATAAGACAGTGTCTTATATTCGGGGAAACACGGGTTGGCAATTTGGAACCTAAGATTTGTCCAGGTCACTCCAGAGTAACCTGGTCAGATGTTTTCAATATGAACCCAATTAATGATCATTTGTTCACATCCACACAGCATCCCTGAGTGCACTGTGAGGTTCTTCAGAAATGCAGCCACGTCCAGGGTGTGAAGGTCCTGATTGTACAGGATAATCTTCCACAGTGCACTGTGATAATCAGGAACCGTGGCAGCATTAAGCTTTTCTTAATTAGGGGTAATTTGAAGCCTGGGATTATCCTAGTCAGTATGTGACAGGGATTCTGATGCGGTTCCAGGCACAGGATCGCAAAACCTGAACAAAATGAAGTCTTTAGGAGGGTCATAGGTTTACTAAAGTCACTGAGTTTTGTTCTTTCTCTGCCCTAAAAGAAGGGCTGGGTCCACGTGGCGCATAGGGAGACAGAGCCATGGACATCAAAGCTGTGTCACCATGCTTTGCCATAAGATAGAACCGTGGATTGTACCCATCCCTTGTATGCCATGGAGCTGTCTGGCGCACTTGCGTAATAGCATACCACTCAAATGAACAGAGACATCTTCTGTTAATATAACTGTAAGGACAGTGACTATAAAATAACGAATGGAGTGGAATGGGTAGACGTGAATCATTTGTTTACTCTTTCCAAAAATACTAGGACTAAGGGGCATGCGATGAAGCTACAAAGTAGTAAATTTAATATGAATCGGAGAAAATGTTTCTTCACTCAACGTGTAATTAAACTCTGGAATTTGTTGCCAGAGAATGTGGTAAAGGCAGTTAGCTTAGCGGGGTTTAAAAAAAGATTTGGCTGGCTTCCTAAAGGAAAAGTCCATAGACCATTATTAAATTTACTTGGGAATTCACTGCTTATTTCTGGGATAAGCAGCATAAAATGTATTGAACTTTTTCAGAATCTTGTCAGGTATTTATTTGTAACCTGGATTGACCACTGTTGGAAACAGGACGCTGGGCTTGATGGACCTTTGGTCTGTCCCTGTATGGCAATACTTATGTACTGCTGGGCGAGAGGATATCTTTGAGGCAATTCTTTGAGTGCCTCCCCCCCCCCCCCCCCCCCCCCCCCGCAACCCCCTAGGCTAGTGTTTTCTCTAAATCACCCCTTTAGTATTTGAAAGCCAACACTCTCTGAAATAAATTCTCAGCCCACTATACTAAGGGCTGCTGTGTTTAGGAGTCCGGTGCTGGGATGAAGGGCTGGATGCAGAGGAAATCTGGGTTCCAATCCTGCCTCTACCCTCCCTTCTGAGATCACCTGGACCAGGTGGCTGTAATCCAGGGTGCAATGGATTTTCCAGGAGGTCTGTGGGTCATCTTTCCTTTTACTACTGCTGCCTCTTGTTCCTGGTGCTGCTGGTCATCTCGACAAAAAAAGTGGTGACCATATCCTTCCGCTGTGTGACTAAAGGTGGACTTTGTTTTCCTGACATTATAATAATGCTTTGCAAAAAGTCTGCAGGGTACAGCGAGTGTGACAGCGAGTGACTGCATCCAGTGGGTTCCTGGTGGGGCAGATGGAAACGCTGAGGTGTGTCATGCCACTGTCTGACTCTCTCTATTATGGAATGTCTGTCTCCCTTTAGTTGCCAAATATATCTCCTGCTGTGCCTGGACAGGAGATCTCCAAGCTGACAGCTGCCCTCATCACCCCAGGGATGCCCTGAAGCTGTGAGACCTGAAATCCACTGTGCAAAATGGGTTTAGTCTCAGGTTTCTATGAGAAGATCCCAAGCTCAGGTTGTGAGACCTTGCCAGTGTTATGGGGTGGGGGGTGGGGCTTCGAGTACCAGGAGGATCTTCTCCCCTCTTACCGGACTTTCATTTCTGATCTGCTGTGACTTTTTTCATCCTCCATAGACCGAAATCATTTCTCTCCCCCCAAAAAAACATTTGCACACAAAGTATTTCCCAGCCCTGGTTGCAGGAGTGACGAAGCGAAGCTGCGGGTACATTTTCATGCATACTAAGTGGGAACAGTTTTTCATTATTTGATACTAGTAAAAAAGGCCTGTTTCTGACACAAATGAAACGGGCGCTAGCAAGGTTTTCCTCAGAGTGTGTATGTTTGAGAGAGTGTGTGTGTGACAGAGAGAGAGTGAGACTGGGTGCGAGTGTGTCTGTGAGAGAAAGAGTGTGTGTGTGAGCATGAGAGTGTGTGCCAGGGTCACCCTCCCTCCCGCCCTCTGAGTTCCAGGGTCGTCCTCCCCTCCCTCCCTCCCTCCGCGTTCCAGGGTTGTTGTCTCCCTCCCTCCGAGTTCCAGGGTCGTCCCCTCCCTCCCTCCCTGCCTCCTAGTTCCAGGGTCCTCCCCTCCCTGCCTCCCTCCGAGTTTCAGGGTCCCCTCCCTCCCCTGCATTATGCTCTCTCCCCTGCATTCATCCATATGCAGGCAACATCCTCTGTGCCCTGCCCCCTCCGTCCATCCACGTGCAGCATCTCTCCCCTGCCCCCTCCACCTCCTTCCGAGTTCCAGTGTCCCCCTCCCTCTGTCCCTCCCTCCCAGTTCCAGGGTCCCATGGAACTGGGAGGGAGGGGGGACGGAGGATGTTGGAGGAGTGATGTCAGCAGGTGGTTACGATCCCAGTGAGACACATTGGAATCTTGGAGGAGCAAATTATTATATTAGATACATTTCCATTTCGAGAGGTGGCAGAATCAAGGTATATTAACAAAAAAAAAGTCGATGGCCACTCACGCAGTGTTGGTTCTGGATTAAAGTGGATTCTCTTGGGTTGGAATCACTTTTCCTGGCTGTAAACATTTGGATTTCTGCAGACACGTCCCCATCTTTTAACTGGCAAAAACCAATTGGCTTAGTTTTGTCTGAGGTGCGCAGCCGAAAATGTGCCATGGGGTAGATATGTAACTCCAGGTTCTGGGACACCTGGAGAGGGGGGGGGGGGGGCAGGGTGGTAATAGTGGAGGCAGAGTTCAGCCTCCTCATCCTCCTGATCCTCCTGAATCCCAGAAATTTGGCAGTACCAGAGGGGTAATGGCTGCCTCCTGCTGACCTCTGACCCAAGAGGGTGATACAGGCCTTCTCCTGTTTCTCTCCTGCCTGTTTCCGGGCCAGGGTAGCAATGCTTGCTGTCTCCCCAAGCTGATAAAGTGTGCAGGTCAGTGGCACCGCAATACATCTGTCAAGAGTTCTGGCAGAAGTAGAGGGGGAAAGAGGACATTTCTGCAGGAAAGCCCGGAGTCTTTTATCAGCCTGCATTCCTTCTCAGACTTTAATTTAATGCAGGGAGAGGCTCCCTGTGCCTGGCGTGGACCCCATTGTTTCCTGCTAAGTGAAATTTATGTGTCTTTTAGACAGGTGCTGCTCGGAGCAGTCTCCTGACAGCTGCTAGAGCCCCGGATGCTTCTAATGTTACCAGGCTCTGCTTACTGACCTGGGAGGGGCAGTGAACCAACAGAAAGAAGATGTTTCTGGGGTGGGTTTGGGGTTTGTTTGTTTTTTTTAAAGATAATTTAGTTGGCCACTGAAATAACTGAGGTCTTTCCAGCCCTGATGATTCTTTGTTTTATTTCTCTATAGATAGATTTGCCGCCACTCACCCCTTCCTCAATATTTAGCCTGTAGCAGTTTTCAACATGCTGATTGCCACAGGCTGGATTTGACCTGGATGTTAACGCCAGGCCGTGCCCAACGTATGTGGGTGCCAGCTGATACTCAGTGGGACAAGGTAGGACCAGTGGTGTGCTGGAGCAGGCTCTCACAGGCTCGCAAGAGCCGGTTGTTACGTTTTTAAGAATTTTGGGAGCCGGTTGTTAAAGTTGGGCCCTCCATGGCTACTTTAAGAACTGGCTCCCAAAATGTGGGCTTGGGCCCCCTGCTGAATTCTCTTTTACTTTGCTTGTGGGGATGCTGAGCCCTGCCAGCCAAGTAAATAGACTACTGCTGCTCCCCACTCCTTGTTTCCAGCTCTGGGCAGCAGGCTGGGACTTCTGGAGCATGAGTGAGAAGTTCCAGCATGCTGCTCAGAGCAAGACGTTGTGAGTGGTGGCAGTCCATTTATTGACTGCCAGCAAAGGTATGCCTAGCGTGCCTGCACGAAGGGAGGGAGGAGAAAGAGGCAAGTGTTGCTCTCCCCCCCCCCCCCCCCCCGGCCACCCCTGGCCCTTCCAACTGCAGAGCTGGCTACGTCCGGAGAAAGAGCCTGTTGTTAAAAATTTACCAACACACCCCTGGGTAGGACCGTAGAAAGCCAAGTCCTATTTGCCCGCTTAACTCTGTGGGCACCAGCACTTAATATAGCCTGGTGCTCACATAACTGCTGCCTGCCCTGTGCTGCGGCAGAGGGGATATTTAATGGCCGTGCCTGGTTAAGTGCTGCTGAACGTGCCCTCCTGGCCCACCAGTTTGGGGTTTAAATGTGTAGGTGGGTTGCTTATGCATAGCATTACCTACCTACCGTGAGCGCAAGAAAAACCAGCCTTGCTCTACTGACTCTCCTCCCAGCAGTGGCGTGGCCATGGGGGCCTCCCCCCCAAAACTGGATCTGTACTCCTGGTTTGGCTAGCAGAGGTCCCCAACACCCCCCTCCCCCCACCTGAAGCGTTTTTTTTTCCAGCGCTGGTCATGCCGAACATGACGTGAGGGGAAGAGAGGGCAGGAAATGCGGCGGTGGCGCCAGAGACCAGCACTGGAAAACGTGCTTCAGCTGGCGGGGGGGGGGGGGTGGACTGACCATGCCCAGAGGCTCTGCCCAGATGCCCAGCACACACTACAGCCCTTCCTGGTCCTACTTTTAAAGGCGCACAGCTGGTAATCTAGTGGCCTCTGCTGGGGGGGGGGGGTGACATGTTTTTCCTGCCCATTGTGCTGCTGCTATTCTCCCCGCACGGCACTGCCGTACTTTAAAAATGGTGGCCGAGACCCTCTGCGGAAGTCTCGTGAGACTGTCGAGACCCGTGAGACTACCGCGGGAAGTCTTGGCCACCATTTTGAAAACATGGTGGCACCAACAGGCGGGGAGAATAGTGGCAACGCAGCAAGCAGGAAAGAACATTCTCCCACCCACCCCACCCCCCTCACTAGACCACCAGGGCCCTTCAGGCAGGACCGGGACAGTGGGGGTGTCAGGTGTAGCAGTAGAAGGGGCAGCAGTACGGTGGTAGGGGGTGTGTCGGGCAGTGGCCGTGTGAGAGAGCCAAGACCGCTCTCAGTGCACCCCTGGTCACTGAAATTGCCAGTTGCCAGGAGGGACGGGTGGGGAAAGGTAAGTAGGCAGCCTGCGTCAGGGGAATATCTGAGGTTCAGCGGTAGGGGGGGGGGGGCAGGGGCTAGAGTGAGGGGGCACATTATAGCCCCCCCTGCCGTCACCTACCCCCGCCAAGGTCCGCTTCCTCCTGCCTGCCGGTGCCTTTTACTTCTTTAAGTTTTCTTCCTCCTGCTGTGCTGTAAAAGCTGCATCCCTTCCCTTTCAGTTTCGGACGGAGTCTGACGTCGCAGCACGTTAAACGAGACCTCGGCTGGGCTGGCGGGGGTTGGGGTCCCCGCCAGCTGAAGTAAAAGGCACCGGCAGGCAGGAGGAAGCGGACCTCGGCGGGGGTAGGTGATGGTGGTAGGGGGCCCAGGCCCCTGTGGCCCCACGCAGATACGCCCCTGGCCTGCGGGTCTGCAAGGGTGTGAGCAAATAGGCCACATGCTTTAACTCATTTGGGGCTAGTTGTCGGGCCTGCTCTAGACTCCAGGCAGTGGCTTTGCTCTGTGGTCTGACCTGTCATTGCCTAGCATAGGTGGGTGGGTGTATGTGGGGGGAGGGTGCTGTATTCAAAAGATTTACCTTTGCCCTACCCACACATATAATTTTGGAGCAGAGGTGTTTTGGACAGACTGGGGACAGGCGTCTCTAGAGGAAGCCTTGTAGCACAGGCAGCTTGTTGGGGAAAGGATTCTGACTGATTTATTTTCTCTCTCTTCCCCCCCCCCCCCACCCCCCTCACACACACACCTCTTCTCTGTTCCCAGTGGTATACACAAAAGGAAAAAAAAAACCTGCTCTGTGTAGTCCAGCTCTGGAGAATGTGTGTGCGTGCCAGAGCGACATGAAAAGCTGTTCTAATTAGGAGCCCTCCTCCTGTAGACTTCTACCAGGCCCTTGAACTGTCACAGCCAAGCCTTAATTAGCAGCAGTGGGTGAGAGGCCAGCCGCAACTCAGCACTCCTGACAGCGCACACCCCCCCACACCCCCTCCGCTCAAGTGCAAGAGAAGGGGGGGGGACTTCACCAGGAGGCATGCAGCACTCCAGTTTACTAAAATAGTAGCTGGAAGTGAGCTGCCCGCTGCCTCCTTTCTGGGGCTGCTGGTAGAGGACAAGACTAGCGCCCACCAGCTGGGACGGAATGGGCCCCTTTAAAGCTGTCTAGAGGGAGCCAGGCCCAGCTGTGTTTCTGTGGCAGAAATTTTGGGGATGCTTCTGTGTATTGACTCTACACTGAGCCCTTGGTGTGCAGGGCAATTTTGGCATTCGATTTGTTTTAATTTAAAGGTGATAAAAAGAGCTTTCATGGCATTTCCCTCACTGACACTTCTCATGCTGTAGGGGCAGGTCACTTTATCTACCCTGTTTCCCCGAAAGTAAGACCTAGTAGAGGTTTTTCTGAATTGGTAGATATAAGGCCTCCCCCGAAAGTAAGACCTAGCAAATTTTAGTTTGAAAGCAGGGCCGCCGAGAGCCGGACAAGGCTGCCCCCCGGGCCACCCCCCCACCCGAGGTCGCTGGGCCCCCCCTCCACCCACCCTCCGTCACTCCCGGAACTAACCTTAAATGCCTTCTTTCACCTTCGCAGCAAGCAGCAGCAGGGCAGACCTCTCCTTCCTTCCGTGCCCCGCCCTCGCGGACGTTACATCAGGCGAGGGCGGGACACGGAAGCAAGGAGTGGCCTGCCCTGCTGCTGCTTGCTGCGAAGGTGAAAGGAGGCGTTTAAGGTTAGTTCTGGGAGCGACGGCGGGCGGGCCAACCCCGATGTTTCCCCGAAAAATAAGACAGCCCCTGAAAATAAGACCTAACGCATTTTTGGGGGTAAAAATTAATATAAGACGGTGTCTTATTTTCGGGGAAACACGGTACCATTACCTAGGTTCTTCATCATTTGGAAAGACATGCAAAAATCCCAACTCTGTGTCCTCTTCAACCAGGCATCAGTGTTCGGGGTAGGATCAGGAGTCGTGTATAGGATGGACTGGCGTAGGGTTTACTAAACAATGAAAATAGGGTTGAGATGCCTAGATCAGTCAGATAAAAGTAAAAAAAAATGTTATTTAGGTCCTCAAAAAAATTACTTCAAGCAAGTACTCTTAGTACAAAGGCAACACAAAGATCGACTTCTAATCGAGCTAAGTTTGTTTAATGACTACCTAGCCCTGATAAAAGAGTACGTAGAGTTTTTTCTGGCCGATGATGAGGAAGTCCAACCCCCCAATTGACCTTTATACTTGTCAAGGGGTTTTTCGAGGCCTTTTCCTCCTGAAGTAATTAAAAGTCACTAAGAGTACTTGCTTGAAGTAATTTTTTTGAGGACCTAAATAAAATTTTTTTACTTTTATGTGGCGTAGGGTTTGCCACGCTGCCCGCTGAGCATTGGGGAGGAATAGTTAATGCCCTGTTCAGCATGCATTGGCATGCTACTTGCGGTCAGAGCCGCATGTTGTTTCATGATTGAGGTCTACAAAATCCTGAGTGGTGTAGAACAAGTGGAAGTGAATCGATTTTTTTGTTTTACTCGTTCCAAAAGTACAAGGACTACGAGACACTCAAGGAAGTTACATGGAAATACAAAAGTTCGTACTGGAGATTTATTTTATTTTTGTTGCATGTGTACCCCACACTTTCCCACTCATGGCAGGCTCAATGCGGCAGGCAATGGAGGGTAAAGTGACTTGCCCAGAGTCACAAGGAGCTGCCTGTGCCGGGAATCAAACTCAGTTCCCCAGGACCAAAGTCCACCACCCTAACCACTAGGCCACTCCTCCACTCTTCCTTCGTATGACCCCTAATGTTTCTTATCTCACTGTTCATTACTCAACCATAACCTCACTTTTGTATTGTCCCTACCAGGATTGGCGATCGCCTCTACTGCACTATGTAAGCCACATTGAGCCTGCAAATAGGTGGGAAAATGTGGGATACAAATGTAACAAATAAATATTTTTTCACTCAACGAATACTTCAGCTCTGGAATTCTTTGCCAGAGGATGCGGTAACAGCGGTTAGTGTATCTGGGTTTAAAAAAGGTTTGGACAAATTCCTGGAGGAAAAGTCCATAGTCTGCTATTGAGACAGACATGGGAAGCAACTACTTGCCCTTGGATTTGTAGTATGGAGCATCGCCACGATTTGGGTTTCTGCCGAGTACTTGTGACCTGGCTTTTGGCCACTGTTTGGAAAACAGGATACTGGGCTAGATGGACCATTGCTCTGACCATGTTCTTATGATCATGGAGCCAAAGCAAACGTGGGCGCTAGTTTGGCGCTAATAGCCTCTATCGCCTGTGTTTGCTTTTGATCATTGGCCTCTTAATTCTGTTTCTTGGTGTCCGCTATTGTCAGGTCTTAATGTTGATCTAGATGTAATTATTCTGGCTTTAGACCTAAGGGAAAGAGCTCCCAGCAGGGAGAGTTCAGGCTTGCTGTGGTATGTCTGCCCCTCCCCAGAGCCAGAGCTGGACTGGGTTGGGTGGAGTGTGGGGGATAGGAGCTAGATAGCCAATGGCTGGCATCTCCCAGGCAGTAGATAATGGTGACCTGCTAGCCCTTTGGCATGCCTCTCTAATTAATACTACCTACAGACAAAGCTGGGAAGGGACATCCCCACCCCTGGCTTGGCTTCTGACCCCTGGCAGGCTCTGACCTTTTCACTTCTCTACCTGACCTATGTCCTTTGAAATTTCTAAAGACTCTTAATGATATCTGATCCTGGCCCCTCCTGGTGCACTGACTCTCTAATAATCTTGTGGAAAGAGAACTTCTCTCCCCCCTCCTGTGTCCCCCAAGGATCTGAAACCATCTGGTGCCCCTCTGAGCAGGTGGTCTGTGTCTGATCAGGAGGTCCATCAGATTTGCATAACACTACACTGCGGCACTACACTGTATTCAGTGGCCCCCATCTCATAAATGATAGGATGTGTGCAGGTTCCTAGTCCTGTCTCTCCTGCCCTGCCCCCTTCCTTCCCCTCCAGCCATGTAAATCCACTGCCTGGGGTCTCTTTAATTTCCCCTGATGTTAAAGCTGGAAATCTCTCTTTTCAAAGGAGTCCAGACAATGTGAGTCAACACTTACTTACAAAGAAGCAGATCTGCTTTCCTGCAGCTGATGTGCAAAACTGTGGCATTGGGGAAGGGGGAGCAGAGAGGGATTTTCTTCCTAGTCCCTGTCTGGGAGTGTCTTGAACAGCACTGGAAAATGTGCAGTCCAGCTTATATAGTAACATAGTAGATGACGGCAGAAAAAGACCTACACGGTCCATCCAGTCTGCCCAACAAGATAAACTCATATGTGTATACCTTACCTTGATTTGTACCTGCCTTTTTCAGGGCACAGACCGTACAAGTCTGCCCAGCAGTATTTCCCGCCTCCCAACCACCAGTCCCGCCTCCCATCACCGGCTCTGGCACAGACCGTATAAGTCTGCCCTCCACTATCCTCGCCTCCCAACCACCAACCCCTCTTCCCCCCCACCTGCTCTGTATTTAAACAACTGTGTCTCCACCTATATGTGTTTGATAAAGTGCTTGGGCATATATCTCATGAAGTTATCTAATGTGGAGTTTTTTTTTCTAAGACTTATGATTAAAGAGGCACCCTCTCTTATTAGAAGGCGTGTCCTTTGAAAGGAGGTGTTGCCGGTCATACTGAGGTCTTTTTTTTCTCCAGGATTTTTCATGTGTGAGAGTCCATTTTCACCTTTCAACACTTTTGTAATTGTAGGCATTTTGAATTTGATGTGATTTATATTCTACATATTTAGGGTTACCATATGGCTCCATAAAAATTCTGCTGCACGACTAATATTCCGCCATTGTCGTTATGCTCATATTATCCCTCTCCTCAAGTCACTTCACTGGCTTCCAATCTGTTTCCGCATACTGTTCAAACTCCTCTTATTGACCTATAAGTGCATTCACTCTGCAGCTCCTCAGTACCTCTCCACTCTCATCTCTCCCTACATTCCTCCCCGGAACTCCGTTCACTGGGTAAATCTCTCTTATCTGCACCCTTCTCCTCCACCGTTAACTCCAGACTCCGTTCCTTTTATCTTGCTCCATCATATGCCTGAAATAGACTTCCTGAGTCGGTAGGTCAAGCTCCATCTCTGGCCGTCTTCAAATCTAAGCTAAAAGCCCACCTTTTTGATGCTGCTTTTAACTCCAAACCCTTACTCACTTGTTCAGAACCCTTATTTTATCATCCTCTTGTTTGTCCTGTCTGTCTGTCCTAATTAGATTGTAAGCTCTGTCTCTTCATGTTCAAGTGTACAGCGCTGCGTACGTCTAGTAGCGCTATAGAAATGATAAGTAGTAGTAGTACCTAGACCATGTCAGGGAGAGGGGATGGGAGGACGTAAAAAGGGCTGCAGGGGCTTAATAGCTTTGTGACTGGGACACTTGGTTTCTGGTTTAGCAACCTGACTTGTGTTTTGTTGCAGTGTACTTTGTGGAGGATTTCTGTGGTTAGCCTCTGTGGCTGTTTGCTGTTCTGAGTCCCTTATCGCTTCCTGTAATGTTGGCTAGAGAGGAAGTGATGAAACAACGGTACAGGAAGTGCTGCTGGCTTTTATCCCGTTCTCCTTAGTTGTTAAAATCTAGAGCTGGGTAGCTTTCTGCCCTTCCCTTCCTTAATGTGGCCTTAACCTCCACATGCACAAAATGTGCAGCTTGATCAGAGGCTGCAAAGAACAAATAATGAGAAAACTTCAAACAGCCCAGAATACAGCAGCCAGACTCATCTTCGGAAAACCAAAATACGAAAGCGCAGCACCCTTACGTGGGAAACTACACTGGCTCCCACTCAAGGAACGTATCACCTTTAAATTATGCACGTTAGTTCACAAAATCATTCAGGGTGAAGCCCCTGCATACATGTCTGACTTAATAGACCTGCCACCCAGAAACGCCAAAAAATCATCCAGAACTTTCCTCAACCTTCACTTCCCTAAGTGCAAAGGTATAAAGTACTACATGCATCAACCTTCTCCTACATGAGCACGCAACTCTGGAACGCACTGCTACGCAACCTGAAAACGATCTATGAATTAACCGACTTCCGCACACAATTGAAGACCTATCTCTTTGAAAAAACATACTGCAAGGATCAAAACACATAAATCCCATAATCACCATAATAATGCCTCAAGACATTACCTCACGTACTCCATTTCCCCGCACTCTCTCCCATTCAATAATCCACCCACAGACAAAAACTGTTATACCCCATCGCTCTCTTGCTATTACTCGATCACCCTAGTAATCCCCCAACGTCATATCCTATAGTTTCTACGCCCCAAAGATGATTGACCTGACTCTGTCTTCCTTAACTATTCACAATGTAACCCATAATCGTAATGTAACAAACTGTATTTCCATCATTTACAATGTATTGTAAGCCACACTGAGCCCGCAAATAGGTGGGAAAATGTGGGATATAAATGCAACTAAATAAATAAATAAATTTTGCCTTGTTTGTGTTATGGGGTGATTTATACGTGACCTTGAAGGTGTGGAAGAGCAGTTTATATGCTCAAATAGATGCTTATGAAGTGGCCTGGGGTGTGTATATGCATAGAAATGGACACTCAAAACTTAGCAGAGCTGGGGTAGGAGTCAGGGCCAGGTAACTGTTGGGCAGACTGGGCAATTTGTGACCAAAAAACAAACAAACCCAGTTGCCTGAAAGCAAAACGGGTCCCTTTATCTGCAGGGAGGGTGAACAGTTTCCTGGGTGAAGGGGTTTTGGAAATTGCCCATGTTTTAGTGTGTACAAAACAGTTGAATAGTTTAAAGTTGATTCATGTTTGTACGTTTGCTCTGGGTGTGATGTAAGATGATTATGACAGTTCACTTTAATGAAAAGTTAATTGAACGGGTGGAAAGCTGAAGGTTCACTGAGAGTGTCAGGATCAGCAGTCAGGCCTTTTAGCTTGTACAATATCCTGCTCATTCTCTAACCAGCCACCCAAAACTGGGCACCAAGCACACACGTAAGGTATGGAATATTTTACATTACGTTATATTATTACGTGCTTGTATTCCGCAGATACCCTACGAAATTCACTGCGGATAACTTTAGAAGAAATGAAGACATAACCTAAGAATTACATCGTATTACATTAGGTACAATCCGACAATTTGAATTACTCTAGGAGAAACTTGCTAAAAAGAAAAGCCTTCAAACCTTTCCTTAATTGCCTGTAATCCTTTGTCGTCCCAATGGAAATAGGCAGAGAATTTCAAAGAAACGGGGCTTAATAAAACCGGGAGGATGAGCATCACCTAAATACTCTTAACATTCTTCACATTAGGAAAGTGAAGCAAAAACTAGTTTTACTACTTATCATTTCTAAAGCGTTACTAGACGTACCAGCGCTGTTCACTTGAACATGAAGAGACAGTGTCTGCTCGACAGAGCTTACAATCTAATTAGGACAGACAAACAGCACACATAAGGGATAAGGACAAAGAGTAGCAAGATTCCGGAATCCCAAAGAGTAGCAAGATTCCGTGCAGAATCCCAAAGAGTAGCAACATTCTGTGCAGAATCCCAAAGAGTAGCAACATTCCAGAATCCCAAACACTACTACTACTTATCATTTCTATAGGGCTACTAGACGTACGCCGCGCTGTACACTTGAATATGAAGAGACAGTCCCTGCTCCACAGAGCTTACAATCTAATCAGGACAGACAAACAGCACACATAAGGGATAAGGACAAAGAGTAACAAGATTCCGGAATCCCAAAGAGTAGCAACATTCTGTGCAGAATCCCAAAGAGTAGCAACATTCCAGAATCCCAAACACTACTACTACTTATCATTTCTAAAGCGATACTAGATGTACGCAGCGCTGTACACTTGAACATGAATAGACAGTCCCTGCTCGACAGAGCTTACAATCTAATTAGGACAGACAAACAGGACAAACAAGAGATAAGGGAATATTAAAGTGAGGATGATAAAATAAGGGTTCTGAACAAGCGAATAAGGGTTAGGAGTTAAAAGCAGCATCAACATTTCTTCACAGTGGAAAAGAAAAGCCCCCCATCTGTTTATCCCAACTGACTTTGTACCACATATGTTGTCCCCATCCGTTTGGCCCCTTAGCTATATGGTAGAAAAGCATTAGTATCAGAGCAATGTTATTTGAATGTGTTCTAATTGTTTGCTTTTAGGTATTTCATTAATATTATGCTGACATCGTATTATATTTGCATTTCAGCGCTGTTATATTATTCATCCTGTTTGATGGTAGTCCTATTGGTTTCAATTTGCTGGATTTACTGTATTTATTGTGCGTTTTACTATTATACAATTTGATGTTAAACTGTACACCGCCTTGGCTGAATCTCTTTATGAAGGCGGTAAATAAATCCCAATAAATAAATTTAGAGAGGTGCAAGATCGTACAATATTTCATCAATAGTTTTACAAAGTTTAAACTGAGTTTGGCCTGTAATAGGTAGCCAGTGTAATTTAATATAATTGTATATATCAGCCAAACAGCAGTATTCTGACCTGTTTGTGTTATTGTAACCTGCTTAGAGTTTCTGGGATATAAGTTTGATACGGAAGTGTCAGTACTCTAATTTATGTGAGTTATCCGCTAGGCGCGCATTCAGTATTTCTAACTTTCACAGGCAACTGTCTTAGTGCATAAGTGCAAGGGAGTGTTCGGGGGGGGGGGGGGGGTATGCGCATTTCCCACTTAGGCGCATAACTTACAGAACACTGTAAGTTCACACACATATGTGTACCATTTAGGTGTGTGCATTTATGCCTGCTAGTGACATGGTGTAAAATGGGGGCGCACCTAAAGAATAGCCATACTGAGTCAGACCAATGGTCCAGTTAGCCCAGTATCCCGCTTCCAACAGTGGCCAATCCAGGTCACAAGTACCTGGCAGAAATCCAAATCGTGGCAACATTCCATGTAGAACCCCAAAGAATAGCAAGATTCCAGAATCCTAAAGAGTAACAAGATTCCATACAGAATCTCAAAGAGAACCCCAAAGACTAGTAAGATTCTGGAATCCTAAAGAGTAACAAGATTCCATGCAGGATCTCAAAGAGTAGCAACGTTCCCTGTAGAACCCCAAAGAATAGCAACATTCCGGAATCCTAAAGAGTAACCTCAAAAGGTAGCCGCATTCCATGTAGAATCCCAAAGACTAGTAAGATTCTGGAATCCCAAGGAGTAGCAACATTCCATGCTATCAATCCCGGGGCAAACAGTGGCTTCCCTGTGTCTGTCTGAATAGCAGACTATGGACTTTTTCTGCAGGAACTTGTCCAGCTTTTTTTAAACCTAGATACGCTAACCGCTGTTACCACTAAACTACTATAACCCTATCTACGCAGGTATATCCTCCCGACAATTAAAACGCCTACAAACACTTCAAAACACTGCTGCCAGATTTCTCTGCAGGGCCCACAGATAAGACCGTATTACACCTCTCTTATTCCGTTTACATTGGTTACCTATTAACTATCACATACTTTAAAAAATCCTATGTCTTGGTCCTAAAGCATATTATCTGGACCTTATTTGGCTTCTCTTGCGATGCCCTACACTCCCTCTCAAGTGTTAAGGTTTTTTAGATTCCCAATGACTGGTTCTCCCCAATCCCAAGCATGCGAAACAGCCAGACACACCTAAATTGTGGAACGATCTTCCAACTTATATCTGATCAGAATGTTCTTTCTCCAGATTTAAGACTACCCTAAAAAAACTCACCTTTTTGGTTTGGCTTCAACAATGTTTAAAGCCATTTGTAGGGTCTAACCTGGTTACCTCTAACTCAAACAGATACACACTTTTACCTAAACTTTATTCTATGTATGGTTTACTCTCCTGTCAACTTTGGCGTTTCGTTCAGCACATTGTACAATTATCAGTGGCTTTCTTTTGTGAACTACCTTGACCCACATGTCGGATTAGACAGTATATGAAATGTGAAATAAACACAAACATAATGAAGGCCTTTGGGGACTTAATATATTGCCTTTCTGTGGATTTTGCAACTACATTCAAAGCGGTTTACATCGTATATACAGGTACTTATTTATACTTGGGGCAATGGAGGGTAAAGTGACTTGCCCAGAGTCACAAGGAGCTGCCGTGGGAATCAAACTCAGTTCCCTAGGATCAAAGTCTACTGCACTAACCACTAGGCTACTCCTCCACTAGCAACAGTCTATGTAGAAGCCTGCCCTTGCAGATCAGCAATGCGGCCGCACAGGACTTCAGACTCACAGAAACAGAAGCCTGCACGGCCGTGTTGCTGATCTGCATGGGCAGGCTTCTACATGGAATGTTGCTAGTGGAATAGCAACATTCCATGTAGAATCTCAAATAGGAGCAACAGAATCTCAATAGTAGCAACATTCCAGGTAGAATCTCAAATAGGGAGAGGGAAATGGGACTTGATATACTGCCTTTCTGAGGTTTTTGCAACTACATTCAAAGCGGTTTACATATATTCAGGTACTTATTTTGTACCAGGGGCAATGGAGGGTTAAGTGACTTGCCCAGAGTCACAAGGAGCAGCAGTGGGAATCGAACCCAGTCCACTGCACTAGGCTAGTCCCTCACCCCCTCCCCCCCCCCCAACTAGGTTACAGACTCCTGTCCGGAGTCACCCTCACAGAATATGAAGCCCTGAGATGGCTCACTTGCCTGTTGGCTATTGTGAACAGACTGTGCCAGAGTGACATGATGCTAGCCAGCCCTGCGCTGTTCTTTATGTATGCAAAGCCATCACAAAAACAAACCTAGCTTGAGCCCTGTGTTCCCAGCACTTTCACTGGACAAGGACTGCTCTTTAAAAGAGTGACTTTTCACTGGAAGGAGGTGCCCTGGAGGATTTGAAGGTCACTAACAGAGTGACTGGGAGAGACGCTTTAATCCCAGGACATCATGTAATATTGAACTCCGCGTTAAAAGCTCTGTTATGTTATTCCAGAGGATAAGTGCTGGGTTCAGAGGAAGCATAAGTATCCCTCTTTATTCCTGGCCAATGCGATGTTGGCCAATAGCGTCCATGTAGGCTGTACCTCCCTGTAAAAGGGACTAAGGCGAAGAATGGCAGGAAAAAAAAAAAAAGGATTAGAGTGAAATGAACAGAGCTGAGTGCTTGCCCTGAGTTAATACAGCCCAGGGGGAGGAGATGCAGGGCTGCCCTGAAGCATGTAGCAGGGTGAAAGGCTCTGATTAAACTGCTCTGACATGAGTCTCCTCTTCTGAAGAGGATTAGCAGGCAGAGCTGGAGGTGGGGGGGGGGGGGGGGGGGGGGGATGGTGGGAGAAGAAGCCATTGCAATGTGCAAAGCTGTAACAGGCTCTCCTGTAATCAGAAATGGAAGAGAAATCTCTGGATTTAGTATTTCAGGATGCAGCAGGAAGTAGGCAAGCTGGTGTTGCCGGATTATAGCCCCCCCCCCCCCCCCCCCCCCCCAATTAGCGTATGCTGTTTTGTTCTCCATATTTCTGGTGCCTGGACATACAGGCGCAGTATAACTGGGGACAAAGTCCTGTTTCCATTAGGGTCACTCTGTCAAGAGGTTAGACTCAAGGTTCAGCTCCCCTTCCCCCCACTTCTAATGCCTAGCTGGCCCCTCCCCCCTCTCCTGAGGGGTTCAACTGCAGGTACCTGCACTTGGATCACTCTTCTGTCTGTAAGAGCACCTCTTAGATGAGTTTGAGGGGGGGCAACCACAGTCCTCGAGGGACTCAACCCAGTCAGGTTTTCAAGATTTCCACAGTGAATTTGCATGAGATTCATTTGTGTGTACTGCTGCCAATGTATGCAAATACACCTTGTGCATATTAATTGGAAATCTTGAAAACCTGACAGGATTGTGGCTCTTGAGGACCGAGGTTGTCCAAACCTTTCTTAGAAGCAGTCTCAGGGTGGAAGAAATAGTCATTCCTCTTATCTTATTGAAGAATATTTTGTAGGCTCCCTGGATGCAATCACATTCCCTTATCTGTGTCCTTTCCAAGGTGGAGTGGTTTCTGGTGTAATAAAGGTACCCTGCAGAAAGACTGATCGTAAACCTTTGAACGCTATAGGGGAATGCTCTTCCTTGGGTAAGAGGGTCTTGTGTCCCAAGTGAATGAGCCATAACGTGACGCTTATAACCAGAGGTGTGGTAAAATCCTGGTGAAAGGCACTGTAGCCATTATTGGACTTGAGGGTGTGGGTCGGTGTCCTTCCTCTGAATAGCCACATGGAAGAGATTCTGCACATTAAAATTACAGTGATCTGGGTTTGGTGCCTTTACCCGTGAGGTTCGGTCCTGCTCTTGCCTGTTCATGCCGTGAAGGTGTTGCACCTCAGAGGAGGCCCCCCCCCCCCCAGCTTCCTGGACATGGTGTCAGGGGAAAGGGGAGAGAAAATCAAGTTCAGAGTTTGTCTGATGCGACCCTTTCTGAGTTTGGAATAAATTAACTAATTTTGGGTCTACTAGTCCTATGTTATGTGCAGGCCTTCCTTGCCCTGGTAATAATGTGGATTTGTTCTGTAGTACAGATAAGTACATAAGTAATGCCATACTGGGAAAAGACCAAAGGCCCATCAAGCCCAGCATCCTGTCCCCGACAGCGGGCAATCCAGGCCAAGGGCACCTGGCAAGCTTCCCAAACGTACAAACATTCTATACATGTTATTCCCGAAATTGTGGACTTTTCCCAAGTCAATTTAGTAGCGGTCTATGGACTTGTCCTTTAGGAAACCGTCCAAACCCTTTTTAAACTCTGCCAAGCTAATCGCCTTCACCACGTTCTCCGGCAACGAATTCCAGAGTTTAATTATGCGTTGGGTGAAGAAATATTTTCTCCGATTTGTTTTAAATTTACTACACTGTAGATTCATCGCATGCCCCCTAGTCCTAATATTTTTGGAAAGCGTGAACAGACGCTTCACATCCACCTGTTCCACTCCACTCATTATTTAATATACCTCTATCATGTCTCCCCTCAGCCGTCCCTTCTCCAAGCTGAAAAGCCCTAGCCTCCTTAGTCTTTCTTCATAGGGAAGTCGTCCCATCCCCGCTATCATTTTCGTTGCCCTTCGCTGCACTGTATCACAGATATCACTGTAAGGAGGAACTCGCTGGTTCTTATCCTTGTTCCTGGGAAGCTGAAGTGATTTATTAGTACATCACACAAGCAAGGTGAAGGTGGGATTGGAACCTGGGTTTCTTGGTTCTGTCGTCCTGCGATTCTCTAATCACTACAGTACAGTTCTGCAAAGAGAAGCCATTGTACACACATTAATCCATGAAAAATAATGGAAGGGCAGACCCCTCCCCCCTTTTTTATCTTTATCGGATAGTGGGCACAGAAGAACTGAGCCATCTTACCGATTCTCTTTAATAGCAGGCCTCTGAAGAACTGGGGTGGTTTTACATGGGTGCAGTTGTACATGGTTAACCCGCCCTTTGACGCTCTTGCCGTGTCCTGAGGTCAGACATAGTGTGTACCAGACAACTGTGGAACTCTGCTTGTGACCTGCCACAATTACTCTTTTCCTGGATGGGCAATAAATTACTTTCTCCCTGCTTACACTCTCCTGCTCTTAATTAAAACCTGACAACTGTGCCAAATTTCGCTTAATTAGGAGATTTGTGTGAGATATGGTTGAGAAGATTTGAGCACACCCCAGTCTCATTACACATGTGACACAAACTTCCTGGCATCTACAATGGCAGAGGGAGCCAAGGGAATTGAAGGGAAGGGAGCGTGGGCTGCCACCCCCCTACTTTCCCCTCCAAGGAGCTGTACTGCATGCTCTCTCCCATGCTTCTCAATCTATGGACTTTCTTACATGTAGTTAAGCTAATTAAAGTATTTGAAACTGTCTAATGATATCCAGGTCCTGGAGAGCTAAAGGCAGTTACAAGCTAAGCTTTTCCACAGGTAAGGGGTAAAATTAAAATCCAAGTACTTTAAAACTGGTTCTTTGATTATTTCTGACAGTCAGATCTAGTTAACCAGAAGTACGAGTTCAAAAGTTCAGCACAGCTAAACCAGGAAGTGGATTAGAGGAAGATAACCCTCAATCTATGGACTTTCTTACATGTAGTTAAGCTAATTAAAAGTATTTGACACTGTCTAATGATATCCAGGTCCTGGAGAGCTAAAGGCAGTTATAAGCTAAGCTTTTCCACAGGTAAGGGGTAAAGTTAAAATCCAGGTACTTTTAAAACTGGTTCTTTGATTATTTCTGAGGGTCAGATCTAGTTAACCAGAAGTACGAGTTCATAAATTCAGCACAGCTAAACCAGGAAGTGGATTAGAGGGAGATAACCCTTTTGGGGGACAGCTTTTCCGTTAACAGTGGTGTGTAGGTTGAGGAACACTCAGCCTGCATGTGTTTGTAAGATTTCAGGTAGAGCCGTGGGTAGACATTTAAGCCAGGTTTGTGCTTATGCAACTTTTCAAAGACTGACCAGCAAAGAAAGAATTGATCTCAGTGGTGGAGTCAAAGCTGTGCTGTGCTGAGCCGAGCTCTGGTGATCATACTAGCTGATGGGCTGCCAACCTCTGCTTTCTGTTCTCAGGGTCTACAATTGATTCTGGTCCCCCTGTTGCCTCAGGTGAGAGGCTTGCCAGTCACAGCTGAGAACTGATCCACTCATTAGCCTGTTGCAGAGCCAAAGTCTGGGTATAAAGAAGGCAAGGAAGAAGTGTCTAGACAACAGGCAGTGACTGACCTGGCAGGTTCTGACACGGTAGGGAAATGGACCTCGGCTCCTTTACACGGAATGTCATGGCACTGAGATTATAAGAAAAGCCATGGCAGATAAAATTTAATGTGAACAGTGCAAAGTGATGCGTATTGGAAAGAATAACCCAAATCTTAGTTATTTGATGCTCGGTTCCACTTTAGGAGTCACCACCTAAGAGAAAGATCTAGGTGTCATCATGGACAAAACGTTGAAATCTTCTGTGCGGCAGCGGCAAACAGGATGCTAGGAATTGCTACGAAAGGGTCAGAAAATAGACACAGAATACTACAGTGTTTCTGTATCGCTCCAGGGTGCAATCTTACCTTGCGTATTGTTTGCAATTCTGGTTGCCGTACCTAAAAAAAAAAACCATAAAACTGAATTAGGATTCAAAGAAGGGCGACCAAAATGATTAAGGAGCTGGAACTCTTCTCGTACAAGGAAAGACTTAAGAGACTAGGGCTCGTCAGCTTGGAGAATGGACTGGGGGACACTTGAGGAAGTTACATGGCAATACTTTTAAAACAAATAGGAGAAAATATTTTGTCCCTCTTTGAATAGTTAAGCTCTGGAACTTGTTGCCGGAGGATGTGGCAACAGCGGTTAGCGTATCTGGGTTTAAAAAAAGGTTTGGACAAATTCCTGTAGGAAAAGTCTGTAGTTTGCTATTGAGACAGACATGGGGAAAGCCACTACTTATCCCTCGGATTGGTAGCATGGAATCTTGTTAGTCTTTGGGATTCCGGAATCTTGCTACTCTTTGGAATTTCGGAATGTTGGTACTCTTTGGAATTTCAGAATGTTGCTACTCTTTGGAATTCTGCCAGGTACTTTGGCCACTGCTGGAAGCAGGATGCTGGGCTTCTTTTGTTCTTGTGTTCACACTGAGCCAGACCAAGATCCATCAGATTCAGCTGTCTGCAGTCAGCAGATCCCTAGAAGTTCTTCTCTTCCCCTAGATTGTTTTCAGCTGGCTCCCCTGCATTTTGCTGGAATCTTTTCCAGGGTCTCGGGCTCCTCACATTTGATAAACTTGTTATGCATCTGGGTCTTTGGATGTCTCCAGAGCCTTTCTGTGGGATATAAATATTCATGCTTTTTTTCACTGGCCCAAAGCAGACCACACAGCACCAGCAATAGAGGGCTGTGTCTGGTGCTCACTTAAATCTTGCTTAAATTTTAGGTAGATTTCTGTTTCATGTAAATGTGCCTTTGTTAGTGTCCTTAGTAGGATCCTGACGTTTTTGCTGAATCTGAAACAAAGCCTTGGTGAATTTTTTATATGTATTATCTTGCAACACAAAGCACAGAGCCATATGGTCAGCGTACAGCTGATGAAATGTATTGTTTGGGGTTGGGAGGAAAAAGTGGTGCTGGAGAAGTAGGATGGGGCTTAGGCAGGCAGGGGCCAGGCCCTCCCCTTGGTGGCCAGAACAGAGCAGGGAGGCAGGGCCCTGGGTACTTTATTCCCACTTCCTCTGCCTGCATTTTGTCCAAATATGTAACATGTTTTTATAGATTACATAGTAACATAGTAAATGACGGCCGATAAAGACCTGTATGCAGTGCCGTAGCGAGGGCAGCTGACACCCGGGGCGGGTCGCCGCTGCACACCCCCCCCCCCCCCCCCGGGTGCAGTGTGGCGCACCCTCCCCCCTCCGGAGCACTCCCCCCCTCGAGCGCGTACTTACATCGGAAAGTGGCGAGGGACGTACGGAAGGGCCGATTCGCCCCAGTGCATGTCGCTGGGAGCTGCGTCGGCTCCGCTGGTTCCCTGCTCTCTCTGCCCCGGAACAGGAAGTAACCTGTTCTGGGGCAGAGGGAGCAGGGAACCAGCGGAGCCGACACCCCCCCAGCGGCGTGCACCCGGGGCAGATCGCCCCACCGCCCCACCTTCCTACACCACTGCCTGTACAGTCTATCCAGTCTGCCCAACAAGATAAACTTATATGTGCTACTTTTTAAATGGCCTGGTTAGATTATAGGTCTCTTGTTTGCTCTGAGCAAAGGCCTCCTTTGAAAGATCACCAGAAAAAAAGAATGAGCCCAGTGAGGGTCAGAGAAAAGTAATAACTTTAGTACCAAGGGTTCACCCTCCAAGCAAGAGACTTCCTTCAGTGACAAAATGCTGCAGGGAGGGGGCTCCAACCTAACAGCAGCACCCAGGAACGGAAAGAACCCCTCCTTTTGGGGTTCCTATAAGTTTCTGTAGTCATTAATCCCATCACTGCACTTTGAACAGATCACACACAATTTCCCTTAATTGCTTTAAAAATCACTTTCCCAGGGTCCCACTCCCAAAGCAAAACACTGAGCTGGACTGTGCCGTAGGCTTGCTAAGGTTGATCAAATGGGCAAATCCCATTCTTGTGTTAATAAGGAGAAGTTTGTTAACTGCCCTTATTTATTTCAGTCACCTTTATAAAGAGATTTCACCCAAGGTGTGTACGACAGGTGTAGCTTGACATAAACAGTTCAAAATGACCAAATGCTGGCATAATACAAAATTAGAAAAGTGACGGAAATAAGGCAAATAAGTCAAGGGGCTCATTTTCAAAGCACTTAGCCTTCCAAAGTTCCATAGGTTTCTATGGAACTTTGGAAGGCTAAGTGCTTTGAAAATATGCCTCCAAGTCACTTAACCCTCCATTGCCCGCCGCATAGAGCCTGCCATGAGTGGGAAAGTGCGGGGTACAAATGTAATAAAAATAAAAAAATAAGCAAATTAAATTATGGTAATAGAACATAAGCATTACCTTTCGGGGACAGACTTGAAGGTCCATTAAGTGGCCAATCCAGGTTACAAGTCCCTGGCAAGATCCCAGAAGAGTAAAACCAGATTTTCTGCTTCCTACCTCAGGAATAAGCTGTGGATTTTCCCAAGACCATCTTCTAGCTTTTCCTTTTTTTTAAACCCTGTTAAGCTAACTCAGTGGTTCCCAATGCTGGTCCTGGAGGCATCCCAGCCTGTCAAGTTTTCAGGCTATCCACAATGAATATTTATTAGACAGATTTGCATGCACTGCCTCCTTTGCTCAGTTGCAACATCCTTTGGCATCTAAATTGCAGAGTTTAATTTACACATGGAATGAATAAATATTTTCTCTTATTTTAAATTTACTATTTAGTAGTTTCGTTATGTGCCCCCTTGTCCTTGTGTGTCTGGAAAGAATAAACAAGTGATTCCATTCCACTGTGTATTTTAGCAATAATATGATACACTATTATAAAAAAAAAAAACACAGAACATTCATATCACATAAATACAGTATGTTAGTGTCCTTTCATCTTTGGAAATATGTCCTAGAACCCTTGTTTCAGAGGCCCAGCTATAAATTGAGGTAACAGTTGGGAGCAGCACTCAGCTTGCCATGCGATCATGTATTTCACTTTGGTAGGGTTACCATATGTCCGGATTTACCCAGACATGTCCTCTTTTTGAGGACATATCCGGGCAACCGGGCGGGTTTTGCCAATCTGCCCGTTTGTCCGGATTTCTGGACAAACGGAGAGGCTGGTGGGTGGGCCGTCCTATAGCAACATTCCATGTAGAAGGCTGCGCAGGACGTCAGACTCACAGAAGCAGAAGCCTGCGCGGCCACATTGGTGATCTGCAAGGGCCGACTTCTACATGGAATGTTGCTAGTGGAATAGCAACATTCCATGTAGAATCTCAAATAGTAGCAACAGTGGAGGAGTGGCCTAGTGGTTAGGGTGGTGGACTTTGGTCCTGAGGAACTGAGTTTGATTCCTGTCACAGGCAGCTCCTTGTGACTCTGGGCAAGTCACTTAACCCTCCATTGCCCCATGTAAGCCGCATTGAGCCTGCCATGAGTGGGAAAGCGCAGGGTACAAATGTAACAAAAATAAAATAGATACTATTGGAGATTCTACATGGAATGTTGCTACTATTGGAGATTCTACGTGCAGGATGTCAGATTCACAGAAGCAGAAGCCTGCGCGGCCACATTGGTGATCTGCAAGGGCCGACTTCTACATGGAATGTTGCTAGTGGAATAGCAACATTCCATGTAGAATCTCAAATAGTAGCAACAGTGGAGGAGTGGCCTAGTGGTTAGGGTGGTGGACTTTGGTCCTGGGGAACTGAGGAACTGAGTTCGATTCCCACTTCAGGCACAGGCAGCTCCTTGTGACTCTGGGCAAGTCACTTAACCCTCCATTGCCCCATGTAAGCCGCATTGAGCCTGCCATGAGTGGGAAAGCGCAGGGTACAAATGTAACAAAAATAAAATAGATACTATTGGAGATTCTACATGGAATGTTGCTGCTATTGGAGATTCTACATGGAATGTTGCTATTCCACTAGCAACATTCCATGTAGAAGGCTGCGCAGGCTTCTGTTTCTGTGAGTCTGACGTCCTGCACGTACGTGCAGGACGTCAGACTCACAGAAGCAGAAGCCTGCGCGGCCACATTGGTGATCTGCAAGGGCCGACTTCTACATGGAATGTTGCTAGTGGAATAGCAACATTCCATGTAGAATCTCAAATAGTAGCAACAGTGGAGGAGTGGCCTAGTGGTTAGGGTGGTGGACTTTGGTCCTGAGGAACTGAGTTTGATTCCCACTTCAGGCACAGGCAGCTCCTTGTGACCCTGGGCAAGTCACTTAACCCTCCATAGCTGCATTGAGCCTGCCATGAGTGGGAAAGCGCAGGGTACAAATGAAACAAAAAAAAAATTACTTTCGTAAGCATTATTCTTTGTTATTTGTCCAATACTGTTTATTGTATGCCACTTTGATCTCAAAATTGTTTGGAATAATGTGGGATATAAATGTCACAAATAAATAAATTATCCTGCTGGGGACAGTCTCAGGTCCTTGTCCCCCTCCCATCATCATGGAAGTACTGGGTGTATTCTTAAGCCTCTGTGTGGCCTGCTGAGCTCAGCTTGACAATGGGTTAAAAGGCAAAGCGAGGATCATATCCACACAGTCCGGCCAGTGGGACCCAGATCAGCTGTTTTAATTGGCGAAAATAGGCTGCTGAAGTGGGCTGCTGTGTTCTTAATAGGGAGGCAGACAGGCCACCTGTGGGAAGTAAATTATTAGCAAGAAGACAAATTCAACAATAATAGGTAAGGCTGGAGAATGATTTCAGCAAACAGCTTGGCTTTTCTGACAAGCATAAAAATATAGCAGACAAGGCATATTACTCATTCTGCTACCCTGTGGCTTCCCCTCCCTCGGTGAACCCTGCAAAAAGCTCACCTTTTACTTCCTGTTTTGTTTTCTGCAATCCAGTGTTGCCAGGGCTACGGGTTTCTCGCCCAATTGGGCTCCTTTCCGCGAGCCGCTGTGGCTTTTTCACGCCGCGTGTGGGCTGCGGGATTTTGGGCGGCTTTTTAAAGCCCCGCCGGCGGTTTTTTCGCCCATCGCGGTTTTTTCCCCAGCGGCCGCTGGCCACAGGTTGGCTGGTTTTCCCGCAGCCGCGGCCAGTAGAAGCCCCACGGAGGCGGGCTTAATGATGTCATTTGTATGCAAATGACCTCATTAATATTTAGGAATGGTGTCATTCATATGCAAATTGACTCATTAATATTTATCAATGATGTCATTCACTTGCAAATTGACTTTGTGTGGGGTTTTGGACTGGCTTTGGGCGTGACAAAGTTTTTCCATCTGGCAACACTGCTGCAATCTGGTCTTCTATCAGACTGGGATGGAGGAGAGGGGGGTGATGAGGGGAGATTGTAATTGGTTACAGCCTGGTACACAGTATCCAACCAACTCCAAACTCCTCAAGGGTACTAATTGCAGATCTGCCACCGATTCTTCCATGTGGACCACTTTTCTTCATTTTCTGCTTTCTAAACATTGCCAAATCACTTTTTCTAATATGACCGATTTGGTGAGGTGTTCCGCTTGATGTAGGAGCTGAAAATGACCGGTTAGCACCTGTCAAAACTGGCTGTTTTGGGGGCGTTGCAGGGGCTGAGGTATCTGTGGATACAGGGTTGCAAAGTTAATTCAGAAGGAAAGGGTAAACAGGAAATGAGCAAAAATAGACCAGATTTTTCTAAAATAGTCAATGGCAGGTCTGTAATGTGCTGTGTAAGTCTTTGTACTGTCATCAATAACTGCAAAGGTTAAGGCAGCTCATATGTATCCTGTGATGTGTAACCAGAATTGGATGGGTAGGAACATCATTTGTGTTGTGCTGCACAGCCATGGATGTGCCACCTCAGCTGCCAACAACATTTTCACCAAGTCTCACAAAACGATGACATAAATGGGTATTGGAGTTCATAAGAACAAAAGATTAGCAGTACTGCTTCAGACCAGTGGTCCATCTAGCCCA